>NW_023270426.1:41069549-41226315 GCF_011800145.1 Mirounga leonina
ATCCTATTGGCTAGTATTTTGGTGAGAATTTTTGCATCCATGTTCATCAAGGATATTGGTCTGTAATTCTCCTTTTTGATGGGGTCTGTGTCTGGTTTTGGGATCAAGGTAATGGTGGCCTCATAAATCGAGTTTGGAAGTTTTCCTTCCATTTCTATTTTTTGGAACAATTTCAGAAGAATAGGTTTTAATTTTTCTTTAAATGTTAGGTAGAATTCCCCTGGGAAGCCATTTGGCCCTGGGCTTTTGTTTGTTGGGAGATTTTTGATGACTGCTTCAATTTCCTTAGTGGTTATAGGTCTGTTCAGGTTTTCTATTTCTTCCTGGTTCAGTGTTGGTAGTTGATACATCTCTAGGAATGCCTCCATTTCTTCCAGATTATCTAAATTCTGGCATAGAGTTGCTCATAATATGTTCTTATAATTGTTTGTGTTTCTTTGGTGTTGGTTGTGATCTCTCCTCTTTTATTCATGATTTTATTTATTTGGGTCCTTTCTCTTTTCGTTTTGATAAGTCTGGCCAGGGGTTTATCAATATTAATTCTTTCGAAGAACCAGATCCTGGTTTCCTTGATCTGTCTACTGTTCTTTTGGTTTCTATTTCACTGATTTCTGCTCTGATCTTTATGATTTCTCTTCTCCTGCTGGGTTTAGGCTTTATTTGCTGATCTTTCTCCAGCTCCTTCAGGTGTAGGGTTAGGTTGTGTATTTGAGACCTTTCTTGTTTCTTGAGAAAGCTTGTATTGTTATATACTTTCCTCTTAGGACCGCCTTTGCTGCATCCCAAAGATTTTGAACAGTTGTGTTTTCATTTTCATTTGTTTCCATGAATTTTTAAAATTCTTCTTTAATTTCCTGGTTGACCCATTCATTCTTTAGTAGGATGCTCTTTAGCCTCCATGTATTTGAGTTCTTTCCAACTTTTCTCTTGTGATTGAGTTCTAGTTTCAAAGCATTGTGGTCTGAAAATATTCAGGGAATGATCCCAGTCTTTTGGTACCGGTTGAGACCTGATTCGTGACCTAGGATGTGATCTATTCTGGAGAATGTTCCATGGGCACTAGCGAGAATGTGTATTCTGTTGCTTTGGGATGGAATGTTCTGAATATATGTGTGAAGTCCCTTTGGTCCAGTGTGTCATTTAAAGTTTTTATTTCCTTGTTGATCTTTTGCTTAGATGATCTGTCCATTTCAGTGAGGGGGTGTTAAAGTCCCCCACTATTATTATATTGTAGTCAATGTGTTTCTTTGCTTTTGTTATTAATTGGCTTGTATAATTGGCTGCTCCCATGTTAGGGGCATTGATATTTACAATTGTTAGATCTTTTTGTTGGATAGACCCTTTAAGTAGGATATAGTGTCCTTCCTCATCTCTTATTACAGTCTTTGGTTTAAAATCTAATTTGTCTGATATAAGGATTGCCACCCCAGCTTTCTTTTGGTGTGCATTAGTGTGGTAAATGGTTTTCCACCCCCTCACTTTCAATCTAGAAGTGTCTTTGGGTCTGAAATGAGTCTCTTGCAGACAGCATATCGATGGGTCTTGTTTTTTATCCAGTCTGATAGCCTGTGTCTTTTGATTGGGGCATTTAGCCCATTTACATTCAGGGTAACTATTGAAAGATAATGAATTTAGTGCCATTGTATTGCCTGTAAGGTGACTGTTACTGTATATTGTCTGTGTTCCTTTCTGGTCTATGTTACTTTTAGGCTGTCTCTTTGCTTAGAGGACCCCTTTCATTATTTCTTGTAGGGCTGGTTTCGTGTTTGCAAATTCCTTTAATTTTTGTTTGTCCTGGAAGCTTTTTGTCTCTGCTTCTATTTTCAATGACCACCTGGCTGGATAAAGTATTCTGGGCTGCATATTTCTCTCATTTAGTGCTCTGAATATATCATGCCAGTCCTTTCTGGCCTGCCAGGTCTCTGTGGATAGGTCTGTTGTCAATCTAATGTTTCTACCATTGCAGGTTACAGACCTCTTCTCCCGAGCTGCTTTCAGGATTTTCTCTTTGTCTCTGAGACTCGTAAGTTTTACTAGTAGATGTCAGGGTGTTGACCTATTTTTATTGATTTTGAGGGGGGTTCTCTGTGCCTCCTGGATTTTGATGCCTGGTTCTTTCCCCAAATTAGGGAAGTTCTCTGCTATAATTTTCTCCAATATACCTTCTGCCCCTCTCTCTCTTCTTCTGGGATCCCAATTATTCTAATATTGTTTCATTTTTTGGTATCACTTATCTCTCGAATTCTGCCCTCGTGATCCAGTAGTTGTTTATCTCTCTTTTTCTCCGCTCTTTATTTTCCATCATTTGGTGTTCTCTATCACTAATTCTCTCTTCTGTCTCATTTATCCTAGCAGTTAGAGCCTCCATTTTTGGTTGCACCTCATTAATAGCCTTTTTGACTTCGACTTGGTTAGATTTTAGTTCTTTTATTTCTCTAGAAAGGGTTTTTCTAATACCTTCCATGCTTTTTCCAGGCCCAGCTAGTATCTTTAAAATCGTCATTCTGAACTCTAGTTCTGACATCTTACTAATGTCTGTATTGATTAGGTCCCTGGCAGTCCGTACTGCCTCTTGTTCTTTTTTTTGAGGTGATTTTTTCCCATCTTGTCATTTTGTCCAGATGAGAATAGATGAATGAGAGAACAAAATGCTAACAGGGTAACAGCGACTCCAGAAAAATATACACTAAACAAATCAGAAGAGACCTGAAACCGGGGGAAAAGACAGGGAAAGAAAAAAAACAAAACAAAAAAACCCAGAATGTGATCAAATATGATCAGGCTGGTGCATAGATCAGTGCCACACACTAGATTTTGGGCGTATTTAGAAGAATGTGCCTCCCAAAATTTTAAAGAAAGAAAAACTTATATATGTACAAATATAAGGGTAAATATGATGAAGGGATGGAATATGACTGTAAAGATGAAAATTATAAAAGATTTTATAAAAGGAATTGAGAAGAAGTTGTTTGAAAAAAGAAAGAAGAGGATTTAAAAAAAAAGGGAGAGAATTTGATCAGGCTGGAGACTAGAATAAAGCCATACATCAGAGATTTAGGGCATATTTTGGTCTGTTAGAAGAAACTGTATCCCAAAATTTTAAAGAGAACAACTTATGTATTTATACCAAAAATAAGGTTAAGTACTAGGAAGGGATAGAATGTGACTCTAAAAATGAAAAATAAAGAAGATTTTTTTAAAAAAGGGATTGATAAGATGTTTGTTGAAAAAGGGAAAAGAGAAATTAAAAAAAAAAGAAAAAAAATTAAAAAAATTAACTTTGAAAGACTAAAGAATCATGGGGAAAAAGCCATGGATTCTATGTGCAGTATTCCCCTAGCGCTGGAGTTGTGCCGTTCTCATTGATCGATAAACTTGGTCTTGGCTGGCTGCTCTTGCTGATCTTCTGGGGGAGGGGCCTGTTGCTGTGGTTCCCAAATGGCTTTGCTGGAGGCGGAATTGCCCCGCCCTTGCCCGGTCCGGGCTAAGTAATCTGCTCGGGTTTGCTCTCAGGAGCTTTTGTTCCCTGCAAGCTTTCCGCACAGCTTTGGAGGACGACAGTGAAACGGCAGCCTCCCAATCTCTGCTCTGGAGGAGCTGAGAACTCAGGGCCCTGCTCTTCAGTGAGCCCTAGAGAAAAGCAGTCAATCACTCCCGGCTCCCCCGTCTCTGGCCACACTCTGCGCTCACCTGGCCAGTGACCAAGCTTTTCTATCTCTGGCACCCGACTCAGTGTGGAGTCTCCAAACCCAGCAGATCCCTGTGGTGCGCTCCCGCGCCGCTCCTCCAGGGGGAGGAAGGGGAGTCTCCCCGGATCTGCCGCTTGTTGGGTCCCTGCTGGAGGAGCAGTGGCCCGACTGAGCCACGGATCACGCTTTATGGCAATCCCGAGCTGAGAGCCCGTGCCTCGGCTCCGTCTCTGCAGCTGGCTTCCCCGCTCTGATACCTGGGAGCTCTGCCGCACTCAGGCACCCCCAGTCTTTCTGTGACCCCGAGGGTCCTGAGACCACATTGTCCCAGCAAGGGTTCCACCCCCCGCTTAGCCACTAGAGCGATGTCCCTCAGCAGAGCCGGTAGCGGCTGATGGAGTCCCCCTCCCCTGCCGTCTATCCTCCCGAATATCGCTGCGGATTCACTTCTCCACACGCACGTCCTACCTTCCAGAAAGTGGTCGCTTTTCTGTTCAGAGAGTTGTTACTATTCTTTTCTTTGATCTCTTGTTGAGTTCGTAGGTGTTCAGAATGGTTTGATCCCTATCTAGCTGAATTCCTGGGATCAGACGAAATTTAGGTCTCCTACTCCTCCGCCATCTTGCTCCTCCCCTCACGTTGATATATATTTTTTAAAGATTTTCTTTATTTGTGAGAGAGAGAGAGAGAGAGACAGAGAGCACAAGCAGGGGGAGCAGCAGGCAGAGGGAGAAGCAGGCTCCCTGCTGAGCAGGGAGCCCGATGTGGGACTCGATCCCAGGCCCCTGGGATCATGATCTGAGCTGAAGGCAGCCGCTTAACCGACTGAGCCACCCAGGCGTCCCTCATGTTAATATTTCTCAGCTGTTCCTCACGAGGATAAGAGTTTCCTCTCTTACCTCTGATGCCAGAGTGGAACTTAAGAACAGCTTAGTTCACAGTATCAGAATTGCAGCTGTATGCCCCAAGTCGGATTGCTTCCTCATCAGCCTGCAGTCAGCTCTGAGCCTATGTTTCTTCCACACTCCTATCCCTACAATATTCTGCTTTTTTAAAAAAATTACTTAGTAAGTTCCAGTTTCTCCCTACTCCATTTCAAGCTGCCTCTCCACCCTCCCCACAGCCTTGTAGGAGCTTGTGAGCCCTATGGGCAGATAGGATAACACATATGTTTCTGGTGGTGCCAAATATGTAAATGTGCACCTTCTATGGAAAGCATTTATACAAAATTTAAAATGTAAAATATAGCCATCATATTTTACACTTATTTAGCTAACCTTTTTAGTGGTTTTAAATTGGTTGCCATTTATAAGGCTTAAAGTCAAGGGTGCAAAGAATGTCCTATTAAAAAAAAAAAGTGGTTTTAGTGGATTGGTAGAAATCCTGACTTCAGTTACCTATCTGAAGTTGTTTGGTTTCATAACTTGTTTTCTGGCAGCTGTTTTTTTTTTTTTAAGAATAAACTTGACTTTAAAAAAGACATTCATCATAAATTCAGTTGATATTTTCTGTCCTAATTGAAGGTGATGTAGCAGTTTTCCAGGTGCATATGTATAGCACAGAACATTACCTTGTTGAGTCTATTGCATAAGTTGTCTAACTCTCTTTATAGCCAAGTCTTATATCCATGAGAATTGTCAAATTTTTCCACTGTTGGGTAAACCTTTGGCTTGCTTTGGACATTAATGCAGTGTGACTCAGAATCCTCCTACGGTCATGCTTGCTCCATATTTGCTTTTAAGCAAAGTTCCCACAAGGTTCAGGTGCCTTTGCCTTGACTCACATCTCTGCCAAGTAGACCAAAGACGTTGACTTATTTTTCCAGACCGCTCTATATTAGCAGTGACACTAGGCTCATTGGTAAGGGTGCCTGCAACTTTGACACACTTACTCAAATAGGTATGATGTAACCTTAGGAATGTTCTGGCCATCATACCTCCTGAAGCACTCTCTGGAAGCAGTTCTGTTCATGGCTTCAGAGCAAGTTTGGGTCAGCTGAGCCTTAATGGCCAGGCTAATCTCTAACCATTTTGTAGACTTGAATTCTTCAGTGGTTGAACCTGCAGGGATGGCCGGGACCCTGTGCTCTGGTGAGAGGGTAAAGATGAAAAAGGGTTGCTGAATCTTGATATCTTTATTCTTTTCCCTCAGACAAGAAAAGTACCAGTCTTCCCACATTCTCTCTTAAATGGTTGGTAAATACTGCAGAATCATTCCTAGTGCTTCTGGAATGAGACAGAGAGAAAAGCAGATTGCTTTATTATAATAGACTACCTGATGGAAGAATGATTCCCATTCAGGGCAGTGATTTCTCGGTCTAAGAACTAGGGTGACATTCTGGGCTCTTACTAGGGGACGGGAGAGGTGGGCAACAATCTTTTTTGGACCAAGACTGGCCACCACGGCTAGTAGTACAGATCCAGTAAAGACCTGCCCATGGCAGTCATTCTGGTGTGTGGGAACTGGGGATGGAGTTAACTGAAGAGGAACATTTTGTAAAATTTGGCTTAAAAGGTCTACATTTAAATTTATGTCCCTAACCTTTCTTCATCAGAGTGAAACCACAAAAGAACTTCCAGGCTTTTCAGGCATTTCAACATTTATCCTATCACCAGAAAAAAATTTTGAAAGGAGGATCTGAGAGTCTCTTAGTAACAGTGTCTTAAGAGCCAGTAACTGCTCTGCTTATAAACAGTTTCTTTTTTTGCAATTTAAGCTTTAGTGAAAATGAAGACAGTTGGTTACTTTGATCTTCTTAAAAATGCTTCATATTCGTGAAGACCATTAATTGTTACTTAGTATTCTTTTCTTCAGGCTATCTGATCTCATGTTGCCTCATCATTTTATCTTAGGTCTCTGCTGAAATAATCTCGTGAGCTGTTAGAGGAGAGACCAGGGCCAGATTTGGTCTGTACCCTAGTCCAGATTGCTTCATTCCCAGAGAGAGAGAGAGGAAGTTGGACTCCTTGAAATTCTCGAGTTTCCTGAGCTCCATGGTGATGGCTCTGCCTCAGTCTATTCTTGCCTTCCTTCCAAACCTACCACAGTTTCATCTTGCCTGCAAAACTTCAGTTCAGCACCTAACTGTTACTTTGACCCGCCTTGATCTTAAAAATGCAGTGGCTTCGGGGCACTTGGGTGGCTCGGTTGTTAAGCGTCTGCCTTCGACTCAGGTCGTGATCCCAGGGTCCTGGGATCGAGCCCCGCATTGGGCTCCCTGCTCAGCGGGGAGCCTGCTTCTCCCTCTCCCACTCCCCCTGCTTGTGTTCCCTCTCTCGCTGTCTCTCTCTCTGTCAAAAAATAAATAAAATCTTTAAAAAAAAAAATGCAGTGGCTTCAAACTTGTTGGGAATTCTAGGTCTGCCCTTGCCCACCCATGGCAGTGACCTTCAAGGTGCTTGTCCCTGAAGTTGATGAATAACATCTCCAGTGACTATGTAACCTTAGCTCTGTGTTTCTAATTAAACAGTTCACTTTTTATCCTAACAGTCATTAAAAGGTACAGTGTCTGGTAGTGTAGCATATTGAACAGCACTATCCACATGGGAAGCTTAAGTACTACAAGGGGGTAGCAGGATTTCAAATTACATTCCCTTAGATCTTACTGAGTAGGAACACAGATCTTTTGGGTTGTTTTTTCACATGATTTGGGTACACCTAGAATTGGCCTTCTCTCTTGGAAAGCTTTACGTATATTGTCGGCATGTGATGTGGAAACTTTCTGGGGCAGTCAGAATCCTTGCAGTTGCATTAATCATTATAAGTAATAATTAATCTGTGTGGGTTGATGGAAAAGCTCTGTTCCCCCACTAATTGGGCATGTGACCTTAGACGAGTCATTTAGCTTGTAATGCCTCAGTTTCTTCATTTGTAAACTGAGACCCCTGATATCCACCTGGTCTACTTCACAGGATCACTCATTTGAGGATTAGATAGGAATAAAGAAGTATTTGAGTAACTTTGAAATATTTTGTCAGTATAAGGTGTTTAGTGCTATTAATAAGGATGAATATCTGGGAATGAGATTAATTTTCGTGTTTCTCAGATTTCAGAAACCATGTAACCTTTGTTGAGAAGCTGTAGAAGTTTGTTTTCATTGTCCAAGATTAGAAAGTATTTGCTGTGGTTTTCTTCTGATTATTGCTTCCCACCCTTGAGCTAAAATGTCACATGCCATTAGCTATTAATTTTCAGAAGATTTTCAAACTCCCTTTTCTTCTATTACTAGAATGTTCTGAAAGATACCTCACTGCTCCCTTCTCTTGCCTTGATTATGATTACTTCATCCAAGCTGTGGGCCCTTTATGGGCTTTCTTCACATACTTGTTTGAGTTGTGAAAGAAGAAAATACGGTTAAAGAATTTCTTATCCAGCTCTGTTTTGAGATGGTCACTTTGAAGACAGGGCAGGCCATAGAACTTTTGATGGAATTGTTTTTACATTAATAACCTTATCTCTATAGTTCTGGAAGTGTGAATGGGTCCACTGGTGATTATGCTGTTGATACCTTTTATGTAGAATGGCTACTCTGCATTCAGCATTATGAGGCCTTTGGGATATCTTGAATTGAAATTGGTTTCAGTTTAGGGTGGTGAATAAGAATTGGGCATTTTGACTTCACCATACTCATTGCGTGATTGTTATTGAGGTCACTTTGCTAAGTGACTGAGACCAACGTGTTTAAGAACTGCTGTCCTAGGCCTGGTCCACACCAATAACTGCCCACATCTCCAGAATTTCAGTTTCAAATATTCCTTTATTTGACCACCACTTCCTACCTTCCCACTTATGTATTCCGCCATTTCGGCTTGGAAATCCCTAATCCTCCGGCTTTGCCTCTGTTTTATAATCTTTCATCCCTCTCATGGTCTGGCTTCCCTCCCAATCCAGCTTCGAGTAGGTGCACTGAACTCCAGCAAATCCCTTGTCTCTCTCTCTCTGCCAGTTGGCAGTCGTTCACACAGACCTGACGATGTAAAATGCAGTCATGGAACCTGCAGTTGAGTATTCTGCAGACCGTCAACAAAACCAGGCTCACTGGCTCACTGCAGCTCTGCTGGACCATTTTGTTCCCATTCCCTGAGATGGTGGTGTCATGACACCTCTCCTCCCCTGTTCTCTCACCTTCTCTACTGGTTTGCCCACCCTTACACACCCACCCTTCATCTTGTGTTTACTGCAACCCTACACACTCCTGGGTTTCTTCTCCCTCACTGGCTGCTCTTCTCCCGATGGTTTTAGAGGAACCTCCTCCTCTGCTTAATCTACAAGGGTTGGCATGGTTCCGCACTTTGTCCTTGGCTCTTTTTTCCCTCTAGACCTTTTTTTAAAAAGTGAGCTCCTAGTCCCTTGAGTATAAACACACCTATAAGGTGGTGTCTCCTGCCCTCATCTCTCTCATGAGCGCCAGATTCTTGGTCCAGCTGTCTGCCTGGCATCTCCACTTGGATATCTGAAGGGCATCTTCATAAGCACAAGACGGGGTTCTAGGTTCCCCATCTCATAAATGGAACCAAGGTGTGTGCTCCAGAGCCCCCTAAGCTGTGAATCACTCTTCATTCCCCTGTGTTCTTCACACCCCCACCTAGTTCTGTATGTTAGATGATCACTTCTAAACCACTCCTTCTCACCACTTCCCCTGTCATAACCCTCCTCCAGCACCACATTTTGCCCTGGGACTCTCCCCCAGTGCTGATCTCCCTCTTCCCCCTTGTCCTTCCTGACGTCCTTCCTCTGTTTATCAGCTTGTATCTTGTCTAAAGCATAAACGAAGTCATGGTACTCTTCTGCTTAAAAACTAGTGACATCTCAATGCAAGTAGGACAAAACCAAACTTCTTTTTGCCCCCCGCCGCAGGCCATGTGTGACCCAGCCCCCTTCGCCGGTTCGGACCCCTTCCAGCAAGGCCTCCCCAGCCACACTTGCCCTCCCACTTCCCGCATTAATACCTAGCTCTCGTCTCGGAGTCTTGGAGTTCGCTCTTACCTCTTCCTTGAATGCTGTCTGCCTCAGATCTTGTGGTGGTGTCTCCTCATTGTTTAGTTCTCCCTCAGAGGTGGTGTCCCTCGGAAAAACGTCCTCACCGCCCTAGCTGAGGTGCAGCGTCGCCCCCCAGCGCCCGCGGTCCCCGGCTCGCGCAGTGCTTGCTTGTCCGCAGAGAGCCTCATGTTCTCGCGCATGTGCCTGTTGGGGTGGGTGCCCGTCCGTCTCCTGCGTTTGAGCGCACCTTCTGGAGGCTTTGGTCTCGCTCAGCACTCCATGGGCAGTGCTTGTGTCATGGTGACGGCGCTGTGACCGAAACTGGCCGCGTGCGGTCTCTGCTTAGTTGTGGCTGTCGTCCGTAGCCTGGGGTCTCTCTGCCTCTGCAGCTGTGGCCCTACGGGGCCACTTCCCCTCTCCCTCCCTCATAGCGTAAGGTGTTAGGGCTAAGAGGGGAGCGCGTATTTGTGTTTGCTCGGGTGGCAGCACAGAGAGTAACGAATTACACTTTAAGGAGCAGAATTTTATTACTTTGCGTTTGTTAGCACCGAGATGGTTTATAGAAATTTGTCTGCTGTTTCATGATGGAAAATTCCGGTAGTTCCTCTCTCACCGTTGTAACCCCGTACAAATTGTTGTTCTCTTTTTTCTAGTTGGTACTTTCTTTAATCTTGGTGAAGTCCCCTAAGCCTTAGGTTTTGGTCTGATACGCACAAGTGCTTTGACTTTTGTGTTAATGTTGTTACAACTTGTCAAATTTGGGCAGCCTATTAGAATTTTATCAGCCGAAAAGTCACATTGAAGTAGAAAGAAATTGCTTATTGAAAGGCTTTATTAATAGTTAAAATATTTATTACTTTATTTTTCTTTTTAAACTTCTCAGTGCAATTCTTGTGTAGACCATGTAGCAATTTAGACCATTGAGGAGTGCACCTTTCTGGTTGATTTTTCCTAAAGATTGTCCTGCGTAGAAGTGCCTTCTCCTTGTAGCCTTCTGCGTCTGAATGTTCATCTGTTGTGATGGGAAGTAAGACTGTGAGCAGGTGCTTTCCCTGAATGAAATGGGGCTGTAATATAGATATATGTCATCACTGCATTAGGATTTCTGGATAACGCATTGAGATACTTTTTTTTTCTTCCCCTAAAGCAAATTGCTTAATGTGTGGGCTTTTTTTTTTTTTTTTTTTTTTTTTGTCTTTGTAAACACACTGAGAAATAGACCTTTGGAATGATTTAAGACTGCAATTTGGAAATGTTTTTAATTTTTTGTGATAGATTGTAAATACTGCTTACCTTTTACTATTTATAATAGAATGAGGTATATTTATCCCTTAATCATGAAGGTAATCATTAATATAATTACTGAAGTATTGATTATCATTGCTAATGACGAGTATTACTGAAGTCACTACTACTGAGTATTTTAACATTTGAGCAGATGGTGATGAAGTTTGAATGGTAGTAGCTGACTCAGACTTGTCTATTACTGCATAGGTTGGATGCTGATGACACTGGAGATACATTACACAACTTGCTTTCCTATAAATGTACCTTGAGTGCATTCTGAGTTGGTGGCACTCATGTTGCATGTCTTGTAGCACCTGGCTGTATTTTCTTTTGTATTGTTTTGCTTCTCTTCCATTTTTTAATTATCGAGGTGCATCCCTGTGTGTCTGTTCACAGAACCTCTTAGAACTAGTTTTCTGTTTCCCTCACTGATTTTTGTGCTGGTCTGGATCTCACACCAGGCAAGGCAACGTGCCTTTGCTTGTCTAGTTTCCTGTGGTCCATTAGATGTTGATTTTCTCATCTTGAGTTTCTTAAGGGCTTAAGGCTACCACTATTTGAATTTAGATATTTCTTTTTAGTTAGGGCTTCATTTTAAAGAAAATTTTTACTTTTTTTTTTTAGAACTTGATCTTCAGTAAACCCAACATAAATGATGGAAAAAGAAGTAATTTGAAATGGAGGGAATAGGTCAATTCCTAATGCTGGCATTTCACAGCCTTGAGTCAGTTGCTTAACTTTTTTCAGTTGCTTAATTTTTCTTGGATGTGATGGGCATACCTACCTTATAGGTTGTTGTTAAAAAAAATTATTTATGTGAAAATGCCTTGGAAATACTAGTTTTCACCTCTCAGAGGACTCAGCTTTACCAAACACATGGACTTTCCAACTTAAAAACTTTTTTTTTTTTAAAGATTTATTTATTGGTTAGGGTGGGGAGAGAGAATCTCAAGCAGACTCCCTCCTGAGCACAGAGCCTGACATGGGGCTCAATCCCAGGACCCTGAGCTGAAATCAAGAGCTGGCTGTTTAACTGACTGAGTTGCCCAGATGCCCCTCAAGTTAAAAACCTTTTAAAAATTAAATTCACACATGGTTCTTTTATCCTTTTATAATTTTGTTCCTGGGCTAGTGTGATCCAGAGTTGATAAGTAAGATACAGATTTGCCTACCTGATTTTTTTTCTTGTAAGCATTTATATGTCTTTATTATGCCATGTCTGTTGTATTTCTTTTTAAGATTTTATTTATTTGAGAGAGAGAGTGAGAGCATGAGAAGAGGGTAGAGTTAGAGGGAGAAGCAGGCTCCCCACTGAGCAGGGAGCCCAACGTGGGGCTTTACCCGGGGTCTCTGGGATCATGACCTGAGCCAAAGGCAGACACTTAAACCAGCTGAGCCACCCAGGTGCCCTTTCCATGTCTGTTTGGAATGTCAAAGTCGTTCTTCTAAAAGTTCATTCAATTGGGCTGATTCATTTGTTGATCAGAAAAATGGCTGTAGTATAGAGTACTTACTAAGTGCCAAGTGTTCAACCTTAGTTTAGCCTTAATTAGGAGGTGGGAATCGTAACAACTACAAAGATTACATGAGGTAAGTTATACAGGGACTTAGCACATTTAAGAAATAACTGTTAAGTAATCGGTTCTGAGCTATAGGCTAGACTTTGTTTTCCCTACAACTGCTGTTCCAGCCTTCCCCCTCCTCCCTGATGCTCCCTATTCTACTTACCCTCTTATGAAATGCCTGCCACAGATCACCATTGTTCCTGCTCCTCTGCTTTATTCTTACATATTTTTTGTGTCTTCCTGTGCATAAGAATCTGGAGCTTATTGTCCTTTAAGTAGACGGTCAAAAATTTCATATATTTTAGGGTACCAGGTACTCTGGAAGAAGATCACTCAACTAGCATGAGGGTTTTTATGGGCTTCCTAATCTGGGATCAAGCTGTGAATATTTTGTGTCTCCCAAGCCACAGAAACTGCACTGAATAGTCATCATGGTTCTTCTGGGGACCTAGTTCCTGGATGGGGCTCCCTTCCAAAATGATCCAGAAGCTGTTTCTGGAGAGTGGATATTGGAGGAGCAGATTTCACGTTTTTTATTTACGTGCGGTAATTTGGAATTCTGCTTGCACAGATTCATTTGAGATCATCTAAAGATTAAACTTACTGTGTGCTGTCTGCATTTCCCCACAGCTTCCTTTTTTTTCCTGTTTTTAATGGGTATAGCATGAGCATGTTTAGAATGATAATGACAGAAACCTCACCATAATTAAATACATGTGCTGCTTTAGTTGTACGAAAGTCCCAGGTGTGTTTCTAATCTCTGCTCTACTGGTACATAGGAATTTTTTTTTTTTAAGATGAAAACAAAAGATATAAATGATAAAAACAAAATCTGAGCCGAATACGTAATTATACAGGCGAATGCTGTGGTGTGATCTTGGATGGCACAGTCAAATTATGTTTCACAGGAATGGTTTCAGGTCCCCCCGAGTCGGCTCTGACACCTCCATTTAAGATGTTGTGAAATGCAAACCTTGTTGACTACAGAATTCCGTTTTCAGCCTGTGTTCTTAGAGCCATATGCCTGGCATTTACCATTAAACATTATTTAAAATCTGAGCCCTCAGAACCTTGTGACTTACCATCAGAAGACATGTTTCCATGGTTCCCTTAGAATACTCACTTTGTTTTAATGTGTTAATCAGTGACTCAACCAAAATTAATCAATAAATTCAAAGTCCTTTTGTATATTGTAATTATAACAGCCCACATGTTTCAGTGTGTGCTGTGGGTTAGGCAGCATGTTGGAGGCTTCGTGTAGATTATTCTGCGTCCTCTTTCAGCACCTCTCAGGGGGTCGGTACTGTTGTCCCTAGAATACTGGTGGGGGAGTGAGGTGAAATAACTTCCCCATGGTCGCACAAGATCTAAATGGTAGTATCAGAGGCCAAGGCCCCATGCCAGTAGCATGTACTCTATGTTGCTTTGGGTCTTAAACTGTCCTCAGTATACGAATCAGTTGGGAAGTTGATTAATATGAAGATATCTGGGCGCTGTCCTGAGATTAGTAACTCTAGCTGCAGCCTAGGAACCTGCATTTTTAATAGCCAACCCCCTGTGATACCAGTTGAGTTGATCCAGGGACTACTCTGAGAAATAGTGCTCTACTGTCCCCAGAATTTTTTTTCATCTTCAACAGTACAAGGGACTTGAGGGTAGCAGAGACAACTTGACCATCTAATTTACGCCTGTGATCATGACCGTAATCCATGCCTGGGGCGGAGGGGACTCAGTAAATACGCCAAGGTGAGTTGGAGGACAGAGCTGAACCCAAACACATCCCTTATTCATAATACCATGTGAAATGGGGGGGGCAATTTGTAATTTGAAATTTAAATTTATTGTAAAAGGAAGTAGCATTTGAGGTTAATAAGACATGTCATTCTGTATATTCTTTTAAGGAATGTTAATTGTCATGATTGTTGTCCATTACTTCTTCTTACTGAATGCTACTCTGCCAAAACGTAGAATTTTCTAGAAAAATGTGTGTTCTGATGGTGGAACAGAGAAGTGGTAACTTTTTGTTGTTTAAAGTGATGAGATGAAGCCCTCAAACCAGTGTTTCATAAATATTCTTCATCTTTGGTTAGTCCCTATCTTTCTTCAGACCAGGCATTTTGAATAATTGCCATTATGTAAAATGGGGATTTAGCTCTCTGGGGACAATCCAGCAGAGTTTAACTTAGATTTATAAATAGCCATAGCTGAATTACTCTGTGTTGAGTAAATGTTTTGAGCACAAGAAACTTTGCTCTTAGGCTTTATCTGAACGTCTAAAAATAACAGTGGTAATAATATAGTTTCTTTATAATCTGGTGTAAGTCAGGAAACTTTAAATGCAGTGCTAGTCTTTGAAAACTACTGTAATTTTTTTGTTTTGCATTAAGAATTTTCTGTTGGAGAATTGACAAAGTATTGTATTTGTTTCAGATGTACAACATAGTGATTCGGTATTTATATACATTTTGAGGTAGTTACCACAGTAAGTCTGATAGCCATCTGTCACCATACAAAGCTGTTACATTATTATTGACTTTATTCCCTGTGCTGTACATTACATCCCCATGTCTTATTTTATAACTGGGATGTCGTATCTCTTCATTCTCTTCACCTCTGCTCTCTCCCTCCCCCCACCCCCCACCCCTTTGGCAACCGCCAGTTTATTCTCTGTATCTAGGGGTCTGTTTCTGTTTTGCTTGTTCTTTGTTTTTTTGTTTTTTTTTTTAATAGATTCCACATGTAAGTGAAATCATACGGTTTTGGTCTTTCTCAGTCTGACTTATTTCGCTTTGCGTAATACCCTGTAGGTCCATTCATGGTATTGCAAGTGCCAAGATAACACTTTCAAAGCTATTGTAATTTTTACTTGAAAGTATACCTGCCCTGGGTGGCTCAGTTGGTTAAGCGTCTGCCTTCAGCTCAGGTCATGATCTCAGGGTCCTTGGATCGACCCCCACATTGGGCTCCCTGCTCAGTGGGGAACCTACTTCTCCCTCTGCGCCCCCCTCCCCTGCTCGTGCATGTCCTTTCTCTCTCTCTTTATCTCTAAAATAAATAAATAAAATCTTAAAAAAAAAAAAAATGCCTGCCCTAACTCTGAAAGCTTTGTGGTGCTCCTGGACTTGGAGCAGTAAGGCTCCATCTGGGCCTTAACCTGTTTCCCTATAGGGAGGCTTCCACCTGAAGAGAGCCCAGTCTGACTTAAGAAGATACCAGTAGAGGGCCAGAGCTCTTCTGCTCCTGAATTCCAGTTCCTCCTCATGGAGGCCTATGAGCTAGCCACTACTGTTGAAAGTGATAGAAAAGGTTGATTCTTTTGTGGACTAGAAATACCAGATCTACTAGCATACAACAGGTTCTACTTTAGCACTCATTTGTGCCAATTTTCAGGCACCTTGTGTGGTAGTGGTGGTCACAGCTGTGTGTCCTTTGTACCTGGGTTGGGCTGCAGGTGGGGGAGGATGGCACTTGATGGGTGTATCCCTATTCTGGGGCTGTCACAACAAAGTATCAGGGTCTTGGCTCTAACAAGAGACATTTATTTCCTCACAGTTCTGGAGGCTGGAAGTCCAAGATCAAGGTGTTGGCAGGGTTGATTTTATTCTGAGGGCCTTTCTCTTTGGCTTGTAGGTAACCATCTTCTTCCTGTGTCTTCACATGGTGGTTTTTTCTCTATGCTTGTGTCTTAATCTCCTTGGATTGGGTTAGACACTACTCTAGTGACTTCGTTTAATTTTAATTGCCTGTTTGAAGACTGCATCTCCAAATATAGTCACAGTCTGAGGTACTGGGTCTTAGAACTTCAACATATGAATTTGATGGAGGAGACGTAATTCAGCCCATAATTGGGAAAATGTTTAGACCCTGGAGTGATAAACACGAAGGGCATATACTGTGGTAAGGAGCAGTGCCTTTCAAACTCTTTATTGTGAAGTATTTGAACTCTTTGTGTTGACTTCAAAGGGTTGATTTCTTGGGCTAGCATGCATTCCATACTGCTTAATGAAATAGTTACTACAAGGCAAGAGCTTGTGTTGTCATGGATAATACTAACGGTTACCATTTGAGTGTCCATAAGTACCAGATCTTTCACACATCTACTCTGATCTTTCCAGGGAAGGGGATGGTGCTGATAGATGCATTTAATATGAGAAGACTAGAAATCAAAGAAATAACTTTTCTAAGTTCACAAAACTACCAAGTGAGAGTCAAACCCAGCTGTGCAAAACTTGTCCTAGTTTTATTACACCCTGTGGCCCCTGTAGCTAGCATGTTTGCTTTTATGATTTGTGGAAAAAAGTGTAAGACTTGGGAGTTGGAAAAATGAGATTGGTGTCTTGGCTTAACCGCCAGCTTGGGTTACACTTAACTCTGAACTGCATTTTCTTTTTTTTCTTAAAAATAAAATCTTAAAAAAAGAAATCTCTATACCCAAGGTAGGGCTCAAACTCACAACCCCTAGATCAGGAGTTGCATGCTCTCCTGACTGAGGCAGCCAGGCCCCCCTGCACTGCATTTCCTTTCCTTTTCCTGTTCCTTTTCTTTCCTTTTTTAAAAATATTTTATTTATTTTTTTTGAGAGAAAGAGCATGTGCACGCACGAGTGGGGGGAGGGGCAGAGGGAGAGGAAGAAGCAAACTCCTTGCCGAACAGGGAGCCCGATGTGGGGTTCGATCCCAGGACCTTGGGATCATGACCTGAGCTGAAGGCAGACACTTAACCGACTGAGCCACCCAGACGCCCTGCACTGCACTTTCTTGATCGTGAAGCATCATGGGTATGACTGTCTGGCCAATGGCTGAAAGATGGCACGACACTGTGAATGGGCCTCTCAGAGTCTCAATGAGCTCTTGGTGATGTTGAATTTTATTGGTAGAGTCAGGATTGCATAACACAAAGAATGTTTTGTTGGAGCTCATCATATTAACTGACTTCAGTGAGCTGCTTGAACTCTGAGCTTTGGTTGCCTTTTCCATTAGAAGGACAGTAGTGGCTTCTGTGTGGTAGCCAGTGTATGCTGTTCTGACCTCCTTATTGGGATTGAGTTTGTGGTTGGCTTTCTGCATTGCCTCAACTTGGCCTTCTGTTTATAAGGGGTAAACAGTCATTTCCCTCTAGTTACAGTGAGCTGCAGATTTGCATGTTATTCAGGTCTTAGACGGGTTTTCTGTTGTAAACCCATTTGTTAGCCATTAATCATTTAAAACAGTAATGATGGCTCCATAGCTCAAGGGTTAGAGCACTGGTCTTGTAAAACAGTAATGATAACATCCAAAAGAACTGAATTTCACTTTTCCTGCATTTTCTTCGACTAGAAGTGAATTTATTTCCTGGGGTGGTAGCATGTGTTTGAGAAAATAGAAATTTTCTGGGGGAAAAACACATTTAAAAATACTGAAATTTTAAAAGTATGTGAAAATGGGATAAGTATTAATAAGAATTTACATTGAGAGATAATTATGGGGCTGTACCAGTAGAAAGCATATAATTTTCTCTGTTAAGACTTTGTTTTTCAAAGCTAGACTTCTTCTTTCATGTCTGTTACTGGTTTTTTCCTAAAAGCACCCCAAATATTTTTTTACAGGTGGCTGTTTCATAGAAATTTTCTGTGAAATTCTTTAATTTTTCCTTCTGTTAAAATTGACACTTTCCACATTTCCAGAAAGGCACCAAGAATATCACAGACACCACCCAGATTTAGCTGTTGTTGACAGTTTGCTTTCTTTCAGGTTTTTTTCTAGATTCTCAATTTCCTGAAGCTTCAAAATCCTTCATTGTTTTGCCTTTCAGGTAACAGAGAATGTATGTTTTGAGCTTGACCATATTACCTTCAGGGACATTGAGGCGTCAAAATGCATTTTCAAAGCCATATTGACATTCTGACTATTGCTCTCTCTCCATTTCCTATTGAGTTTACTATAAAATCATTTTATATGCAATTATATGCTTTCAGTGAAAACCTAGTGAAATTAAGAATTCAGTGGGATTGAGGTGTACAGTGTTCATTCTATATCTGAATTTTGGATTGGAGTGCAGTATTAAGCCTATTCCCATATCACTGTGTTAATGGTGAAACTGATTCACCAGAGACCAAATGTGGGATAAAGAGAATCACCAGGGTGTTGGAATCTCCACTTGGTGACATACTAGCTTTGTGATTCTCAGTGTCTCCGAGCCTCTTCTGGTATTTGTAGGTGTTGCAGTAAGGTGATCTTAAGCTTTAGAAAATGAAGCGTTCCACCCAAATTTGGTACCATACAGGCATGTAGACTGCAAACTGTTTGAACTGTAGGACTGACTCAGCTTTTCCAGCTGGCCACCAGATACCTTCATACCCTTGGCTCCAATAATATAAGGGAAGAAAAAGTACTAGTCTCTGCTGCCTCCCTCCTTACATTGGTAAAGTCAGGACTTGCCCACTCTGGAACTGGCATGACCCATCTCTGCTTTGGTCCTCCTTGTAGTGCTTTAAGTTTAACTTCTTCCCTGTCTCTACTGGATTTATTCATTTAGAATTATAGAAACTGTGCATTCAGATTCATTCTGATCTGATATGCTAGAGGAAGCAGTGGTTGGGGTGTGTGTGTATTATTATTTCCTAAAAATATGTATTAGGAAAATACTGTATGTTTCTTTTAAACTCTATCATGCTATATGTAGTGTTGGTTATGTTTTCTAATATGTAACATGTCAAGGTCAAAGTATTAATACTTTTATTGTTCTTGCACTTGATAAGAGTACAAGAGAGAAGGACCCTGTGGTTACATCTTGACTTTGTGAGGTGGGCAGGCCTTTTATCACTGATTGTTGTCTTCCTCCATCTTTTTTCCCTAGATGTGAGATGACAGACACATGCCCATCTTCTCTAACCCAGTGGATTCACTGGAGCTTCTCTACTAAATTCTTAATCTAACTTTGTTAGTATAACATAATAGGTGGAATTGTTGGAAAGCTGGAATTGTCACTCTAGACTCTTTATTTGCAAAAACCTCATGTTGTATTAGAATCATTGATTTATTTTTGTTTGTTCAGAATCTAATTCTTATTTCCTTATCGACTGCGTGGGTATAGTCAGTGGCCTCCTTATCTTTGTTTCTCTCCCTCACAGTGTGAGAATGGCCACGCTCTGGATTGCTCCCAACCAGGGCCTCCCCTAGAGGGGTTTATTTTATGAGTCATTTGGATCTAATGGTTAAAAAGAAAAAAAAAATAGTTAAAATAACAACACAAAACCTCTGTTGATGTATACTACATGGATAGAAAAGTATACACATTACTTGTGTATAATTTGATGAACTTTCTCAGCGTACATTAGACCCGTGTAACCACAACCTGTATTAAGAAAGAGATTCCTCTTCCAGATGCTCTTGTGCATCCCTTCAAGTCCCTGCCACTTCACAGAGATCATGGCTGTTCTGACCTCTGCCCCTATGCATTCATTTGACCTGTTGTTGAACTTGATAGGAAGGCCATCCTACATTGTGCCCCATTGTGTATGGTTTCGTTTTCCAACTGGGATGCCTGTGAAAATCCTGCCTGTTGTCATGGGTAACAGTTGTATATTCTTTCCTATTTCTGTATAGTACCCCATTGCGTCAATTTCCTGTTACTGTTGTAACTAAGTATCACAAAGCAGTTTAAAGCCCTGAAACTTTATTCTGGTACAGTTCTGCAGGTCAGAAGTCTGTAGTTGGGGCTGAAGTCACCGTGTTGGCGGGACTCCGTTTTGTAGACTCTGAGGGGAGACTCTGTTTCTTGTCTTCTTCTGCTTCTCATGGCCACCTGGATTCCTTGCCTGAGGCTGCTTTCTCCATTTTCAAAACATGTCACTCCAGTATTGGCTTCTTCATCACTTTACCTCTTCTGTCCTCAAATTTCCCTCTGCCTCCCTCTTAGAAGAACATGTGTGATTACAATCAGGGCCCACTTGGATCTTCTCCCCATCTCAGTCTCCTTAACTTAATCACCCTGCAACATCCTTTTGCCATGTAAGGTAGTAGTCACAGGTTCCAGGGATTCGGATGTGGAATTTTGGGAAGGGAGCATTTTTCTGACCATCACACCCATTGTGTGAAGATACTACCATGGATTTATCCCTTCTGCCCTTAACGTGTGTTGTTTTCAGTGTGGAGTCACTATGAGTCCTGCTGCCATGGGCACTCTTACACGTGGTATTTCATGACAATTGCATGTATCTGCCTAGGAGTTGATTGTATGGTAATGTGTAAGTTTCGACCTTAGGAATCAGTGCCCATCAGTTTTTTTGAAGTGCTTATACCAACTTAAACCCCTCCTAGCAGTGTATTAAAGTGCCAGATACCTGTTATAAGGAACAGAGCATAGTTTTGACCTGGCAGCTTTGTTTCAGAATTTAACCCATTGGTAGCTCCCATTTTAGACCCTTTGTATATAATCCAGGATTTTTCAAAGTACGTTTATGTGAACAGAGTCCTGAAGAGTAATGTAGGAGAAAAGTCTTCTTCACAAACTGAGGGTTGCTGGAGTGGAGGGGGGTGGGAGGGATGGGGAGGCTGGGTAATGGACATTGGGGAGAGTATGTGTTGTGGCGAGCCCTGGGCATTATATGAGACTGATGAGTCACAGACCTGTACCCCTGAAGTAAATAATACATTATATGTTAATTAACTGAATTTAAATAAAACAACGAAATTGGGAAATACTGGATCCTGCTAGGAGATTCAATTTGCAAATGAATATGGTAAAGATTTTAAGCCTGAGGGGCGCCTGGGTGACTCAGTCAGTTAAGCGTCTGCCTTCGGCTCAGGTCATGATCTCAAGGTCCTGGGATCGAGCCCCGCATTGGGCTCTCTGCTCAGCGGGAAGCCTGCTTCTCCCTCTCCCACTCCCCCTGCTTGTGTTCCCTCTCTCGTTGTGTGTCTCTCTCTGTCAAATAAATAAATAAAATCTTAAAGGATTAAAAAAAAAAGATTTTAAGCCTGTATTATTTGTTAGACTTGTTCCAAAGTGGATTTAACTTTGACTCAGTTTACTTCTATTGAAGTCTGAAAGAAAAAGAGTTCCAAGGAATACTCTTTGAAGATTCTAGAAGAAAACCATTAGGATGATTTTTTATTAAATTTTTTTAGAGAGAAGTTTATAGTTCACAGAAGAATGGAGAGGCAGGTACAGAGATTTCCTATATATTCCCTGCCCCTATGCACGCACATTCTCTTCCACTATCCATGTCCCCTACCGGAATGGTTTATTTGTCACCATTGATGAACCTACATTGACACATCACATCATGATCACCCCCAAATCCATGGTTTACCTTAGGTTTCACTATTGATTTTGTACATTCTGTAGATTTGAACAAATGTGTAATGACATCCATCATTATCGTATCATGCAGAGTAGTTTAATTGCCCTAAAAATCCTGTGTTCCACCTATTTATCCCACCCCCACCGGCTCAACTTCTGGCAACCACTTACCTTTTTACAGTCCCTGTAGTTTAGCCTTTTCCAGAATGTCATGTGGCTGGAGTCATAGAATATAGGCTTTTCAGATTGGCTTTTTTCACTTAGCAATGCACATTTGAGGTTCTTTTATGTCTTTTCATGGCTTGATAGCTCTTTTCTTTTTAGTGCCAAGTAATACTCCATACTCTGGTGTATCCATTTACCCTACTGAAGGACATCTTGGTAGCTTCCAAGTTTTGGCAGTTACAAATAAAGCTGCTATAAATATCTACGTACAGGTCCTTGTGGGGACATAAGTTTTCAACTCCTTTGTTTAAATACCAGGGAACATGATTGTTGTATCATATGGTAAAAGTATGTTAGTTTTCTAAGAAACTGCCAAGCTGTCTTCCAAAGTGGCTCGGCCAGTTTGCATTCCTACCAGCAATGAATGATAGTTACCGTTGCTCCACATCCTTGCCAGAATTCAGTATTATCAGTCATTTGGATTTTGGCTATTCTCATGGGTGTATATGCAACTCATTTAGTTTTAATTTATGTTTTCTGGATGGCATATGATATGGAGTATCCTTTCATATGCTTATTTGCTATATGTATATCTTATTTGGTGAGATGTCTATCCAGGTTTTTGGCTAAATTTTTAATTGGGTAGTTTGTTTTTTTAGTGTTGAGTTTTACGAGTTCTTTATGTATTTTGTTAACAGTCCTTAATCAGATTTGTCTTTTGCGAATACTTTGTCACAGTCTGTGGCTTATCTTCTCATGCTCTTGACACTCGTTCACAGAGCAGAAGTTTTTAATTGTAGTCCAGTCCAGCTATCTCTCATTTCTTTCATGAATCACACTTTTGGTATTAAATTTCAAAAGCCATTTCCATACCTAAGGTCGTCTAGGTTTTCTCTTGTGCTCCAGGAGTTTTATAGTTTTCTATTTAACATTTAAGTCTAGGTACGTTTTGTGTTAATTTTTGTGAAGGGTGTAAGGTCTGCATCTAGATTCATTTTCTTGCATGTAGATGTTCTTGCAACACCATTTATTGAAAATACTGTCTGTACTCCATTATGTTGGTGTTTGTTCTTTTGTCAAAAGTTAATTGACAATTTATGTGGGTCTGTCGGGTCTTCTCTGTTCTGTTCCATGAATCTATCTGTCTGTTCTTTCACCAGAGCCATATAGTCTTGATTACTGTAGCTTCATAGTAAGTCTTAAAATCAGGTAGTGTCAGTCTTCCAAGTTTGTGCTTCTCTTAAAATTGTATTGACTATTCTGGATGTTTTGTCTCTTTATAAAAAGTTTAAAATCACTTTGTCAGAGGGCGCCTGGGTGGCTCAGTCCATTAAGCATCTCCGTTCGCTCAGGTCATGATCTCAAGGTCCTGGATCAAGCCCCATATCAGGCTCCCTGCTTAGCGGGGAGTCTCCTTCTCCCTCTACCCCTCCCCCTCACGTGTGCACTCTCTCTCTCTTTCTCTCTCTATCAAATAAATAAAATCTTTTAAAAAAATCACTTTGTTAGTATCCACAAAGTAATTTGCTGGGAATTTAATTGGGGTTGTACTGAATCTTCTAGATCAAACTGGGGAGAACTGATATCTTGGTAATAATGACTCAGGATGATTTTTACTAAAAAAGTATTAGAAGTTGTTACACTTGTAGAAGGTAAAAACACTAATTATATCTGAGTATTCTCTCTATAATGTAAAACTATATAAACCATCAGAAAATGGGTTGAATTTGCTTCAATTGAGTTTTCCTTTAGTGAGGCCTATGTTTTGGGGGAAAATTTATTTGTGTTAGTGTCATCTTAAGTTTTGTACCAAGAAGCCCAGAATAAAAAATAATTTCTACTGGGAACGTTGTTGGTGGGATTCATCCAAAAAGGTTTGTTCCTTGTGTATTTATCCTCCACCCAGGTTTCTCCACACACTCCCCTGCCTCTTAAAGCAGCCTGCAGTAGAGGGAACATCTTGCTTCTTGTTTATTATTTCTCTTGGTCTGTTTTGTTTTGTTTTTCTTATTTGCATCTCTGGTCTGTAGGGGGGTGCTTGGCCATCAGATCCTAGGTGATGAGCACTCAGCTAGAGGGAAGTAAAGATTTCCATGGGGCCTTGGATCTTAGGAGGGAGGGTTTCCTAGTGGAGCTTGGACTGAATCCTAAGCCGAATCCTGAAGGAGGAGGACCCAGGATTTGACTAGGACTTTTTAGCCAGCTAGGGGAGGATGGAGGGAAGGATTCACTTTTGGTTAAATTGCTATTAAAGAAAGAAAGACGGCCAACGTTGCTGCCCCCAAGTACCCCCCCCCAAAAAAAGGAAATGCCTATTTCTTTGGTCTTTTAAACATAGCCTGTTTAAATAATTGTCTTTCTACGTAAAGGACAAAGTATTTTTAATGTTATAAAGTCACACCTTATGCTCCTATCCGTAAAGAAAAGAGTCCTTTGGCACTTTTAGTTTTGACTATTTTCTGACAAACTGTGGGTGAGTAGCATATCCAATGTATTAGTTTTGACATATGGTTACACCCAGTGCAGCCTCAGCCAAGCTGTCTCTGGGGATTACAAAGGCATAGAGTTAAATTTCCCAAGTTGGAAAAGAGGCTTTCAGAAATGAATTTCTCGCTCCGCTCTCAGTGACTTCTCTGCTATTTCCCTGGGGAGGTTGCTCGGCATTTAACAGATCTCCACGTTAGAAAAGTCTTCCAAGCATTTCAGTCTGAGGTATTTTTTTGGTGTCCTTGGCCTCACTTTGGTGTTGTGGAGGCTGTGTCAAATCTCCTTTATGTTGATATTTATAAAAGGTTTCTAGAAGATTATCTGTACCCATTATCACTGGGGTGGTCCTCAGGTACTAGTTGTCTTAGTCATTTCCATTTAGGCTTAGTCCTGCTGAGGTCGAAGGAAGCCATGTGACAACGAAGTCCAGGCCTGGTTCCCACCGCCTCCACACAGCTGTTAGCCTTCCTGCATCCCCGAGCTCTTGCTGGGACACGAGGGACTTCATTTCAGCTGTGACAATGTTTTGTTGCTCTTGGCCATTGCACAGAGGCTCACATCCTGTATGCTTTAAAAAATATCTTCTTTGAAAGACTCTTTTTGATATCTGTGGGGTTTATATGGTATGATATGTATGTTTAAAACCAGCTTTTGGTTTGCTTTGCCAAGGTAATAAAGCATAAGCAAAATGAAAGGGGACATATTGGAAGGTATTTTTAGAAGTACCTTAAAGTTTACCGTTAAGTATGGGTTATCAGATTACAAAATCTTCTTGCTCATTAAGTCAGACACAGGGCCTCTTACATGCTGGTATTTTGTTAGTTTAGTATGGGCTTTTCTTAGGAAAGGCTCTTTAGAAGTGTACCAAACTCCAGGGCCTAGAGCCAGTTCCAGGGCCCGGCAGAGGTGGACCGTCGAGAGCAGGACTGCCTCAGGGTGTGGAGGGGACGACTTCAGGGCTGGGGCTCTGGCAAAGTCACGTGGCACAGACATGGCTGCGGTGTCTCCCAGGTGGCCATTTGCAGAGAAAAGGGCTGTGAGCCTGGTGAACAAACTTAGAGGTAGCTATTACAGGTCATTGTGTTTGATAATAACACAATTTCATGGTTTCAAGAAAAACCCTTGTTTGAACTTTACATGCATTCCTAATCTCCCCAAATTGACCTTGATTGTGCCCTGTTACCATAATGCTTTGTTATCCTCATTTCTTCTTCCTCCGCATATGTAGCCTGTATATGAGGTCTTATTCCTTCTTGGTTACTCTCTCTGCTATTCAGTTTTTCTTCCATGCTTCTTGTTTGACATCCAGTCAAGTTCTTCAATAAAACTTAGCTTTTTCAAAGAGTAACCTTGTTTTGTACTTAATACCTTCGTCTCTCACGTGCTTAACTCACTAGCTCTGTATTGCCTCCTCTTCTGGTCTTTCACAGCAAGTACAGTTACATCCTGGCATTTTCTAAGAAAACAAATTTCCTGAATTCTCTGGAGGAAAAGCAATGGATCTTTCAAATACAGAATGGTTGTAGTGAGTTATGGAACTGAACTGCCTGTGTTTGGGAATTCTTTTTCTTTGGGAAGCTAGGAATCCACATATAGTGGATTTCATGAGGTTCCCTTGCACTAGAGTTGACTACAGCCAAGAAGGTACCACCTCGGTTACTTCCTTTTGCTTGGTGATTTAAAAGGCTTTCTCAAACCTCCAGAGTTTCAAATGAGGATGTTAAGTAATTCTTTTTGGAGGAAATATAAACCAACTAATTCAATACCTAATGAGCTTTCTTCCCAGTGGGAAATGAGTGTAAAATAAAGCTGGCCAGTTTTTAAAGTTTTCTTTTCCTCCTTAAGCTGAGGAATTTCTTATTTATAAACTATCAGCTGAGTAAATATTAGGACCGAATGTTCAGTAGGTTATACATAATCCTATACCTTTTACAAGGTGAGCTGACATAAACTATTCTTGCCTTGCCATTCAGTGTTTTATAAATTTGTTTTTCCTGAATCATTGAAATTAGGGCACATATCAAGATCTACTACATTGTTAAAATGCAATTAAAACAGACTATTTTTCCTTAGAGAATTTGTGTTTCATTTTAGAAAAGTTTGTGGTCACCTGCTTGAATTTATGCTTACGTTTTTTTAAGCATTGGCCATAGTTAACTCTCCTGAGGACAAGGAATAGTTAGCTTTATAAGGAGATATTAAATATTAGTGGTAGGAGTAGATATTAGTGTTTTAACACAGTAATAATAGTAATAACTAGCTAATATTTGTTGAGCACTGATTGTGTGCTTCTGAGGCTAATGGGAGGATTTTGGAAGTTAATTGTGAAACAGGGTCTCAGATACTGGCTAGTGAAAGATTAATGTGAGTTTCCTAAAATATCTTATTAGGAATGATTTTTTTGATTTGTTTTTCCAAATGCAGTTTTAACATCTAACAATATGATCACATTATAACTGTATGTGATTTAATAATTATATTAGGATTTTTTATTTATATTTATGAGTAAGATGGATTTATATTTCTTAAACTCATTTTTGGAGTTTCTATGTTCAGGTTATGCTGGGTTTTATAAAATGGGAAACTTTCTTTGATTTTTTTTTTCTATACCATATAACATGCTTAAAAAGCACAAAAATTCTGTCTCATAAAGGTTTGATAGTGCTCCCCTGTAAAATCCCCTGTAAAATCATTGTCAGCATTGTCTATTTCCATACAGTTATTGAATTGTTCAGAGTCAATTTTGACAATTTATATTTTCTTAGGAATCCTTTCTTTTCATCTAGGCTTTCAAATTTTCAGCATAAAATCATGTGTATTCCCTTATACTTGTATTAAATTTCCTTTGTCTCTTTGGCTTATATTCATTCTATTTCCAATGTTGTATAATTGTATTTTCCCTCTTGATGAGCTTTCTGAGAGGTTTGTATATTTTATTGATCTTTTCAAAGAACCAGCTGTTCTACTGCTTATATTCTAATCCCTTAATTTCTGTTTTATCTTTTTAATGATTCTTTCTTTTGCTTCCCTTAGGTTTATTTGATTTTCTTTTAGCTTGTTGAGTTGAATCATTGAATATTTTATTTTCTTACTTAATAATGAAGTTGGCTTTTTTTAGGGTGACTTTTTCTGATCCCCTCTTTCCTCAGATTTTAAATATCTTTCCTTCCATCTTCACTCTTAGCTGTTGAACTTGATCCCTACATTGGTGAGAAAATTGAAACAGAAGAGAGACTTCCCCCACCCAGTGTCTACACTCATAACCTCTCTCTTCCTGCTTGTTGCTTAGGTAACCATTCATGCTAGTCAGAGAATAGTCCTAAGTAACTAATCATGCTCATGTCTAAGGCCAGTCCCTTTCTTAGTGTCCCCATCCTGTCTCCTTTCACCTAGTCCGAAGAAACCACCCATGGCCATTGGGGGTATTGAGGAGTAGTTGGTTAAAGCTACCAACTTGCAACTAATAGATAAATAAGTTTTTGAGAATCTAATCCACTTCTCAGTGATTACAGTTAATAATACTATATTATAAACTTCAAACTTGCCAGGAGATTAGATCTTCATTATACATTGCATCCAGAGTGTTGGTCTATGCTCAACAGAGCAGCCAGAGTGATCCTTTCAAAATGTAAGTCGGATCCACCCACTTTGCTGCTCAGAATTCTGCAGTTGCTCCACATTGCATTCAGAGTGAAAGTGTTATGATAGAGGTGTTAGGTAACACAGTGGTTGTAATCATATTGCAATGTATAAATGTATCAAATCAACATAATGTACACCTTACACTTACACAATGTTATGTGTCAATTACATCTCAATTTAAAAAAGAAACTACCTTACCAATTCTCCCCTCTCTTTACCACAGGTTTTCCCTCTCCTGTATGATGCTTGACTGCACACAAGCATGCTACACTAGTTGGATCTCCATAAGCCTTCTCTCGCCCTGCTTTCCTACCAGATGTTCACAATGTCATTGCTGAAATGGGCAGCCGCCTCCAAAAAGTTATTTTTATTCATGGCCTCAAATTCATTCTACTTCTAGTCTCTCGAACCCCCAGACTAGTAGGCTTTCCTCCTCTTACTTCATAGAGACTATCTTGTTGAGGTTATCCCTTACTTCCATGGCTCCTTGAGCTACAGTAGTCATTTCTTAGACCTCATATGGCACAGCAAAGTCCTTTTTTGTGTGTCACATGTGGTCCTCACTTGGCCTCCAGGACATTTCAGACTCTTGGTGGTCTTCCTGCCTCACTGGTTGCTCCTTGTTACTCTCTTTTGCTGGTTCTTGTTTCTCTGGCCTCTTAACATTGGAGCGCCTCAGGTATACTCTCGTTCCTCTTCTCTTGTCTGTTTTTAATCTATCCTGTGTGGTCCTGTGTGCCCTGTGGCTACCACCCATATACTCGTGGTCTCTGAATTTACATCTCTAGCGCTGACCTCTCCCACACTCCGCATGTGCATTTCCAACTCCTTCTCTGTATGTCTGTTTGAATGTGGCATCTCCAAATTAATGTGTCCCAAAACAAACTTTTCATCTGCTTCTCAGTCCTGTTCTACAACTCTTCTCTGTCTCAGTCCATGGCTGGTTCCCCTTGCCAGCTGCTCTGGCTATGTTGAAATCATCCTTGGCAGTTTATCCTCTTTTATGGCATGTCGGGGCCATTGGATGATTCTGTTGGGTTTGCCTTCAGGTAGATCCAGGATCTGGTGTCTCCTCACTTTCTTCACTACCATACCTGGGTCCGAGTCGCTGTTGTCTCTTGCTGTATGTACTACTGTGGTCTCTAAATGGTCTCCCTGCTGCCATCACTGCTCACTATGGTCTCTGCTGAGCAGAGCAGCCAGAGTGATCCTTTCAAAATGTAAGTCAGATCCACCCACTTCGCTGCTCAAAATTCTGCAGTTGCTCCACATTGCATTCAGAGTGAAAGCTGAAGTCCTTACACATGTCGTGGCCCCCGTTACTTCTCAGACCTAACCAACTCCTGTTTTTCCCTCCCTCCACTCCATTCCACTCCAGCCATGTGGCTTCCTTGTTACTCTCGGTTGTGCCAGACATGGCGTTATCTCTACCTCTTCTATGACTGTTGCCAGCCTCTGTTAGAAATTCCTCCTCTGGATATCCAGGAGGCTAATTCCCTTCCAGTCTTCACCAAATGTCATTTTCTTTTTGAGGCTTACACTGACCACCCTGTTTAAAACTGCCGTCCCTCCCCTCCCTTCTCAACCCCATGTACCTCTCTCTGCTTTTTTTGTTCTTGTTGACATGGTGCTTTTCATATTCTACCAAATTATATTACTATATTTGTTTATTATCTGCCTTCCTTATTGGAATATAAATTCTGGGAGAGCAGAGATCTTTGTCTCTGTTTTCCACTAGTGTCTCTCAAGCACGTAGAACAGTCCTTGGCATGTGGTGGGAACTCAATGAGTATTTGTCAAATGACTGGTGAGTGCAGGCTGTGATTTGGCTGTGAGAATTACTGGCCGCAGCTCATCAATTTTGACGTTCAACATACCCATTGTCCTTAGTTCCTAAATAGTTGTCTGGGATTTGTAGTGTCATTCTGAATGGAGAGGGCTTAGTGTTTAGGGAGGTGGTCACACTTCGAGTAGCAAGGGGGAGGTATTCAGGGAGTAGTGCCTTCCTTATATCCCAGATCAGTGTCTCAGGCACAGGATGGGACAGCTGCCATCTACTTTAGCTGAAAAGGGATGTGCATGGGTCAGAGAAGTGGTAGAAAAATTAGGAAACGGGGCGTCTGGTAGCTCAGTCGGTTAGGCATCTGATTTTGTCTCAGGTCATGATCCCAGGGTCCTGGGATTGAGCTCCACGTCAGGCTGCTTTTCTCTCTGCCTCTGCCGCTCCCCCTGCTTGTGCTCTCTTTCTCTCTGACAAATAAATAAAATCTTTAAAAAAGAGAGAAATTAGGAAGCAACGTCCCAGCTTTGTAAAGAAAATCTATTAATGAATTCAAGTGAAGACGTGCTATGAGCAGAGGTGTGATTATATCTCCATCTTATCATACAGTGGATACTTCCCAGATTCTGACAGTACTTTGTGTTTTCGGCAGGCTTGGTTTTTGGAGGTACTACGAATAGTCACTTCTTTCTGAACTTTGGTGACATTGAATGAAAAGTTGGGAAAGGGGGTGCCAGGGAATTAGCCGGACACCATTTTTAGTCAGATATATCTTCCTCTAAGATGTGAGTCTGTGGAAGCCTCTGTCTCAAATGTTGGTTGATCACTTCTAAGGTTTACAAGATGATTTGTTCTGTTGGTTATTCAGAGGATTCTTGTTAAACACGATGAGATCTATTTTAGAAGTCTTTACTCTAGCTCTCCCATTAAGCTTGATTTATTGAGTGGACGAGGACTAGCCCAGAGTGGAGCTATGTCACAGCTGGGGCGAGGGCATTGCTGTACATCGTCATTGCTAAAAGAAGGTTTAGCTGTGGTACTGCTGACTTTGCCCTTTCGAGTACTTCCTTCTAGAATTCTTTACAATGTGGGAGAACCTTAGCGAGAAGAAAAAGGCTAAATATTCTTCATTTTTGATGAGGCATAGAAATATAAAAAATTTGATAAGGTGAAGCGCTTAATCCCTTATGAAAAAATTGAGCTTTCTTTGTGGCTGGGCAACTCTGAGAAAATGGGAATCTTCAAAGGTGATACCTGTGTGCTTTTCCCAGGAATGATTTCATATTGATTTTCATTTTTCTTTTTTTAATGAGATGACCACATAATACTTTTCTCACTTTAACCAGGTCATTTAAGAGGAAAGACCAAATTACTTAAAATCAAATCAGAGTTTGATTACATTAAGCTTTATGAAGCTGACTTCTCTTAGTCTCCTATTTAAACAACAACAACAACAAAAAAAACCCAAAAAAACAACTTTGGGAAGAACATTTGGTGATGGTCAAATTTATACCAGGCATACTATTCTGGAAGCTATTACCGGTACACCTCCCCGCCTTCTGCCTTTGCCAAATACATGACTAGGATATTTCTGGTGATGTGGCTGAAGGTAAGCAGGGAGATTTTCAAAGTTTGACTCGAGGATATAAAATACATATGTAATATATATTATATATATTATTATATAAATGAATATATATAGAAGTTGTCAGTTTTAATGGAATTATTTTAATTTCCAAGCAGAGGTGGTTGGAAATGAGAAACATTGCCTCATCTTAACAAGTAAGGTATTATTTTTCTTCCTGGCAGAGGAAAGAGTTCTTGTTCATCCCTTTCTCTTTGCTTTTACAGCAGTTACATCAGTGTTTAATTCTTGATATTTGGTTGTAAGATGTTGTTTTAAAAATACACTTGTAAAGTGTGGAGCACAGAAACCCCGGGCAGGGGTTTGTGTATTGGACTGTCTCCCTGGTTAATGAGGATGTCACAGTCAAAGCAGGTTTTAAACTCAAATACAGTCATCTATCCAGGTGGAGTTCTGACTGCTAATGATGAGTTAGGGATTTGGGTTTAGGTCTTTCTTGCCCTCACTTAGTTACTGGAGAGTATACCTATGTCTTAGGAAATGTAGAAAACTTTCACACCGTGTTACCTTCAGTGGTTCTTCTGTAGGCTTATAACCATGTGTTTGTTTCTTTTTAAGTGTTCCATTATCTTCTTAGAACACTGAAAAGTGGTTGTTTCCTTATCTTTTCATCCAAGTCTGCCTTATTCTTAATGAAATATTACATCATATTTAAGAAATAATGCTACTTTTCTGTTACAGGATTTTACTATTTTTCTTTTTAAGTTTCTGCCAGTTTTAATTTATGTTGTAAGGATGAAGTGATACACTTTTCTTATTAGAACATCTATATTAATCTTTCATTTGATCAGAAGGAATATTTTTTAAGTGGCTTCATATTTCTTTTCTAGTTTCAAGTATTGGTCACAAATTTGTATTTTAACAGAAACTGCTATAGTACATGTATGAGCTATAGTTACAGGCTTCAAGAACATATGCATATTTTATCATTCTCCTTACATTCTTAATCTGATTTTTAAAATGATTATAAATATTGGATGTGCCCATGACTTAGTAGCATGGGAAAGACTTCTTCCCCCCAAAGAATAAGATGCCTTTAGAGTTTTAATTGTTCTAATGTCAGCAAACAGGAGTGCTGAAAATAAGCATATTAGAACATTTTAAGCTTTATGTGTTTATACCACTTCAGGGAATGTATTTTTTTTTTTTTAATAGTATTCACTTTGAAAAGACAACAGATCCCTAAACATGTCTTAGATGCCCTGCCCATATCCAAGGTATGGTGATACTCTAAAATTTCCGCTTTCCTTTCAGTCAGCTAACTGGTCTATCTAGCCTTATTATTTCTTTGTGTCCTCGTTTCTGCTAAAAGGAAAAGGGTATGCAGCAAAATAGAGAATACAACTTCTAAGAGTTTCTCTTTTTACTTTTTTATTATTATTATTTTTTTAGATTTTATTTATTTGTCAGAGAGCGAGCGAGTGAGCAAGCATGCGAGTGCATGGGGGTGGGGGGGAACAGCAGAGGCAGAGGGAGAAGCAGGCTCCCCGCTGAGCAGGGAGCCCGATGTGGGACTTGATCCCAGGACCCTGTGATCATGGCCTGAGCTGAGGCAGACGCTTAACCAATGAACCACCCAGACGTCCCTCTTTTTACTTTTTAAATGGAAGCATTTATTGTGTACCAACCCCATACTGGGCAAAACTTTAGACTCAAAGTTGAGTTTAGTTGCAACCTCTGATCTTGATGGTATTTGCTTTATTCATTAAACAAGTATTTATCAAGTGCCTCTTTATGTGTCATGCATTAGAATATAGCAATAATAGAAGACATAAGATGGAGCTGGCGTTACTATATGTGGAAACAGATATTAAGGTATTAGGTTAAAAATATGTATTGTATACTAACATTGTCCATGCATGTGCATATGTCATATGTGTAATATGTATACATATAACTAACTCATTATGTATATTTATGTACTTAGACATGAGTTAGATAGTGGTGAGTGATAAGGAAAAAAAGCCAGTGGAGGGCCCTGGGAAGGGGATGGGGAAGGAATGACCGGGTATAAATTTAGATAAGGTGGTCAGGGAAGGCAGGGAAGCTGTCACTGTGTGAAGGTGACATTTGAATAAAGACCCGAAGAGGTAGATAAAATCCTTCGTGCCTAGTGGAAGAGACAGGCACACAGGAAATCTAATTTTCATGGGTAAGAGTTCACATAGACATTGATTTTACAGGGTGCGTTTAATTCCATTCCAAGATTCCAGAAAGACTCTGGAAGAGAAGGCCTCGGAGTCGGGTCTCAGACAAAGAGCCTGAGCAGAGAGCAGCTAGGTTATGCAGGGTGTGATAGCTGCTTGGGGGGTTCCTACTGAGTGGTGACAGAGGCTGAAGTTGTAGGAGATGAATTTATAAGGTGTTTGGGGTTGGTTTGCAGAGCACCTTGTATTCGATGCTCAGAGGCTTTGATTTGATTGTGTAGGTACTGAAAGGCTTTAAGTTGTAGAGTGTGATGGGGTCAGATCTGCATTTGCGGGGGGGACATGACAGTAGAGGTCAGTTTGGAGGTTTTTGTAATGGTTCTGGTGAGAAATGCTTGCCTGGGAATTTGTATGGTGGGGGGTGGTTGAGGCGTGGGGGTTATAGAGGTTAGAATATATTTGCCAGGTAATCTCAGCAGAGTTTGTTAGTTGTATGTGAGAGGTAAAGGGGAGAGGAGTCAAGGAACTCTGCTAACCTACACTAAGATATATGTTTCATATTACAGCCTAGTACACATGCTACAAATACACACCTATTTGATTATAGAACATGTTGCTGAAACAGAGTTTCATAAAACAGTTTTTTTTACCTTAGTGTGTGTAGTATATTTTGATCTTTTCTATTTCATTCTATTTGGTGTCTTTAAAACGCTGGCCTTGACTTGATAAATTGATCCCACTGGTGGGTCATGACCCACAGTGTAGAAAACACCTACGCAGCTTCTTTAGGTTCTTTCCTAATAGATAGGATGTTCCCCCCACTTTGAGTTCTTTACAGTGTCATGTCTGCAGACACCTTCCACTTGGTGGAGGAGGGAGAGGGTGAAGGTGGTACAAAGAATTATTTCCAATTTCAGTACACTGTAGAAACATTTATTTGGGGAGATATGTGCTGAGCCAACTGATGGCCTCTCAGTAAGAGAGAAACAGGAACACACACAATATGTCATCACCAATTGCCTAGATAATGTATGTCTGCTGAGAGGGTGGCTAGTTGTGCTGGAAATATTATGTGGGTGTTTTTTTAGTGGGGTGAGTGGGGAAGGAGAAGGAAGTCATCTTTCTTTTTCAACTTTCTTTGCTGCTAAAATGGGTGTCCTCATTAGATACAGAATGGCAGAATTTGGAATGCTTCATGTATGGTGTTTGCCTGTGGCACCCTGAATTAAGCTCATGTTTGAAACCATTGTTGGTTTTCTGACCAAAGAATTCAAAATTTTAAGCTGTAAAATGGAGGATAATACTACCTGTTCGGTTTGTTTCATGAGGATTACATGAGATAACATGTAGAAAATACAGTGAAACACAAGAAACATTTTAAGTGAATGGCTACTGTTATTTTCTTCACGTAACGAAAGTATTATTGACACAGAACTACTTTGATCATGTTCATGAGCACTAGGAAAGTTGGGGAACCTTGCTGAGTTTTCTAAATAGAACAAGCTAAAATTAAAGTTCTTCTGTTGGTGTGTGCTGAAGTTTTAGGAGTATGTAAATTTTCATGAAAAATAAAGATGCATTTGAATTCTAGAAGGAAAGATAAAGTACATCCAAGTTGAGACTCTTCTAGTGGTCGCTTCTGAAAGAACTTTGTTCTTTGGAATAGCATTTCCTGATTTTGCTTAGAGTGAACAGAGCTTTCAAACAGTACTAGCATATGACATACACAGATATGTGTATATGTGTTTATGTACATGTGTATATATACACACATGTAGGTCACATGTGTGTCTATATGTCTCTATTTATGTTTGTATATGTATATGTATGTATATCCACTTGAATATTTTAGTATCTTTGCTATAGTCCTTTGGTAGGTTTCCATTGCATTTTGGATGATGAAGCTTGAATTTTTGAAAATATGATTTCTCTGAACGATGGGAAAGTCATGGCTGTTAGAGATTCCTTTTGAATAGTCAAAGAGTTTAGTTCAATGAACTCAATGGAATAAGTCTGTGGAAATAGGTAACAGAGGGCACCTCCATCAGATGAATTTTACTGGGACCAATTTTTTACTTTACTTTCAAGTAAAATACAGAAAAGAGGCTGAAGAAAGCTCATTTTCTTTTGGAAGGAATTGGCAAAATACTCCTTAACAAAAGTCATGATGGGTTTCTTTACAGCAGTAGGTGATACATAGGGCTGTCTAAAATGGAAGTCAGACCCCAGTATTTGGGTCCAGAGGAGGGGTGGAAAGGGTGAGCCATGAGAGGAGGATGGAGAGGGGGTTGTTGAGTGCTCCATGGTTCCTGGGTTTCCTGGTGCACGATTTGCCTTTTTGTCATTTTTCTTCTGTTTCATAAACAGTACCATATTCTGAGTTGAGGTAACTGAAGCAAAAAACATAATATTTAGCTTTTAAATATGCTTTTTGGAAAAGAGAAAGGGAGCAGCACTTAATTGACCCATTGAAAAAGGAGAAGATGAGTGTGTGTTTTATTCCAATGAGTCTGATGACCATGCAGTTGAGGATATTTAGTTATGGAATTCGTGCTGCAGTCTGATTAAGAGTGGTAGGATCTTTACCGGTGCTGGGTTTGGGGCGGGGGAGGGGGTGTATCTGTTAAATGAAGGAGTACATTAGAAATCGGCTGTGAGGGGATGTATGTGTGTGAACGTGGACATTTAAATCACCAAGGAAATAAGGAATTTCACTCAAAGCAAGGAGCTTTGAGTGAAATTCAAGAAATTATGGTGTTGATGAGCTCTATTCCTAGGAATTCTCTCTATAAACAATTGGGCACATGTTATAGTGCATGGCCAGGCATTCGGTCTGCCTACAACATCCTTTTTTTCCATAATGAAACCTATATGAACTATGCAGGCCCTCCATGGAGTGGTGTTTTAATCATTCTCTATTGATTTATCCATCACTTCCGTGCTGCCTGTTGAGGGTCTCTTCTTCTAAGCCTGCTTTACTCAGATTCTCATTCTCTCTACCTGACTTGCATAATGCTTTGGGACGCTCTTCGCATTTTTTCCCCCCTGTGGGAAGCAGTCATGATTAGGGAGCCACAAAAGGTCAGCCATATTCTTGCTTTCTCTCAGTTTTCTGAGGTGCAGAGAATAAATAATGGCATTAGAGAAATATTGTCATTGTCCATAACTGATAATGAGTATCAGAACTTAACTTAAAATTAATCAATGCTGAATTTCCACTTTGGCATAAGTCTGAATGATTTATTGCAAACTGCGGATGCCAAGAGAATGTTTTGCATTTACCAAAGGAGAGGGGCAGTGATGAGAGGGCTGTGGTGGTGCCTGAATTTCCTGCATGGGGGGACATTCTAGGCAGGGCCATGAGCACCCTCGTGAGCGGTGGTCGTTCTTTGAACCTAGGGTTGTTGCTACAACCTGGCCAATACAAATGAGATTATTTTATTTTATTTTCCTTTTGTCTTAATGTTAATTGGAGAGGGAAATGTAGATCTGGTTGATGTGGATGAAGGATGCCTACATGGACTTGCATAAATAACTCGAATCTCTTGCCCTCCACCTGCAACTTTTAGAATCTCATTTGGATTGAAAGACTGGAGCTCGATTTTACATATGAAGAAAACTCGGCTCACTTCATTATTATTCATGGTCAAATCCCCAAATCTCCTCCCTGAAGAGATGTATTCTTCCCAGCAAATTAAAACATCTTTTTTTTTTAGAGGCCAAATGATGATGGTGTCCAGTATTGATGAAGATGAATAAGTCGTTCTTTTTTCAATTTATACATTTCCCCCTGCGTTGTTCAGGATGGGGTTTGCTCATTTAAACCAAGATCCAGTAATTCATTCACTCTCCTCTCTGTAAATTGTACGCATTGTGTTAATCTCCAGGTAAGGTAATGGAGGAAAATATTTGAAAATGTGATAGCTCATTATAAGGGCATTTGACATAAGCATATTTGCTGATGATGGATTGCTGATCATTGGTAATTTAAAGACATTCTGAGCAGTAGTTAGGGTAGAACATTTTCCTTGCATTAATCAGTTAAGATCAAGGTAACCTAACTTACAGGTACCTTTCAAAGTCTCTGAGTAAAATGCAGATTTGGAAGCTGGCTAGTATGTGAATGCGCATACATCCTATGCTTACTGATTGTGTTTTGTCCCCCTGCTTAATCATGTTATCATGAAGTAAGATATAGGTTAACAACATGCCATTTTACTTTATGTACCCATATACACCCTCAAAAAAAGAAGTAGTTTTTTTTTAAAGATTGATTTATTTGAGGGAGGCAGGGGGAGGGGCAGAGGGAGAGAGAGATTCTGAAGTATATTCCCCCCTGTGTGCAGAGCCCAATGCAGGGCTTAATCTCATGACTCTGAGATCCTGACCTGAGCTGCAATGAAGAGTCTCCTATGCCTAACTGACTGAGCCACCCAGGTGCCCCAAAAACACATTTTAGAAAATGAAGTCTGGGACTAGAATAGCATGTTGACTTTGAAGATTTTCACGATATTGGCAACAGAAATAGGTATTGGAACTTTAATCTAGTGTGTCTTTAGCAGTATGATGTAGTTACACATATTCCTTAAAATATGCATTAACATACCTCTGAAAATTATTGGGGTGGTTATGTTTTCCTTTGTGGAAAAACACCATGGATGTGCCCCCAGGTGAGTAATTGTTGTTTAGAGGCATTTTGGAGCTCCTAAAGAGATGCACAATTGCATAATAACACTTCGGATTCATCCTGACATGCCTTATGATAAAGCAGCACTGGGTGCAGCTTTGTGGTATCCAAAGATCAGAGCAGCTGTTATCTGCAGAGCCACTGGGGTGTATCTGTCAGGCGTTTGCATATAGAACAAGGTGTTTCGGTTAATGTGTCATGATAGTTTAATTACATCACCTTTCTTGGGAGTTTGCTTGATTCCTGGTATAGGAACATCCAGTGAGATGGCAACCTACCAATTTTTCTTTCTTTAACAGCCTTCACTTGTTATTGTTTGGTTAGGTTAGATCTGCTCATTTCTAAAGCATACATAGGGGGAAAATGTGCCCTGCATTTTACTCAGCTTCCCTGTGGCATTTAACCTTGTTCTTTAAAACCATCTTGTCCTGTTTTTGTTTTTTTTCCAACTCTTCTTAATAAGAAAAGTTAGCTTTTCCTCTGGTTCCCAGTCTTCTAGTCATCCCCCCTCCTAACTATTGGTGGCCTCTTTGTGTTCTAATTTCACTTATTTCTGTATTGCCAGCTCCCAAATGGATTGCTTCTGCCCGATGTCTCTCCTGTTCCTCACAGCTGGAGATGCACCTGCTTTCTTGACATAGTCCATTAGAGTGTCCCAGAGGCAACCACAACTCAACTTGTTTAAGGCCAATTTTCTTATCTTTCCTCCCCATCCCAAGCTGCCCCTACTACCCTCAATAAGAACTCTGAAGGGATCTGTGACTTCCTCTTGTCCTTCGCCTTCTGTGCAGTCTGGCACACACACATGCCATTTTGCTTTCACAACCTCTGCCCACCTGCCCTTTCCCACTTGTGCTGATGGTGCTCTCCCCCAGGCTCTGCTTTGTCAACAGCCTTCCTTGCCGGCCCCCCTTGTGGCTTCTTGGACCATCCACTTCACCTCTTAGATAGTTGCTTGTGTTGGCTTTTTAAAGTATGGGCTTGATTTGTTCTCTTTTCTGGCTGAAAAATGTTTGGTTTCCAGGCGCCTTCACAATACAGCTTGCCATTGTTACCAGTGTATGCAAGATTGTAGGCATACTGGTAGCCCCTCCTTTTCCAGCAGCAGCTTCCTGTCTCCGTCCTCTGTAGCCCTCGTTCCTCCTATACACCAGGCACTTTCTCGCTTCCCTGCTTTGTCTACGCTGTGGCCCCTGATAGAAAAGCTTGGTTGTTATACTCCCTCTTCTTCTTGGAAGCCTTTGCTGACCCAACAGAACTGTTCACTGAGTGCTGTTTGTTCCTGTAGTGCTTTGTGCACACATCGAGTTCTTGCCACTTTGTGTTGTCGTTATTTAGGAAGCTGATTTTTTACTGTGGTGTTTTAAAGGTGGGGACTATGCTTGGTGAGCTCTGTACCTCTGGTGCCTGGTACATGGGAGGTAGGCATCGCTTGACTCATTGAATGAACAACTGAATGGATACAGACTGTATAGATGGGCTCAGTGTTGGGTTGTGGGGACAGAGCTTGTCCCTCTTCCAATTTGGGTGGTTAGCCACGGCCCATTCTAGCTCATTAGGAAAAGAAGCAGATCAAATGGGACCAGTGTGGTTTGTGGAGAGAGTTGGTGAACTTTTTTCTATCTCCTCCCCACCTACATCTTTCCTTTGGTATTTCTTTCATTTGGTTTCAAAAGCTCGTCTTGTGTTAAAAATGGGAGAATCCTTTTTTCTCTTCCCATTGGGAAGTCCTGCTGTTCCCCAGTGGTCCCTTCCTCTGCTTTTTCTATCATATCCAGGTCTTCATTTCATTAGGTTTATGTTTTTATGCTTCGTAACAGCCATGTTTATGTAGAAATTCAAACGTAGAAATTCAAAACATTGTATTAAACATGTTTTTCCACCTGTTCTTGCTCTCTTTCTCTGTATCACACACACAGTTTCTGATCCTATTTGTACAAATATGGCTCCCTTTCTTCCAGCCAACCATTTACAAATTCCTGCAATAGAAATTGTTATCCCTTAAAGAAGTATTTTTTATCCTATAGGTTGGAACTCATAAATAAGCCATAAAATTAGCCTAGTAGGTCATAATTGCATTTTTGAATAAAATTACAATGGGGAATATCAGAACATGTACATTGAAATGAGGCTCAGTTATTACTCTGTGAAATGTTTATGTTGTAGCCTACTGGATAACAATTTGCATTGTCTTACATATGGCCAAAATTTTGAAAGTTACTGTCATATAGTAATACAAAACAAATAGTTTCTTCAGTATTTAATGAATTGATTACTTCGTATATGAATCCTTTAAAAAAAAAAAAAAAGTCCCTATACCCAGCGTGGGGCTCAAACTCACGACCTTGAGATCGAGTCACATGCTCTACCAGCTGAGCCAGCCAGGTGTCCCTCTTGAACCCTTTTGTGACATAACAGTAACTCCATCAGAAGAGCATTGCCTTTGGCTTTCTTTTTAACAACTGTTTTTAAAAATGGCTCAAACTGAGTTTCATATTTCTCCATTATGTCACCTTTTCTAAATGAAAAGCTGTCACCGTGTTAACTTCTGTTTAGTCACACATGTTGTGTAACTCCTCTGTAGATCCTATGTGTGTCTTTCATAATTCCCCAATTCCCCAACTTAAAAACTTTCTCCATTTTTTAGAGCTTTCTGAGCAACCACTAGAATCATAGACCTTAGAGAACCAAAAGGAGAAACAAACTTAGATGATTTTTGTCCAATCTTTGATTTTTCAGGTGAAGAAAGTTGGGCTTTCTAGAAAGGTCCTATTATCATGTTGACCTAATCTCCACCCATGAGCCGAAAGAAATTAGGAGGCATGTAATGAAAATGAGTCTCTGGAAAAGATAATAATTGAATGAAAAGCAAAATGATACCTCACAGCAATAACGTTATGCCTTTCCCTAAATGCTTAAGATTAAATGCAGCATGCCTTTGATATGTGGCTATGGAAAATATGTGGGCTATAAATACATGAATCATAGATATATTTCAAACGTTTTTTTCCCTGTCCCTCTCCACTGAATTCCTGAAGCCTAAAACATGTCTTATTATTTTAGCACTCTCTTTCTCCACAGGGCATATATAGATATTAGGCACTCAGTAAATGTTGTTATTGGCTTGTGAGGAAGAATAATCCACAGACCTTCCACTGGCTTGGCAGCTCCTGAGCCACTTGAATCTCAGATGGAGTCCAGAATGTTAGGGATTTTATTGTGTAATGTGGGACCAGTTCTCTGTTACACTAGAAATTCTTAAATATTAACTGTTCTGTCTGATTTGTATCAATTCACATTCCTGTTTAATTGAAAGAACTTAGCTGAAAAGAGTTCGTTTGTGAATCTGTGTATGTTCTGGTTAACACTAAGGTTCTCAGTGTTTTCTGAGGTAGCACTTTCTGGGATAGTGCTGTCCCATTAGAACTTGCCGAGAGGGTGGAAATGTTCTCTACTCCGCAATGTCCCCTGTGGTAGTCATTAGCCACAGATTCCTTTTAAGCTCTTGAAATGAGGCTAGTGCAACTGAGGAGCTGAAGTTTTTGTTTACATTTAAATTTAAATTGTGGCTAGTGGCTGCTGTATTGAACAGCACACTTCTAGAAGCTGGAAAACACATCAGTTCATGTCTATTTCTGTCCCGTTATCTGTGTCCTCATTCCCTCCCCACCCCTTGCAATGACATTGTTTCTTTCTTTGTTCTAGTGAGTTCTCAGTTCTTTCATCAGACACACCCTTTTAGCATGGCATGGCATGAGGCTTGCACTTGAGTCCACCCTAAAGAACATCCTCTGGGTTGGATCTAAGAACTTGGCTCTTGGAAGATCCTGGAGACCAGGAGAGAGAAATTTTAAAAACACCCCTGGTGTCTAATTCAGTTGTCATTCATGTTTCCCTTTTGACAGCATAAATAGTTTATATAGAGAAACTGAGCTTATTTAAAAAAAGAAAAATTCAAGTGAATCTTTTTTCCTACCAATATCATAGGCAAAAATTATTTAAACCATTGAAACTAATGACAAGTACTCAGCTTGCTATCTTGCAACTACAGAAAATGTTTTATATTCAGAATTAATCATACAAAATAACTAGATTTAGTAGAAGGATGAGGTTAAAAATTCAGGTTTTAGAAATTTAGGTTTCATGCAAATTTTATTTCAGTTCAATTACTATTACCTATAAAAAGCGATGCCAGAAATATTAGTAAAGGTTACTTTTCCATAAATGTTACTTATACATACATAAGTAAATATTACTTACACATGTGTGTATGCATTTTGTCTTCTGCGATATCTGGTACTTGAGAAGACAGAAGACAAAAAGGTCGGTTTTCAGCTGCTTGGAAGAAAAGGTTAATATCTAATGGGACATATCATGTAGTAAATTTATAAAATAAAATTCTGCATCTTTTTCTCTCCTAGTAGATCAAACAATGCTTGCCCTAGGAGTCATAGGCCTTGAAGATACATGAATAGCCCTGAAATTACTACTAAATTTTTATGTTTGTACATGTATTTGGGGAGAGGAGGTATAATTTTTGTAGGATTCACAAATATGTTCAGTTCATCAAAGGTTGAGTCACTTATTACAGTGAGATATTCCTGATAGCTCTCAGGCCCCCCATTCCATAGTACCTTCTTCACAGAGTAAGCACTTGATAAATACTGTTGGAATAGAATTGGAAACCATTTCTTCCATAGGTGAGACACTGCCTTTTTTTTTTATCAAGGCAAGAGAAATCAATGATGACCTTTATTTTTTTCAGTGCTTCTGATCTTAGCTTTCCATTATCCACCTGATAGGGTGATATGGAACTTTTAACCCTGGAGGAGACAGCAGTGAGATTTGGGGGATCTGGAGAAGTTAATTTTCCCATTTCTACTGCTTGCTTTCTGTTGAAGTGGACTCAAGTGCAAGCCTCAGCATCTTTGTATTTTTTTCGTTGTTGTTGTTGTTGTTAAAGATTTTATTTACTTATTAGAGCACAGGGGGAGGGGCAGAGGTATAGGGAGAATCTCAAGCAGACTCTGCATGGAGCCGAATGACGCTCGATCCCACAACCTGAGATCATGACCTGAGCTGAAATCAAGAGTCAGATGCCCAACTGACTGAGCCACTCAGGTGCCCCAGCACCTTTGTATTTTAATCTTACCTGGCTTTCGAACCATCCTCCCTTCCATTCCAGTCCTCATCCAGGGTGTGTGGCTTACTTAACCTTTTCTCAGAAGTTAAACCTTGGAATGTTTAATGATATCTCCCTGCTATGAGTTATACCCCCCCCAATTAGGAAAGAGGCAGGAGACCAAAATGCTAGGAGATGGAGAGTTCTTTTGTAACCGTATGTTCTGTCTTTTGTTGTCCGTGTGTGTGTGTGCGTGGTGTGTGTGCATGCACGCGCGTGCCTTGGCTTACTTGTGCCTCCCAGCCTGCTGATGAACTCACACACTCACACAACTGAAGCTGTAGTTTTACTCTGGGCCCATTACTGAATTATTATTGAATAAAAGATTAAATGACCCAGAGAATCAAATATAAATTCTGAACAGAAGTAGAAAGGCAAGAGTAACTATTTAGCTGTTGAAATTGGCTGTGGGTTGTTAAGTGTCAGGGAGGAATCCCTACCAGAGTTCCTCTACTAGAGTAACTTTAAGTCTTTCTTGGACAAAGTTAGAATATGAATGAAGAAAGATTTAGTCATTCCACAGTCCTATCTATGTTCAGGTACTGTTAACAGGGGTCCATTCCTTGCTGTTCTTCGAGTTTTCTGAGTCATGCTAGAGTGAAAGGCCTATCATAGATGGTGTGATAAAGAAATGGAACTGGTTTTCACATGTGATACACGGAAGACTGTTGGCAAAAGACCAAGATAGCATCCAAGCTTATATTCTCTACTTGAATATCATGAACAAGAAAACCTACGAGTAGGAACCAGGGAATGCTGTACTTGGTCAAACATGCTGGAGTCCTCTGTCTTCTGTCTGGGCCATCTGAGTCAGTGTGTAGTTCATCCCATGAGGTCACTGAACAGATCACTCATACTCCATACACCCCCACACACACTCAGGCCAGAGGACGCTTGACATTGAGTTATCTTCGGCAAAAGAAATTGTCCCCCAAATTTAGCAGCTTAAAGAACAAATGAACACAAAGCCAGAGCCAACAATGTTAGGAAGTTAGCTAACATTCAGAAGCTCTTTTAGTAATTCAGGAGTAGCCTAGCTGGGCATTTGTGGCTCACGGTCATTAGTGAGGTTGCAGCCAGGGCTGCGGTCAGTCAAGGAGGGCCTTCCAGGGAGCAGGAGGATCAAGGTCACCTTGACAATGCTGTGACTCAGGGATGCCTCTGACTTCATGATGGTGGCGAGTGTTTAGCTACCTGCAGGCATTGGGAGCCACATTGGGAGCCGCATCATCCACATGGGCTGTTCATAGGTTTCTTTCATCTCACTTCCTTGACCTTTTATTCCTCACTTAATTATATACCATTGTTGATGATTAAATTTTGGTAGTGAGGTATTGTGACTACACAAAATTCTGAAATGTAAGAATCCTGAAAATGTTTTACTTCCAATGCTTCCCTCTCATTGAAGTCCTGAATTATTGATACCTCCATTGTCATTTTCCTTCTTTTTTTTTTCCTGGTGGATTATGCCGTCACTTAATTACATGGGGTGATTTGTATGAAGTCATTTTTGTGTTTTCCAAAAATGATTCTGAGAGTTGACTTTCCTATTTTTTCCTATATTCTGAATTGTTTGGGAAATGGGGAGATGGTGCATGGTTTCCCATTTTGAGTGAAATATCATTTATAGATAACAAAAATGTAAAATTATTTTTCCCTTCCAGTTAGTTTTGACATTGCTGCCTCCCTCCCACCTGTTTAGCCACATCTTTTTCCAGTTGTTGGAGTTGAGGCCATTCTTGTTTACTTATTTTGACCTCTAGACTCCTTGGGGCAGGAATTCTTGGGTAAAACAGAGGAGAAGGGTCTATCAGAAAGGAATAGCAATAGGGTGTATAAGATGACGGGGCCCTTCCTCACCTGGGTCCAGGGCATTTTTCACACACTCCGTCCTCCTGTCATTTTCCATGTACGGACGCATTTTTTTTTTTTTTTAAAGATTTTATTTATTTGACAGAGAGAGACACAGTGAGAGAGGAAACACAAGCAGGGGGATTGGGAGAGGGAGAAGCAGGCTTCCCCGCTGAGCAGGGAGCCCAATGCGGGGCTCGATCCCAGGACCCTGGGATCATGACCTGAGCAGAAGGCAGACACTTAACGACTGAGCCACCCAGGCGCCCCTATGGACACATTTTAACCTTATTTCACTTTTCCTTTCATTCCTTCTCAGTGACATATCTCTTAACTCCTTGGGTTACTTGTCAGCTAATAATATCTTCACCTGTAAGTAGACGTTCATTTTTGTGATGGGTTGACCACGTGAATCCTTTTGCTCAGTTTTGGGGGAGCAGATAAGAGATTAGGATTCATAGGGGCACAGGCATATTAACTGAGGATGGGATTGTTTTCTTCTGTAAATGCTAAAATAGAGAAATTAGCAGAGCATTTTTGTGATTTTTTTTTTCCCCTTTGAGCAGGGGAAGTTAATTTCAGTTACTCTTGCCTTTTTTCCCATTGTGTTTTTTTGCTGCTAGCATTTCTTGAAGTATGCGCCACACTATCTGGTGCATGTTGCTTTGGAACTTTGTTGTGAATAATTAGTAGTAGTAGATAATAAGGGCTACACCAGGGATTAATCCACATACCTGTTTTGGGAATGCTTGGGAAATCCTGGTGGGTAAGCCACCGAAAGTCTTAATTGCCTCAGGTTCCCAGGCCCCTGGAATCGAAGTATGCATGTGGGTAGACAGTGGTCTTAGGACTAATCACTTATGAGCAAAGCATTAAAGTCTGACGTAAACTCTTAAAAGAGTGGAAACAGGGTGGAAGTGTCATTATTGGTCCCTAGCTCTGATACCTTGGCTAAGTCACTTAACCGACCTAAGCCTCAGTGTCCTTATGTGTAAAATGGGGATGAAAACAATACTGTGTCGGAAGGTGGTTTTAAAGATTAAATGAGATATGTGCTTAAAGCCGTTAGGATGGTGCCTGGCATGTATCAGGTGCTGCGCCTAGCTGGAGGAGGGACTGGTGGATTGAGACAGTGGAGAAAGGGGACATGGTCTAGCCACCTCGCTTGCTTTTACGCAAACGTGCTGAGCTCATTCTCACTTCTGGCCCTGAGGTGGCTCCCTCCTCTCCATCCTTCAGGTCTCTGTGGCTGTGGGACCGTGCTTGGCATGTAGTAGATGCTTGGTAAAAATATTGAAGAAATCAGGCACTGGCAAACTTGTTTGGTAGAGGGCCAGAGAGCAAATGTTGTAGGTTTTGTGGGCCATATGGTTTCTGTGGTGACTGCTCATCTCTGCTGTGGAAGGCAGAGTGTGGACAGTCTGTCAATGAAGCATGGCTGTGGTCCAGTACAATTTTATTTGGCGTGTGTGGGCTCTAGTTTGCTGATCCCTGAGACAACAGTGAGTGGTGAATGTCAGGCATGGACCTTGAGGGCTGTGCAGGTTTGAGCTTGGTGAGAATGGGTCCTCTAAGCAGTAGGGGGTGACTGGAAGCATGAGAGGAATGTATGAAATTGGAAGACAAAACTCACAGGCCTGGTGGGGAGGCAGCCTGGTCCTGGTAGCAGGGATAATAACAAATGCGTGGGGAAATATGTGCTTCACAGACCAGACGAGTCCAGTGGGTATGGCCTTGTGAATGACCACTGTGCTTTCATAGGTTGTGAGCTGGCTTTTGTTAATCTTTAGATAAACACTTACATGGAGGAGTTCATTGGTTAAAATCCCCACGTAAGGAGAAGAAATCTAATTTATTTACCTATAAGAGCCATAGATTTTTCCCCCCAAAAGTTTACACACAGTGTATTTAACGTGTGTTCAGCATGCGGTTATTCCCGTAGGCTTCCATACATAACTTTACAAATACTTACATCTTGTGCAAGAAGAGGTTACTTGAAAGAAGGTTTGTCTACAGTGCAGTTTCAGTGAGTTACACATGCGGGTATTCCCACATGCTTCTAACACAGATTTGCAAACACTTACATCTTAATGAAAGAAGGTGTTACCTGAAACACATATACACCGTGTCGTTTCATTGAGGTAAGAATAGTTCTATTCCCACGTGCTTCGTCACATCCATTTACAGATACCTGTCAGTGAAAGGAGAGGTTACTTGAATGTCAGTTTATACATAACAGTGTCATTTCAGTGAGATAAGCATACAGCTTTTCCCATATGCTTCTACACATATGTGTAGGAACTTTTAATGAAAGAAGGCGATACGAGAGCCATAGATATTTTGGAAGGGACAGTCTCTCCCTGCACAGTGAATTGCTCTCTTCCCAGGTAGATTGCAAGCTCAAACTTGAAAGTTGCCCTAATATAGTGTGTCCTTTATTCCAGCCTTTAGATCCACATCTGTTCAATGCAGAGCCCTTCTTCCTTCCACCTGTGAGTGAGTCTCCGGCAAGAAGGGGAAAATAAAGACTTGAGATGTGAGAGCCAGGCTGGGTCTGATGCTGACTGTGAAGTTGCTTCCTGGGTTCATCTGCCCATTCGGGCAGGTCAGATGTCAGTGTGTGCATGCTTTCCTAGGTAGGGACTTGTTGGCATTCTAGCTTGTCAGGTGCTTCCTTGGATTTCTTGAGTTTTGGCTGGTTTTGTTTTTGCTCTTTGGTGGGAAGGGAAGCGGAATTGCTTCCTTTTATTGGCTAACATTGGCTGTATTTTAAATAATAGTCTTAGAATTATTGTTTACAGGCACCATTAAAAAAAAAAGAACATGATGAAACTTACACCTTTTTAGCTCTGTGTCTTATTTATGGAACTCTGCCCAATCCTTGGGGGGCAGTTTTGAGAACTCAAGAGACTCTAAACAGTGAATTATCTTCTGTCTGTTGTTACTGCACTGTGCTTTGGATGAATACCTCCTTTAGTAGAGTTGGGAACCTCTACCCAAAGGCAAAATCTTTACTTGATTTCATGTGGTTGTTGGGAACATCTTTATTTGTTCTTTGCTCCTGTAACCTGGAGAAGAGTTTTCTTCCTGGCAAGTAAGGAAAAAATCAGAGTAGAGGACCCCTGATGGTTGGTCAGCCACTCTGAGTGTCAGAGACGGTGTGGTCAGTAATCATAGGATCTGAGTGATCAATTTATTCCTGACCCAAGTGAATAGTAGAATAGGAAGAAAACTTAAGATGGATACATTTTCTGCAGAATCTACCAAGCTATTAATTGTCCTCTTTTCTCCTTCTTATGTCTCTTGTTGCATTGCCCACCCCTTCCCTTCTTCCTCTTATATGTCTTTCTGTGATATTTTCTCCTTCCCATGTTGAGAGTTTTAGTTCATGTCCTCCTGGGGGGCTGGCAGATTATACCTGGTCTGACTCTTGAGGACTGGGAGTTGAGGTGGTGGACAATGGCTTTGGATTGAGCCCTGGGAAGGTGTGAACTGGACTAAGGAAATCTGGGATATTGGCCCATTACCTAAACTTCTAAAGCAAGCCCTAAATCCAGTATGTGGCTCCCAGCAGCGGCAGGGCAGAGGTCCTGCACTTGATCAGGCCACAGGCAGGCAGGGAGCCCTGAGTCCTAGCACCATGGTGGGATCTGGTCCCCAGTAGGCTGTGTTTCAGAGGCAAGATCCAGTAAGGGCAAAACCCTGGGCACAAGGCTGCCCCCAGACCTTGAGTTCGGAGGGCACACATCAGGGAGACTAGCAATTGAGAAGCAAAGATTCAGTCCAGAGAAACAGGGTAGGCATCAGGGCGGGAACCTAGTCAGATAGTAATCCAGGATTAAGAAGGAGCTACTGACTGAAGGTCTTAGCATGTATTAGTTTATAGTTATGGAATATGTTTACTGATGCTTATTTAATAAATTTATTTATTTATTTATTGTGGTTATTTGTTATTTGCTCCTTTTGCCAAGAAAGAAGACTGATCTTAGGCTCTGTGGTGGGACACAGCCAGAGCAGAGGGGGAATGATGGGAGGATGGGGGCCTACAGGGGAGTAACTTCCCCAAAGCTCTTACGACATCACTTTGCTTGTTTCCAGCTTCCTTCCCCTTCCTTTCTCCCTCATGTTCCTGGGTTTTTTCCCCTCTTGAAGAAGAAATAAAGGGGGTAAAAACAGTTAGCATGACCTTTACCACCCCACCATCCCCATAGCCCTCATTTGAGTTCCCCACTATTTGCCAATTTCTCAGTGACAGTTGTCCCTGTCCTTCTAAATGATTTCCATTTAACCAGGTGAGACCTCATGACTTCTGAGGACTCATGCTTCAGGATTCTTAGGAATACTTAAGAATGTTTATTTTGCCTCTTGGGTCAGAGCTGGGTTTGTTACTGCTACCCATGCAGACTTGCTCAAACATCCCGTTTCCCTCTTAATGTAAAAACATGAAATGAATATTCATTCATATGTTTGTTCAGTTAAAGAGCTTAAACATTATTTTACAAGGAAAAGCACATTTTGAAGTTTTTTCCCCCAGAAACTTGTATCAAGTTTATTTTTAGCTTTAATAGATGTTATTTGAAAAGAAGTTCTAGTTCTTGATGATTTTTTTTTTTTTTTTGGTTCTGACAAAATGAACGAGGCTAAGATAAAGAAGGGGTAAGGGAAGAAAGTCACCTCTTGCTAGGAGCTTTATATACTAATCAGTTCATTTAATCCACAGAAATCCTGTGAGGGAAGTAAGATTACCCTTGTTTTATAGATAAAATGATAATTGAGCTCCTTTTCTATGGCCAAGTGGCTGAATGCCCTCCTGGCTGTGGGCTTGCCTCAAACCACTGTCATCTTCCTCTCCTCTGTTTTCTGGTTCTCTCTGGAAATGGGAAGTGATGCCCTGCATGACTGCTAGAACACCTGGCCTGTGGTGGGTAGTTGGCGCCTCAAGAAGGATAGGTGATGAGGATCAGAAAAGCTCCAGTCATGGTGTGGTGTGGGTGGTGGGAAGAACTCTGCTCTGTCTCTCCTATACCTAGGACATGGTGGTTGAGTTTGAAAAGTGCCAATCCAGAAACAAAATGAGCCCCCCAGTGTTTACATACTGCTCTGTGCGTCTCCTGGACTGGCTTCTGCGTATCTGAGAAGACCATAGTCTGTGTGAGTACATACAAGTCACTACCTTTCAGGCAAAGTAATACCAGCATTTTCAACCAACACAGACACGAAATTAATTAGGTCCCAGACCCTAGTTCTGCTCCAAGCCACTATAGTCCCTTATGCATCATTCCATCCTTGCATCTGACATGTTGTTTTATGGTTGGGTTTTTGTGTCTGTCTCCCGCAATTGGGTGGAGGTCTCCTGAGGAAGGTGACTGTGTCCATTCTGTTCTCAGCTTCTCAGCCCTTAGCACAGTGCCCAGTCCATAGTAGACATTTGGCTAAAAAAAATATTTAAAACAACCCTGGGTTAATAGAGCATGTATGAATAAAAGCCCCTAGGAAATCCTACAAGTCACCTATAACAGAGTGGGGAATATCTGTCAGGTGTCAGTAAGCCAAGTCGGTAAGAGAGCAGGGTGTGAGAGGCAATAGATGGCAGGTCTGGAAGTTTGGGTGCTGGCCTACATTCATGCACTAGCTATCTCTTTCAACCTGGGCAGTTGGCTTGACTTGTCTGGGCCTCAGTCTTCCAAAAAGCAGGAAATTAGATTAGAGGTGATTTTTAGGTCCTTCCTGCTGCTCATATTTTGTGATTCTGTAACTCTGGCTTAAGGATTTCAGCTGTAGAAGCCCTAGAAACTGCTTGTGTAGATTGCTAATTAGGATTGAACTGGAGCATTCAGACTTGTTGGCATCAAACTCTAAGATCTTTGTCCCTAGGGAGTTGTCTTGTACCAGAGATGGAAGAGAAAACTAAAGTGAACTTTCTGGCATTTGCTGTGCTTCACCACTGTGAGCCCCTCTCTAGGGGCTCTCTAGGAGACCACTGGGAACAGTGAAACAGGGGCTTTGGCAGAAGCAATCTTGGGCTTGTTGCCTTTGGTACTGCCCAAGAAGCTGATCCGTTTGGAGGGGCTAATCTTGCTGAATATGGTTCTCATTGGTAAAATGGGAATAATAATATTGCCTACTTGGGGGTCTCCTCCCTCTGCCTGAGGGGAAAGTGGGCACATCACATAAAGTTGAGTGGAGTGATGAGCATTTCCCCGTCTGACTTGAAATGGAGGATAGATGTGTCTAGAGGAGTGTATTCTCTTCCTGCTTGGTTAACTATGGTCTGAGTCTTGAGTTAGGTCACTGATGGAGACATGATGGTACCAGGGGAATTTAACGACTTCAGATAAGTAAACAGTTGCAGGCATGCATCAGATCCCTAAATAAAGGTCAGAAAAAGATCGAGAATACTAAAGTGACAGGAAAACAGGTGATACATATGTGAAATCAAATCAGCATATTCCCTGTGCTTTCCCCACTGTCGTGGTTCCTCAACTAAACTTTGAAAAGTGCGATGTTTTTAAAAAAACTAACATAATATTAGCTTTTTTTCCTTTTTTACATCCGTAGACTATTGAATTTATTGCTTAATGTAAACATCACAGTTAAATGCCTGCTGCGAGGTGCTCTCTCCTTGGGATTGTGATAATATTGCTTGCTGGTGGGGCATGTGTGTGCGCGTATGTGTTTAGAGATGTTCATAAGCAAAGGAATTGACTTTCTTGAAGTTGAGTTGACAGACGAAAGTGAGATAGTGGTATCAAAGTGCTAATTTACATATTTCTCTCAGAAGGGAAGAAAGAAAATCAATTCTCATAAGAGATGAAACCAGTGGTGCAGCTCTGTTTAGGTGAATGCCATTGTAGTTTGATCTAATAATGTATTTTAGGATGTTTCTGAAACACTTTTTATTTTGCTAATTGAAGTTTGTGATTCAAAGAATTAATTAAAAACTGAAGATGGAATATGATCTTGGTATCTGGTACATCTCCCAGTTTAAATACGTTTGATTGATGTTTTATTTTTCAAAACATGGTATTCATTGGAGAAACTGAATTGCAATAACCAGCTAAGTAGGTTGGGTAAATTAATGTGGCTGAGGAAATTATTTGCTTAACAGACTCATTGACATGATCAGTTTTGCTACGATTCCATCTGTGCTCTCCCTCTGTCTGTTTTCTTGTTCTCAGAAGGTTTTAAGATGACCTGAAATAACACACAACTCAGCAAGATGAATAACTTAAAAATAAGTGAGGATACACAAATGAAAAGCAAGTACAGAACAGCATTTCTTACGAGTGACATGATGGACATTTTACTCTGGGTAATTCTTTCTGGTTGGGGCTCTTCTGTGCCTTGTCCTGTGTTTAGTAGTGTCTCTGGTCTCTAGCCCGTAGATACCAGCAGCATCCCTGCTCCCTTAAATTGTGAAAACAAAAAATGATTCTGGACATTGCCAAATGTCCCCTCGATGGCAGAATTACCACGACCTGAGAACCACGCTGTAGAGGGTGTTTTAGGCAGTCTAGCCTCCCGTAACAACGTACCATAGACTGGATGACTTAGAAACAACCATTCATTTCTCCAAGTTCTGGAGGCCAGTAGGTTCAAGAGCATGCCACCGGCAGATTCGTTGTCTGATGAGGGCTTGCTTCTTGGTTCATAGAGGTTATAGCTGTGTCCTCACATGATGGAAGGAGCAAGAGAACTCTGTGGATGTTTTGTATAAGGTGCTAATCCCATTCAGGCGGATTCCACTTTCATGACCTGATCACTTCCCAAAGGCCCTACCTGCAAATATCATCACACTGGGGGTTAGTGTTCAACATTAGAATTTGGGGGGAACACAAACATTCAGTCTCCAGCACGGGGTAAAGTGGAATCCAGTGTGAGGTTGGTGCCACAAGCAGACCCAGGATGTCTTGACGGAGATTGGACTGGTCACACTTGGTTGTGGTGGGTTGCATAGACCTTTCCCTGTAATTTCCAGTGGTTGAATGAGAGAAATGTGTTGAATTCTGTGCTTTGTGGGGTTCCCAGGGTAAAATCAGGCCATACATAACCCAGCAGAAACATGCTTGATTGTACTACAGAGAACTGACAGCATTTTCTCCAGGTTTCTCTCTCCCCAACTAGAATGAAGCTTCTGGCGGGCAGGGATTTTTGTCCCCTGTTGTGCCCAGAGGCATACCTTGACAAGGTGGATACTATCTAATAGAGGCTCCTCTTCATTTGTTTGTACAACATCGTGGCCAGATTTAATGGCTATTTCGTAGAGTATCCTTAAATGGAAGCATGCATTCTGGGTGGCATAATCCACAGTGAATGTCAGCAAAGTCAATTAAATGAGCCCCACTACAATGTGGGCCATGATTATAGCCCTGTCAATGTCTGACTCAGTCTGTATAGTTAGAATTTAGGATGCTGGGGAAAGGGAGGTGCATATTCTTCATGCAGTGGTGAGCATGTTAAATGTTTTTTTCTCTATTGGAGTAGTGTAGAGTTAGAGGTAAGAATGCCTGAGAGATGCCACTCGGAAGGGTCAGGTGAATAGCCATATGCTTTACCAGTCAACAGGCTAAGAGAATATGGAACTTGAGCTCAGCTCGGGTGACAGTTATCACCAACATTATTAGTTACTGAGTGCTTAAATGTGCCAAGCACTGTGTTGAACCCTTTTCATCCATCGTCTACCTGCCTGCTCCCTACCTCTGAGGCCCATACTTCAGAGAGGAGTCAAGTAGGTTGGCCAAGGTATGACCCTGCGATACTGCACCTAACAGCTCAAATTTGGGCTAGGCTCCTTACTTCTGTATGGCTCTGCCTCGTGCACACTGAACACCCTACAGCATGAGAATAACAGCCGGAAATAATTGTAAAACAGTTCAAGCCAAGTTCTCCTTTGAGCCATAAAGGAAAATAAGACAACTCAGTAAAACTGTAATCCGTTTAATTTCCTTGCAAGCCATTTGTGATGAAGTACACATGTGGAGATGTTTGTGAATGGGATGACTTCCTATATGGCAATTTTAATAACCACCCTGGCTAACATTTATTGTACACTTATTATGTTCTGTGCATTGTTCTAAGTGCATATATGAATTCTTTTAATATCCACAATAACCTCAGGACATATGTAGTATTATTACTAATATTTTGTGGATGAGGAAACAGGCATAGAAATAGTTAATTGTCTTAATTAGGTAGTAAGTGTTGGCGTTTCTAACCACTGCGAAATTAGTAGGAATCCAGTAATGACTATCTTAACGATGGAACTCTATCAAATTTTTTTTTTAAAGATTTTTATTTATTTATTCATGAGAGACAGAGACAGAGAGAGGAGAGGGAGAAGCAGGCTCCCAAGGAGCAGAGAGCCTGATGCGGGACTTGATCCCAGGATCCTGGGATCATGACCTGAGCCGAAGGCAGATGCTTAACCATCTGAGCCACCCAGGCGCCCGGAACTCTATCAAATTTTAAAATGTTTATAGGTTTTGGTTTAAAAGTAAATAAAATCCTGTTTTGAAATAAAGTCGTTTCAGGTTGCTCATTGGATTCCTTTTTGGAAGGAAGCAGTAGAGCAGTTAATTAAGATTATGGGCATAGTCTCTGCAATTTTTTAATTTTTCATTTTCATACCTATGATTTTTTTTTAGAATATTTAATACCAAGAAACAGAACAACTGAACATTGTCTTCATAACCCCGTGTTACTAGTCAGTCTCTTTCTCTTTTTTCTTTTTTTAACATAAAAAAGGCTTTACTGGTGAGCCTCATTGTATATGCACGTGACATTGATGATCCTGGTGAACTAATGAACTTTGGCCTTAGGGCACATGCATTCTGGATGGGTCTTTAAAATGCATGTGCCACATCTTGGGGATGAGCGAGGAATTACAGAAAAGAGAAAAAAGTGTAGGGAAAGGCATGGATTGATAGACACAATTGAATATGCTAGTTAGGATCTAGTTAGGAGGCCGAATAATTCATTATTTAGGAATCACCTTCAGAGAGAGCAGTGTTAAAAAATTAACATATTAGTTTGTATATAGAAAAGATTATTTAAAAAGATGGCATTTGCTATAACCTCAGGGTCTTTTTCATACATGAAAAGTTCAATTTTGTCAAAATGCTTGAGACTCAATTGAGCATTTTCACCTTGAGTAACATTTAATATTATTTTATTCAGCTTTTTCCAGCAATAAAAACCCTTAATTGCATGTGTTCTTTATTTTGCTGTTGTATTTTAAACTAAATACCAGAGATTGCCATTCATTTGTTCTTCCAACCAAAATTTACATGGTGCCTTTTATGTAGAGCAGTGGACAAATGGAACAGACTAGTATGTAACTTCATGCAACTTAGGATCTAGTGGAAGAAGGACAATAAACCGATATAAAAGATCTAACATGGGGTGATAGATGCTAGGAAGAAAAATAAAGAAGGGAATGAAGTGGTGGGCATGCTGTTTTACATCAGGCAGTTGGAGAGGGGCCCCTGGAAGAGTAATGTTTGAATAGGGACCTGGAGGATGGGGGTGGAGGGTGATGGGGAAGGGGAGCGTGGTAGCCAATACCCGGAGTGAGCCCCAGACAGAGGCTGCGGTAAAAGTAAACGTGCTGGGTGTCAGGATGCCTGGGGCACCAGAGGGCCAGCAACACACCAAGGTGGATTGAGTGGAGTAGTAGTAGCCGGGATCAGAGACTTGTGGGTGGAGGTGGTAGGACCTGTGGGGCATTGCCATGATTTTGGGTTTTGTTCTGGGTGAAGGGAAGCCATGGGGAACTCCAGCAGGGGTTGTGGTACATCTGGCTTGTGTTTTAGAAGGGTCCCTGGCTGCTGGGCTGAGGCAAGGATGCCAACAGAGAGACCCAGATGGCAGGGGTAAGAGCAGTAACAGTAGAAGTGGGGAAGTGGTTGGATTCTGGATATATGTATTTTGGAGGTTGAGTTAGAGCATTTGTGGACTGAATATGGGTGAAAACAGAAGTTCAGAATAACTGTAAGGTTTGAGACTTGAGTAGCTTGAGAAAGGAGTTGCAATTTGCTGAACATGGAAAAATACCTCTATGCTCATATGATCATTGGGATTATTTAAGAAGTATAGACTAGAGAACTTGTGGGCTCAAGCATGTAAGTCTAGAAGGGGAATTTGGGGAAAATGATCAGTTCAAAAGGTACAAGTTGAATGTTCCTTGAAAATTAGGATGTGCCCTTTTAGAAGGAAGTGATACTATTCCTGGGGGCTATAGCCATGGAAGAAGAAACCCATGGTCCATGTTTGGAAATAGCGGGGGTGGGGATGGCAGAGACACTCAAAATAAGATGGAGACTCCTCAGTGATTTGCCTTTACCTGTACTTTTGCCGATGGAAGAAGCCACAGTGTGAATATGGTGGGTTCTTCTGTTTTTCTCAGCATGATCATTGGAAAACATCCAGCGGAGGATGGATATGCTAAATAAAGAAAACACAGGCATGGAATTCTGGTGATTAGTTTTTCTGTAGGACTGAGAATTTTGGAAACGCTGCCCCAAATACACCTTAGACTTGAAGGAGTTGTATTAGAGTGTCTGTACGCCTTTTGTTCTTGAAGATGCTTCTGTGTTTGCTGTGATAAACTGCTCCAGCAACAGCACTTGTTTCCATGTAAGTGGAACGCTTGCTCCCTTTTGGTCTGATTTCAAAATTTTGTGGCACTTGGAACTACAAGGAGGTTAAGAAAACCAACCTAGGAAATTTGGAGCAAACGGAGTGCACCACGAATCGGTATTTGCTATTGGTGAATGAAGTGAGGATGCCCCGCTGGAGAATGCGTGTCGATCGGGGCTCCTCTGTGGCTAGCAGCAGGTGAGGTAAGTATGTGACAGGGCTAGGGCTGGCTCTCCAGCGGTCCATGGTCTGTTTAGGGAGGAAAATTTGAAGTGTGTGAAGCAAGGGTGCCAGGTTCAGGCTTAGATGCCCTTAAAACATCACTGGAAGTTTCAAGACGAGCTCTGTCATTAGTTGAGCTTCTTGTAGTATGAAGACCTGGGGAGTTTGGAAAAGTTGGCAGACATTAAACTGGAATCATTTAAAGGGCAGCGTCCAAAGTGATAGGTTTGATGTCTACCATAAGCTCTAGGGTGTGCTGAAATGTTTGTAAATGGAGCGTGAGTGTTTGAATCGGGACAAAAAATGAAGAATAAATTGCAGGGCTGCAGTGGACCATTTTGAGAAGTTTTGACTAATTGTAGAAAGAAAAGTAGAGCCACTGACAACCCAGCAAATTTGGAAAAATGATCTATTTAGAGAGAGCCCTGTTGGGACTGTGATTTAACGTGAAGAAGGAAATGGGATTCTGGAACATGGCCCTATGCTTACAGGTTTTTCTGCTTCTATTGGGTTTGAAACATTTACAGCCTTCACAGTTCACTGACTCCATTTTCCCAGATTTAAAATAATACTCTCCCCTCTTGGGGTTATGATTCTGATTAAAAATGCTGGCTTATGGACTAAGAGCTTGTGTCTGTATATGTGATGAAATGGGTTTTCTTACACTTTCTCCTTGATTTCCTTCTCCTTCCCCTGCCTTTGTTTTGTCTTGGAGGGCTTTGTTGGAAATAGGTAAGGAAATTACATCATTCTTATTTAGGAATTATCTTTCCTCTGCTTATTTTTTGCACCCTCTGTTAATTTGTGATATAACAATCCTTCCCAGAGAGAGTAATTGTAATTCTGCAAGCTGAAAAATTTGACTTCAGGTGAAAAATAAGTAGCAGAAATTGATGAACCTTAAACAATAAATATTTGTGTTTGATTCAGCTGCCACTAGTAATTAGGTGAAGATAACTAAGTGGAATGGAGCTGAAGTCGCTTAGATACTCTGAGGGGTTCTTGGTGCATTTAGAGGACCAGGTAGCGAGCCATTAGGGTTGTTGAATGTCTGTGGCACATTGCCACCTTGTGGCTGAAAGTTTTCCTTTTAATGCAAAAGAACATATTTCTAATATTAAGTCTATATGATACAGTCTTATTTGACCTTTTTCCTACCATTTATAATTTAAGTTGGTAACAAAAGATTTGAGACATCTTAAAAGGTTACATATAATACAGGGTAGGAGAATTGAAGAGAATGTCCTTGTTCTTAGCAAAGGCCTGCTGAAGTTTTGAGGGGGGGAAGACCCATAATGTCTGCAAGGAACTCTGCACTGTGTGGGGGTGGGAGGAAAAGAGAGAGAAAAAGAGAGAGCAAAGGCAGTATGGCAAAAGGTTAACTATTCACCAGGGGTAATGGGAATAAGGGAGCTCATTGTACTGTCCTTAAAACTTTTTTTGTCATTGCAAATTTTATTCTGAAATTTTTCAAATTAAAAAAAAAAAATTGGCAGGAGGGGCGCCTGGCTGCTCAGTCAATAGAGCATGCAACTCTTGATCTCAGGATTGTGAATTTGAGCCCCACGTTGGGTGTGGAGCCTACTTTAAAATGAAAAATATTTAAAAAATTGGCAGGGGGAAAAAGAAAAAAAAACTGGGGTAAAGGCCTAAAATGGAGCCAAGAAGGAAGCAAAATATCCTCTACATTGTGTAATGATCAGACTACATTTGGACAACTGATTGCATTTTCCAGAAGCTGATGTGTCACTTACCAGTGTTCCCTGGCTCCAATTTGGTGTCCATAAGGTTTAAGGCCAAGGGGTCTAGGTACAGTTCCTTCTTGGAGGTCCTCCTAAGAAGGACACTGTTGTAATGAACCATGGACTCGACAAATAGCTTCCAAGAGTGCAATCTGGAATCCCTTTTCCCTACTGATCTGGCTTGATCCTGGAGTAGATGCCCTACAAGTTTTTTTGGGACCTCTCACAAGAATACTAAGTGGCAATGAGGTACACAGTACATAAGTGATGGGCAATGAAATGGAGGTGGTACTTACTGACAAGTGCTTGAAATCCAGCTATTCAGTGTAATGAATACAGTGAGCTTGGGGGAGAGTTGACATCTTGGGATAGGTGAGCCAATGAGGTCTGTTCCATCTCCGTGCGCCTGGGAGGAGTTGTTCACAGGCAACGTTAAGTTTCTTTTTGTGCCGTGATTTTGAATATGCTTCAGTACAAAGACAGACAAATGGATGATTTTGCCCCTAAATTTCATTTTCCTATAAAATATATCCTTGATCGTCTTAATCTGAAAAAATGCTGACAGGTATAACCAGATATCCTTCTCTCTACCCAGGAAAACAAAACAAGTCTCAATGAAGCATCCTTTGAAATGCCCAGATTTGAGCATTGCTACTGAAGTCTTGTGTGAATTTAAATTTCTACAAAGTTTGTGTATGTGTGTGTGTGTGTGTGTGTGTGTGTGTGTGTGTGTGTGTGGCATTTGGGATTTCCATGAATACCTTTTGTACTTCTTTCTTGTTCTTAATCTGTCTGGATATAGATATGTGCATATGAATATTTTTGTCCTTAATAACCATCTAGACACATATATATGCATCTGTACTTTGAAGGTGAACATTTTAGAAGATGTGGCCCTATTCAAGTATGAAAGGTTTTCTTAGGAAAGGAGGACAGATCTTGAAATAAGTGTTGTGACACAAGGGATTCCTTTGTAGAAAGCTGTTGCTTGAAGTGGTTTTAGTTTCTCTGATTCTTGTGACAGGTTTTCTTTTAAAAAGCGATAAAGTGATACAGGGATGTATTGATCTGCATTAAGGGTTGTGGTGCTTAGAAATTGCCCTTCCCTGCGCATATTTGTGAGCACCAGAAGCTTGTGGGTTTTCTTTTGTGAACAGCTAAAGCAGTGATCTATTGATTCTTTATAGAACAATATTATTCATTTTTTTAGAGGGATCATGGCCCATGGAAAGACATATATTTGACACAGTGACTAAGGACACGTGCAAGCATAGCTTTATCAGACATTTCATGAAATGGTACTTTTCCTTCCTTCATTGGATTCTAACAACTTTAGTGTATTAAAAAAAAATACTGCTTAGGTCTACTAAACTTGATTTCATGACCCACTAGTTTGTTGTGACCCACAGCTTAAAAATCATTGCTATAGAGATTTTGCAGTACGCCAGAATGTTTTTCGGATGCAGAACATGACAGTGAAACCCTGAATTGTCTAAAGTAACCAAATGAGCAGCAGGCTTGGGCGGGAGGGATTTAGAGAAGGATAAGAAAAGAGGAGCCGAGGACTGGTTGGTGTTGCATGCTGGCTGTGTTGAGAGTGTCCTCAGTGAGTGACATCCCTTTTTTCTCTCTGCAGCTTGACCACATACTCTCCCCGCCACCCATGCCGTTTCGGAAATGCAGCAACCCAGATGTGACTTCTGGCCCTGCAAAGTCACTGAGGTTTAAAAGACAGCTGAGTGAGGATGGTCGAGAGCTGCGGCGGGGCAGCCTGGGAGGGGCTCTGACAGGTGAGTCCTGAGTGACAGATGTAACAGAGGAGGAACCTCATGGACCCACCAGCGGGTCCTGACAGGTGCCCGAGTCCCACGTGTGAAAACCCGCCTGCTTCAGAACAGGCCTGCCCCTCTGCAGACCGCTTGGTGAAAGCTGATCTAATCCAGAGGGTAGTAAAATTGAGGATTTTACGAATTAAGTTTCTTACTGAAATAAAATTTATGTACATAAAATGGACCCATTTTAAGTGTCCATGTGTATGGATTTTGGCAAATGTATACTGCCGAAAAGCTACCACCACAGTCGAGATATTGAATGGTTCCTTGGCCCGATCTCATTCTCACCCCCCTCCTCCTTTCTTGGCCCCAGGCAACCAGAAATCTGCTTTTTGTCACACAGCTTAGGTTCATCTTAAAAATTTAACATGAATGGAATCAAACAGTACATGCTCTTTTGTGGCTGGCGTCTTTCACTCAGTATGTTTTTAAGATTCATCTATGTTGGTGCATTTATCAGTGTATACTGAACTTGGTAAGAAACTGCCAAACTGTTTCCAAAATTGCACTGTCTTTACATTCCCACCAGCAACAGATGAGTGATCTAATTGCTCTGCATCGTTGCCAACTTGTGGTTTTGCCAGCCTTTTTAATTTTAGCCATTTTAATGGATGGATGGTCCTATCACATTGTGGATTTAATTTGTATTTTCTTGACGACTAAATGATGTTGAACATCTTTGCATGTGCTTGTTGGGCATTTATCTTCTGTGAAGTATCTCTTCACATCTTTCATCCTTTTTTTCCTTTCACGCACTTTTTCATCATTTTGTAAAAATTAATTTAAAAACTTTTCAAATACAGAGAACCCACAAATCACTTGTGTTGACTTGAAAGATAGCCAGCTTAAGATAATTTTAAGCATTTTTTAGTAACTCACTGTATAAATTTTCATGTTATGTGACTTTAAGTCACTGGAGGTTAAATTTCTATTTCATTCTGAGTGCTTTTTTCCTCTAAATATAAATATCTTTGGAGAAACTGTTTTTTAAACCCCAAAGCAGTTTTCTCTGTACATGATGGTCTATTGTGCCAGTTCTTAAATGGTCTGAAAAATAAGTTGAGTTACTCACATTTTTTGGAGAATTACGGATTTTGACTTCCTGGAGATGAAATTTCTGGGAACGGATGTGATTCTGACATTAGGCTCAGTAGAGTCTAGAACATTTGACCCATTGTGGCATACTGCTGGAATGCAGGGTGAAACTGACCTCAGGCCAAAGGGAAGAAATTCATAAAAAAAAAAAAAACCCAAAAAACAAACCTGCTGTACGTCACTAAGTTTAAGTAAATGTTCATGCCTGAGTTTTACTGGTATTCTTTTAATGCTTGTTAGGGAATTTTTCTTTGCTTTCCTTTTATAGATTCAGACTATTTGCTTTTTTCAGGGAGATCCTAAAAATTAGGTAGTCCAACCTTTATCTTGTAGGTGGGGGGAATTAAATATTAATGGTTAAAATACTCATCCCTTTGCTTACTAATTTCACTTAGGAAATTTACTTACTTTGGTTAAACTATTTTAACCAAAAGGAGGGGCCATGGGCAGTAATGGTACTCTCCAATTTTTGCTGGAGGAGTCGACTTAAAGCTTTAAAACAATGTAGGTATAGGTGTTGTTGCAGATATCATGACATTTGGCTTACAGCTTAAAAAAAAGAAAATCTGCAGTTGATTCCCATTTCATAATCTCAATAGCTCTGGCATTTCTACTCTTACAAAATGTGGTGTGCTATACAGTTAGTTTAGATAGTTAAATGTAAGGTCAGATAATTTAAAAAAATGTTTATTAGCCCTTAGGGGGGAGAGAGCTTAAAAGAATCTCATGAACATCAGTCTGGTTTTAAAAAACAGTTGCTTGTATGTTTTATTGGAATATGAAGAAAACGTTCTAATTGGTCCTCTAAATAGCTTAGCTGAGGATTTAATGAAAGAATTTATGCAAAGCACTTAGCCACTGATGGGTGCCTATTAGTATTATGTGCAGCATGAATTGAATTGCAGTTGATGGAGAACTTGGGCTTCTGAACATCAGTTTGGGTACCTTATCCACTGAGTTTCTACTTTGTGTCAGGCAATGTGCTAGCGTCCACTTGGAGCAGAAAGAAAATCTCATTTCTGATCTTTAAGAAACATAGTTTCCAATAGTTATAGGCAGCTATGAATAATCACGTGTGATCTTACCTTGGAGCATACTTGTTGCTGAACTTAATTAAGTCAAACCGGTTTTACCATCAGAAGTCTGTGCCTGATAGATTTTGTATGGTAAAGACCAGCCATCTTCCTCTTGCTTAGCCCTGTTTTAATCTAAAAGTCTTTACTTTGGTAATTTTCTACTGCTTTCTTTAAAACAAATTTTTTTGTGAAGGCTTGTAGCTTGAAACTTTTGTCACCCAATTAACTTTGATAAGTTTCATTAAACTCAGCTCTTTGAGAGGAAGCTCTGTGATGTTTTCATCTTCTTATCACTGATAATAATGATAGCTAACTTTAAGAGCTTACTGTGTGGCATGCACTGTTTGCAGGGAATTACATTTATTGACTTACTTAGTTCTTAAACATATTTATCCATTTGTGAGGGAGGCAGTCTTATGCTCATTTTACAGATGAAAACTCTGAGAAACAGATAGTTTGAATAAATGGCACAAGATCATGGTGTTCACAAAAAGCAGAGCCAAGACTTGAACCTGAGTGTTGTGGCTCCAGAAAACTGCACTGTTCCTAATACAGAAGGTACTTAGTAAACTCTGACAGGATTAATTAGAATGAATCCTAGGTGGGAAAGTTTATGCTCATTTGGAATCCAGGGCTGACTCTCTCCGTTGGGGATCCTTGTCCCTTAATTACAAAAGTAAATTAAAACCATGCAATTAATCCATGGCATGAGAGTGCATGTCCATCAGCTCAGGCACGTTTCAAGCTTCTGTGGGCATTATGTCTGCAAATTTTCTATTGGCCAGAGCAAGTCATATTATAAAGCCCAGAGTCAAGGGCCGGAAGCATGCTCTACCCACGTGATACCTTGGCAAAGGTGCAGATATACAACACTGCTGTAGGGGAGCAAAGAATTGGGACCAATAATTCCATTTGTCATAATTGACCTCTTTAGTATAAACAGTTCTTTACAATAAGAATATTTGCATGTGCCTATTTTTTAATTATAACAGTGATATCTGTTTAATGTAGACAAATGAGAAAATGAAGGGGAAAAAAAAGTGAGGAGCCCTTACCTCCATCCTGCACTGATAGCCATAGTTGAACTTTTGGCATTTTCTTCCCTAACTAAAATTTGGGATTACTTAAAGGTATTAGATTAAAGGAAAAAACCATCAGTACCTTTTTTACAGGGCTAGCATTTAAACAACAAACCCAGAGCTTACTATGTCCAACTTTGCCTGAAAAAAAAAACAAAGAACAAACTTTTTTTTTTCCTTTTTGGAGGCGAATGGTATTTTCTCTCTTCATGGCCTGCAACTTGCTAAATAGGCACCCCGAAACATCCAGTAAACACTGAGCTTTGGAGCCCCCTAATGAGTAAGAGGAGCATTATTCTAATCATTTTACAGACCCCTAATTCAAGGCGTAAATATGTGATAAGGTGCCTGACAGTTCACAGCAAGGAAGCTGAACAGTGAAGGAGAGAACCTCAGGATCCTGAGTGCTGCCTTCTTTTTTTTTTTTTTTTTTTTTTTATTCACTTGAGACACAGAGATACAGAGAGAGAGAGAGCATGAGCAGGGAGAGAGGCAGAGGGAGAGGGAGAAGCAGGCTCCCCGCTGAGCAGGGTGCCCGATGCGGGGCTCGATCCCAGGACGCTGGGATCATGACCTGAGCCGAAGGCAGATGCTGAACGACTGAGCCACTCAGGCGCCCCTGAGTGCTGCCTTCTTGATAGGCAAAGGAATACCCTGAATCCTGGTCCTGAATTTCACAACTGGGATGTATGTTGCAGCCCTGATAGTCATGATCCTTTTCCTTATGAAGAAAGTTGTGTTTTCCAAAACATTAGTGGCTTGTTTAGAGTGTAAAACAAAGAGGATTCTATATATGTTTGCAAGTTGCTTCTAATAATAATAAACCAACTTTGTAGATAGTATAAACTAGGATTTCTAACACAGTTAGGATCTGGTGTTCTATTTTGGGGGCAATATTGAGACATTTTTCTTTCTTGAACTATGCAAATCAGTTTGGAATGACACCTGAAAAAATTTTAAAAGCATTTCAGAGGAATTTTACTTCAAGAGGGAAAGGGGAAAACAAACAGCACAATCCTAGAAAACATTTTTTTCCTTTAAAATTAACCTGGAGGCCTTTGTGTTTCAGTGCTGCATAGAGCGTAACGGGTTTCTCATCCTAGATGCCTCCTTAGTTTAGTGGGCGAGACAAAGAATTGAGATTAAAGTGAATTTACATAAAATAAGACTTTTTTCTGGAAAGCCTTGATATTTAGTAAATACTGCTCCTAAATCTTCTCCTTGATGCCCTAGATTTCTTTATTGTCATAATTCCATCAAAAGAATGCCTAGACAAAGTGGTGTGCGTTAGGATGTTTTAACAAGCAAACCAGAACGTATCAATGGCTTAGCACAATACTCATTTATTTCTTGCTCATGTATGTGTTGTTGGTTAGCAGGCAGCTCTCTTCCTCATGATGAGTCAGGGACCCACGCTCCTTCCATTTTCTGGTATTATTCTTCCGTGTGGCCGTAAGACACTGAGCTTCCAGCTGAGAGAAGTGGAAAAACAGAGGCGAAAGCTTTCCAACTTCTTAAAAGTCCCAGCCTGGAAGAGACACATTCTTGTTGCCTATTCACATTCTTTCTGTCAAGATTCTGTCACATGGTCACAGCCAAATGTCAGCCTGGTGCCGCTGTGGGGGGCACTAGAATGGTCCTTGCTGGGCTGTCGCCTCTGTATACAACTACACAAGAGGCAGTGACAACATTGTGCTTGGCCTGAGAGAGAAGTAGGTTTTAATAAAGAAAATGGGATAAATTCAGTTTGAATACTGAATATTCAGTATGTTAAGTTTGAATACCTGTAAGACTTGCTAACTGGGTATATCAGATAGGACTGTGGAATCACAGAAAGGGAGAGAATTGTATTTTGGAAAGGAAAGGATTAGCTCCATCTCAGAGAGGAAGATGATGATAAGAAATTGTCTTTGGATTCAACAATAGGTCACTGGTTGCCTTGGGAAGAGTAGGGAGGTGTGGAAAGAAGCTAGAATGGAGTAGGTTAAGAACAAACGGTAGTTAAGAGATGAGAGGTAGCTAATTGGTTGATAGTTGAGTGTAGGTGGCTCTTTTGAGAAGTTGTGCTGGGAGGAGGACTAGAGACATGGGTAGGAGCTGGAAGGGTATGAGGGGTCAGAAGGAAACATCTTAGTATGGGTCCTTGTGAACGTGTTTGTCAGGTGCTGGTGTGCTAACTGAAGAAAGATGATAGCCAAAGGGAAGGGCTTTAGGAGGAACCCAGCAATGTATCTGCAGCACATGTAAGAAGGGTGGCTTTTTTATAGGAGAAGGGGCACTTCCTCCCTTGAAATAGGAGGAAGGAAGAGCAAAAGGATGCAAAAGCTGGTAGTCTAGATACATTTGTATCATGGAATACTATTCAGCAATAAAAAGGAACGAACTGTTGATGGGGCTGACAGCCTGGGAATTAGACTGCATAAAAAAGCATGCTGTTTAATTCCATTTGTATATGCCATTCTTGAAATGACACAGTTGTAGAAGTCCAGAACTTAAGTGCCAGGGCTTAAGGTGGGAGGGAAGTAAGTGTGACTATAAGTGGGTGACATGAGGGATCCTCTGGTGATGGGCACGTTCTAGATCTTGACTGTGTTGGTGTCATTCTACTGATGGTTATGGTATCCTGTAGTCTTGCAAGGTGTTACCATTGAGGAAGACTGGGTAGAATGTAACTGGGATCTCTGTGTATTGTTTCTTCCTGCTACCTGTGAATCTACATGTATCTTGAGAGTAAGAAGTTTCATGTTTAAATGTCCCCTTTCCATATCGCTGTTTTCAATAAATTTGCTTAATAAAAAGTAGGTAGTTTAATAGATTTGGTCGCTTCACTTGTGTCAGTGCATTATGAGACCCCTGGGTCGTGCTCAGGAGGGTTATATGGATATGGAGTAGAGAAGGAAGTCATAGAGTCGTGGAGAATGGGAAGGGAGCTATAAATGTAATTGGATTGCTTGGAAGCATTGACAACCGATTTAAGGTCTGAGGTCATGAATCAAAAGTGAAGGCTATCTGCATGTTTGAGGAAAATGTTAAGACACCAGGGAAATGGGTGTACTGGGAATAGTATTTCCACAGAACATAGCAGAGAGGCCTGGTTGAGGGTCATTTAAGACTGGTGGGGAGAGGGGGGCCAAGCTGTGTAAGAATGAATGGAGTTCTGGTGCCTTTAGTGGAATTGCTCAGTGGTGGAGTCAAAGCCCACGGGAGCTTGAAAGGAGGACTGGAAGTGGGGCCCTGGGCGTGTGGTTGTGTTGGGGACTGCACATTGGGTGGGCTGAGTTGGACTTAACCAGGCCCTGAAGGATGAGTGAAATGTTAATATTTTGAAATCTGGCAAAATCTGAAACTCTTAAAGGGCAAAGACATTTACAGTTGTTGTAAATGGTGCTCTCTTGTGATGCTCTCAGTTTGGGTTCTTGGCTCTTGGCCAACAAGGAGAAAACCCCAGATCCACAGATAATTCTCACTTAGGGTTGTACCGGTTTAAAAACCTATTTCTATTTGTTTTGCTATTTGTCAATGTTTAAAAAATCTCCAGGCTGAAAGCATATAAGAGGGAGCAGGCATTGTTTTAGGTTGGTTTACTGTTTTGTTTTAGAACTTGTAAAATTGTGTAGTTCATCAACAATAGTTGATTAAACTGGAGGATGTCTACCCATTCTTCTGGGTTGCTAGGCAATTAAGAGGCAACTCCTTTAGCATCTTCTTCCTGGTGAGAGTGCTGACTTGTAAATAGCCTTTAAACCTACTGCTGTCTTCACCGCTCCTATGTCCGTTTATGTCTGGATATTTTGTTGGCATCTAGGTGTTCTAATTAGAAGATGAGTCTCATGGTGTATTTTTGTTGTATGATTTCTCCTTGTCAGAGTAGGAAAGCCTCCAGAGACTTCTACTTAATGGGGCCTGCAGCTCTTAGCCGGTTCCTTTGGCAGATGTTGCCTCCCAGTGGCTCTCTGTCGGGGAGCCTTCTGCTGCGGCTCGTCTCCCATGCAGATGGCCTACCAAGCAGTCATAGCTCCCCCTAACAGGGTGATTGTAAGGTGGTTCCCAGGCCCCTGGTCACCTGCTGCTTAGGAACTGCCATGTGGCCACCTTGTTCAGAACCAGGCTGCAGAGACCTACTTGAAACTCCAATAGCTCTTTCAGGTCTTTGGTACCACAGAAGTCTTCCCAAGAGGTGATGATGTCGGGCATGCTGGGAGAATTAATTAAGGCGTGAGTCTACATGAGGACTTGAAGAATCGAATGTGGTTTTCTTATACCGGAATTCAGATGAGAGACGAGGCTGTTAGCTTTGAAGTGATGTGAGCTCCAGAGAGTGCTGGGAGCCAGGCTTCGTAAGCGGAGCTGGCTCATCAGAGAGCCATTGGACAGTTTTGTACCAGATCAAGTTCAAAGGACTTAAAATTAGTTCTGAGTATTAAGATGTTGGTAGAAGACTCAGTTTCTCTTAAGCTTTTTGAGGTGCCTTCTGCAGAGCAAAAAGTAACTTGGACCTTACATCATTGTTGACCTAGAATTTCAAGGTTGCTAGGGTAGGAAAAGCAGCTGAATACTAGAACAGAACCATTCTCACTTGCAAAATAAGGTCCCCTGCTTGATGTTCTCCTGTATGGTGGATGTGGCAAATCAAATATTGTACCTGAGCTTCTTTAAAGTACACCAAGGAAGAGTGTCTGAATCAAAGTTTCTGCTGGTATTATTTTAAAAGCTGTGTGTGTCTAAATAGATAAGGAGGCTCTCTGTATCAGTTAGGCTAATGAAGAAACTTTACAGAAACAAATGAAAGATAGATGGACATCACTAGACTTCCTCCCTCCCCGTTTCAGTCCCTCTCTTGCTCTCTTAATGTCTCCCCCATATTTTTTGTTTTCTTGTGTGGTTCTATAAATAATGGATTTTGGTTCTTCCTGGGAGAAAAATGAATTTATTGAATCCTTATGTCAAAGATTCAAGTTGTTTGTTCTTCAAATTCTCTTTAGACTAGAAAGTTGATTCTGGGGGTGGGGGCGGGGGTGTGTGTGGTTTGGGGGCATTTTTATCAAGGGGTTGATTTTTTTTGAATGGGCCCAATCATGTTCTGTTTTATTTTCTCTCCACTGATTTTATATTTGTGTACATCCCTGACATTTTGTTTTGTTCCAATAGGGTAGACTGAGGCCTGCATGGCTGGACGAGTTTTTCCTATCCTTTATGAATTGTCTGCTTTTAGGTTCTGAAAAGTGTGCCGATTCCAAGCTTATCCTCTCTGTTCCTTATATGTATCATCTATAAAAGATGAAATGGTTTTAAGTCCCTGTAACACTTCACTATGTATGTGAGGAAGCCACAAAAGTTGATTATATTATAGTTAACATGAAATATAAATTGAAGTCGTAGAAAATCAGTGTTGCCTGTTAAATCCCACATAGAGCCCTCCTGGAATGATGAGGGAGGGGAGATAAGGTTGGGGAAGGCTAGGGAGATTTCCGGCCATGTTGGAGCACCTGTATGCAGCTGGACATGGGTTAGTGGTTCTCCTGGTGACGTTTTCTTAACATGTACAGTGAAACCACAGTGCAGCTGCACAGAGGTACATGCAAGGTGCTAACTGCGCATGTGCTGGAATCTTCTGGAAACTACAGGCGTGGTAGTTGGGTGTGATGCAGTAGCGATTGGGGAGACGTGTGTCAGGAAGAGAATGGGATACATGGATTACACTGAATAGGGTTTAAAGATCGAGAGCTAGTGACTTGGCTGGGTGGAGTCAGCATCTTGATATGCTACACACTGATGTTGCAGGATGTGATAGGAATCCTGAAATGGGGATCAGAGGCCCAGATTGTAGTGAGAAGTACAGCTCTAAGTAAGGCGTGTCTTGGTTTCTGGTTCTTAGTTTAATCATCTGTAAAATGAGTGGATTGGATCAGACCGTCTCAAAGTCCCTTTGAGCTTGAGTAGTAAATAATTTTTGCTACCAAGATGAGAGAGGGGAACATCTTTGCAGAGACTGGCTGCCCTTCTTTTTCTCCCTTCCCACATAAATACTTGCTCCATTGTTGAGCACGGAAGCCCACTGTCTCCTCTGGGGGAACATTCCAGTGATGTCCTGTCATTGGCCTCTGAAACCGAGCACCCCAGGCCCTCCGTCTCTTGTTTAAAACTCATTTCCAGTGGCTAATCAGAGATCAAGAATGTAGACCTGTTTGTCAACTTCCTGGGTGGAAACGGAAAACGAAGCTGACTTGATGTCAGCTCTGCCGTGGAAAGAGTAGGCAAAGAAATGGAAATGCCACCAACCGGGAAGTTTAAAGATTTATAAAAATTAGTGTTTCTGCTATATTAATGACTCCGGTGGTGGTAGCCTGCATTTGTCATTGTCATGTTCCATTGTCATTCAAGTACTTAATCAACGCATATTGTCAGGGCTACATTTATTTTCCAGCATCCTGCCTGGCCAGATCATTTCTCTGTTCTCTGACTCAGTATCAGGTGCCCTGCATCACACCAGGGCCAGAGGGAGAGCTGGAGGGCCAGTCGCTGCTTTGCTTTTAACCCATTGCTAACTTGTTCACGGCTGGGGGTGAAACTTTTAAAAAGAAAGTACAGCATTATGGAAATGTCTGGTTCCCTTTTTCTGAACAAGAACACAGGTGGAATCATTCCCACCTTAAATGACGAATGCTGAACCAAATTAGGCTTGAAGGATCTTGCATAAGGTGGCAGAGTTCCCAGCAGCAAGTCCCTGTGAAAGAGAGTCCTGTATGTATGTAAAGTAACGTAACTGGACATGCAGTCTGCATTGACATGCACGCATGCGCGCGTGGCTATGTGCCCTCGATTGTTACTTAGTGTCCCATAATGTAGTATGTGACTGTAGTTTTGCCTTATATCACTCTAGAGGACAGGAACAATCATGTATGTCAATGTCCTTTTTTTTTTTTTTAAATTCTGAAGCAAGTTTCTCTGGGCTCAGAACAAGGAAAACAGGGCTTAAATTAGTCTGCTCAATTTGAATTTTTTCTTTGGTTAAGTAGTGAGAGTTGGGTCACCCACTGTGCTTGTCTTGGTTACCAGGAACATCAGTGCAAAAGCATTTTGTTTTTCTGCTGTGGGCCATTCACTAGGTTTTGGCTGCAGTGGCGTATATAAATAATTAAAAAAAGGGAAAATGATACACGTACAGACTCACAGCAGTAAGGGGCACCTGGGTGGCTCAGTTGATTAAGTGTCTGCCTTCGGCTCATGCCCTGATCTCAGGGTCCTGGGATCGAGCTCCGCGTTGGGCTCCCTGCTCAGCAGCAAGTTAGCTTCTCCCTCTGCACCTCCCCCTGCTTGTGCTCGCGATCTCTCTCTCTTTCAAATAAATAAATGAAATCTTTAAAAACAAAACAAAACGAAACAAAACAAAACCTCACAACAATGAGATGCCTACTTAGGTGTACGAAACAGGGAAGTGAAACTCACGATCCTTTACTCCATTCAAATTCCATTCCAAACACCTCTTCATATCACTTGCTGATTCTTCAACAGCCCTACTTGAACTGTTTTCCTTCCCCCTCCATTGCTTACATTGCTCTCTTCTTAGGGGGTGGGTCACTTTATATTTTCTATTTTTGGTATACCTATCATCCCTTTTACTAGTTGATAAATTCCTCCAGGAACTTTTTCTTGTATCCTCAAAGCAAAATTTCCTGCAGTGCACATATTAAGTGCTCAGTAAATAGGGTTGCCGGACAAAATGCATGACACCCAATTAATCATACCAGATAAACAACTAATAATATTTTTAGTATACTTACGTCCAATATAAAATTTGGGGCATATGTATTCAGATTTATTTGAATTCAAAAGTATTTAAGCATCTTTTATTTTTATTTGCAAAGTCTTTCAGTAAAGGCTGGAATGGTTTTGTACCTAGGCCTTCTCAGACATGCTGTCTCATAGGGACGTGCGTGGTAAGAAAGGCAAGAGGTTAGAGGCCTTACACATAGATATTAGTACAATATTCTTTTTTATGTTTTCTTTGACCCTCTGGTTGGTTAGTCAACTCAGAGACAGGACCATCTTTGTGGACAACCCCAAGCAGACCTGGTACATGATATCCTCTTTGATGTGAGCAAGGCTGTATACAACGCTGTTGCCGTGCTTTCAACAGTCATAGTCTTCTCTGTGGGTTCATGTAATGAGAGATTAAGTGCATTTAATGGAACTGTTAGAAGAAAATGATCAGACTGTCAGTCTTGAGAGGTGGCTATTTAGAAGGTGACTGGAACAACCAAAGGGCTACCTTCCCCCACCTCAGCACCAAGCACACTGATTTCCCCATAATCACGGCTGAATTCTTTATTTGACAGAGAGACACAGCGTGAGAGGGAACACAAGCAGGGGGAGTGGGAGAGGGAGAAGCAGGCTTCCCGCTGAGCAGGGAGCCCGATGCGGAGCTCGATCCCAGGACTCCGGGATCATGACCTGAGCCGAAGGCAGACGCTTAACCACTGAGCCACCCAGGCGCCCCCATGGCTGAATTCTTTAAAAAGGAATGCTGACGAGTCTAGTGATATTGTTACTTCAAAGCATGAAGAACTGACCCTGGAGTTCAAGGCTGCTTAATGCCTTCCAAGCTTTCAGAAGAATTCAGTGACTAAGGAATAGACCAGAAATGGGGGGTGAATTCCAGCCCTATACCTCTCATTAATTTCTAAGCAGTGCTTAGGCAGTCAGGAGGATAATAATCATGGCTTTAATTTTTCTCTTCTTAAAAACAAGGGCAGTGTTGTGTTAGGTTTTGGAAAGCACTTAGTGATTTGTTGGAGCTAAATTTGGGGTATCGATGGCAGTTTGGATAACATCAGTTCTTAGATTTTGTTGCTTTTAAACCAGGTAGGAGGGACATGAACTTTCCTACTAAGAGAGGCAAGAGAGCAGGCTATACACTCCCTGGTGGAAGTCTCTCTCCCCAGAAATGGAGTCTTTAACACACTACCATTTGGAATCCCTGGGGGAGAAATACTATATGGTACTTTTTGAAGGATCATTTCACAGTTGTGTTCTAGATTTTTTTTTTGCTTACTCATTAACCAGTATCAATAAACATCTCTGAAGACAAAAATACTAGTTTCTTCAGAAAGTATAGACATTGTTATTGAGGAGAAAGAATTTCAAATCTATTTGGAAGAAATGTCGGCTTGGAACTAGAAACTGTTCCAAATAAATATATGTGGAAGTACATTGTTAGGTGAATTAGATTGTGTATATAAAAGTTTCCTTGGATAAACAGAACTTGTTGGGAAATTAGGACTTGTCTGGAAATTTCTGCTTGCATTGTGACATAGAGTTTGTTTTATCACCTTGTGGCTGCCTTTGTTCTTTTTGTTTCTCTTGTAAAGCTCCTGATGGCTAGTTCCTCCTTGGCCTCTGTCATAAGTGTTTAGATGTAGGGTGGTTGTAAGAAATGTTTAGCATCTCAGGGCTGCCAGTGACATTTGGGTGTGTCAATCAAAGCATCTTAGTGTGCAAAAGAATGGAATTGTATAGGCTTCATAATTTCTCCCAAAGCAAGATGGTAAGTACAAATTGTCGTCTAGTATTTTGAGGCCAACCAGCTTGTTTTGAAAAGATAGAGTATTTTGTGGAGGTGTTGGACTTCTTTGGAGATGAGTTTCAGAAGTGAAAGTCAAAACCAAGAAAAGTGACAAGTAAGGCTGCTGAGTCTTTGCCATTATTGTTACAGAACTAACGAACCAAATTCGAGTATTTTTCTAGGCAACGTGGAACCACACAGTAATGGAAAAATATGAACCCTGGTAGAAATATAAATGAGAGATAAAATGGAGAGTTACTATGCACAGACATTAAGCATGTGATCATGTCTAAGTTTGGTAGCTTCGGTGTCCGGGATGTGACGTAGGGCTGCAAATGCCTATGAGGTACAGTCCCGGGTGACAGAGTTTACAGTGGAGAGAGCAGGTTGTGTATTACAATAAATGGGACTCTCTATGCATGGAGCCACATAGGAATAGGGAAGGCCAGCAGTGCCTTGGGGTATGGGTTCAATACCCATGATGCCAAGATGGGTAAAGCATCCTGGATGGGGACCTAAACCACCACTGAACACAAGTTGTGTGTTCCACACTGTGCTGGGCACTTGACATGTGTTACTTACTGTCATCATCAGTAGAGATCTGAAAAGAGAGCTCAGAGAGGAAAAGTAATGTATCCAGGGTTCTCTAGCTAATAAATAGGGAAACCAGGATGCAAACCTGTGTCTGCCTGGTTTCTCACTCTATGCTCCTGAGTTCACTTGATGAAGGAATGAGAGCCAGTTATTCCTGAAGTGTCCTAAGCTGGAGAGAATTTGATTCTGTCTGCGGATGATGCCAAGAAGGAGTGCCCTTGGCAGGAAGAGGTGTTCTGCACTGGAAAGAAGAGGGGATAAGTCATTGGGTATCCCAGGACTCTCTTTGCCAGATGGTCTGAGAGGCTCTCTGTTCACATTCTCAGTTAGTCCTCACAGCCACAGTATGGGCTTGCTCAGTCATCTCCATTCTACAGAACATGTGCTGGAAACTGGGGTGTAGGAGAATAAGAAGTCTGACTACGGCCATGCAGCTACTATGTGGCCATAGGCTGTGAATCTTGGATTTCAGCCTCCTGACTGGATGGACTTGGATTCAACAGTTTCATGAGTTTAAACATGGAACCTATTTCCAGGATCCAGAGCGGGCAGTGAACATGTTTAGATGGAAAGATATTTTGGAAAGAATTGGACAAACTGGGTGGGGAAGTCAGAGTGTGACGGGGGAGGAGAGGATGACTCCTACTCATTTGGTTGGTATTTTGAAGCGTACAAAATTCTGGTCCTCCCGGGGGTTTTAGAAAGGTTTGGAGGCAGATGGGGAAGAGGAAGCAGCAAGAGGAAGGGAGAATGGGGAGCTTGACAAGTAGTTTAACAGCTGCTCCGCATATCCACAAACTGACTCTGAGAAAAAATGGTTCTATTTATTTGCCGTTTCCTTCCATATATCTTCCCAACAGCATTCATCAATATCTGTCATTTCCCAGGGGGTTTAGGCATCTCTAGCAATTCATTCTGCTGAATTATATTTCAATACGCGGATGGAGGGAGGCCAGATTGCAGATGTTAACTCTGACCTATGCCCAGCGTTGCCTAGACATGGCCACCACCCAGCTCCTGGGTGCCCTCACGCAGACAGCTGTTCCGAGACATACCACTTGCTCTCGGATTCTTGAGACCATGTTCTCGTTAGAGTAGGCTCTGTTTAATACTTATTTAAAAATCAGTTTTAAGTTGTCCCATTAGCCTTTGGTCTATACAGCTAGTGCTTAGGGCAAAACTATCATGTATTTTTTTATAAGAATTTTAAATTCAGATAGTCATCATCTAAATGGAGACATTTTGGTGGTGGAGGTGCAGCAGGGATTTGCTGGCTAGGGCTGGGTCTCATTGCAGAACAGGAGAATTTGCTGGGTGTTGTGAGTACCTATAATAATAGGAACATTGCAGTTTACCAAGCTCTAGTTCAGGTATTAGTTCATTTGATCCTAGTATCTTCCTGTATTAGAGTTTGAGAGTGGTAATCTTTGTGGATGAGAAGAAATACTTCCTCTTAAAGAGCAATTTAAGGGAAAACAGAAGAAAGGAAAAAGAACAAATGTATTTCTAAGTACAGATGCAGGTTGTTCCATTTAAAAACGTACAGTGTGTTGGCATTTTCCCCCTCTTATCATAAAATGCCAAGGGCAACATGGTGGCTGTCTGTGACTGAGGGTGAAGAGAGTACCTTTGAATCCTGTTACTGTATTGCCCACAACTAAAGTTGCTTTTATATAGAACTTCAGCTGTAGTTGGTAGTGGTGGTGGCAGCCAGAGATGGTTTGTCCAAAGGCTTTGACTTGTGTATTGTAGACATGGGTGTGCTGTTATTTTTCCACAGTCCCTAGTGTTCTCATTGTGTGAAACTGGCCTTTCGCGACTCCCTGAAAGCTGTGCCACGTACCCAGTCTGGGCTCGGTACACTCTTACTTTCTGCTGCCTGCTCTGCTTGTGGCAACCATCTTTCTAAAGCGTCCCGTTCACTTCCTCACCAGGCCCTTGTGGTTAATATCGTTGCCTTGCCATCCTTTGTTAAATATAGAATGCTGGTGACAGTATTCTACGCAGTGAGATCGGGCATCACCATTGGATTTGAGTCTTGCAACAGCACCGAGGTTTAGAAATGGCTGCATCGTGCTGTCGGTTGGGCTCAGACCTTGGTGTCTGGATTGCATCCCATGCTTTGACGACCAGCCTCTCAGAAGGCACGCGTACTCTCTCCATTCGGCGTTCAGTTTCCTTGTCAGTTAGAGCTCCCTGTATAGGAGGCAGTGATGTCTTTAAGGACTTAGGGTCAAGGCTATGCTTTGGACTTCCCTTGTGCGAGTAAACATAGTTTTTGTTTTGTTTTTTTTTTCCTTTTAAGGCAAGAATAGCAGCTTGTATAGGAGTCAGTGAACTTTGATCTCTGGTCACAGGTCTGTTGGTTTCTCAGATTATATTTATTTGTGCCATTAAGAAGAATGATGTAGCAGCATTGCTGATGCTGTCTAGGTATAGTTATTCTTTTGCAGTGGGACAAGCAATTGGAAGTCAGTCACCCATGTGAGAGGGAAGATGGAAGGAACCATGTCTCTGTGTTGTAGTAGCAGCTGACGATGAATAAAGGGAGGCTCTAATTGCTGGGAGTGTGACAGTCGCTATGATGAGGAAACCAATGTTTAGGAGTGAGCAGTGGAGCAGAGAAGAACATCTTGAGGATGATGGAGTATACTTGAGGACAGTGGCTGCTGACTCAGGCATTCTCCCGGGCTTCAGCCAGTGACTTCTCCTGGCCTTTAACCTTTCTCCATTTCTAAATTTGGGAGTGCCCTGGGAAAAACTCAGTTCCTCTGACTTGTAAATGATTCAAACGGCTCAAGTTATTTGAGTGTCATTTGCAAGAGCAGGTGCTGACTTGGTTTAATGTGGATGCCTCCCAGACAGTAAAACAGACTTATTTTTTCTCAGGAAGGTGCATAGTTTTAGCTAAGCAAGTGAAGGTGGTCGTGTGTGTGTGTGTTTTAAGATATACATAACAAAATTCACCATTTTAAACATTTTTAAGTGTCCAATTCAGCAGCATTAAGTACATTTACAGTGTTGTACAACTGTTACCGCCATCCATCTCTAGAACATCGTCATCTTCCCAAACTGAAACTCTGTACCCAATAAACGGTAGTTCTCATCCTCTCTTTCCCTAGCTCCCAGCATCCATGGTTATACTTTCTGTCTCAGTGAAATGGACCATTCCAGGAACCTCACATAAGAGGAATCATACAGTATTTGTCCTTCTGTGCCTGGCTTATTTATTTTTTTATTATTATTTTTTAAGAAGATTTCATTTTTTATTTATTTGACAGAGAGAGACACAGTGAGAGAGGGAACACAAGCAGGGGGAGTGGGAGAGGGAGAGGCAGGCTTCCCTCGGAGCAGGGAGCCCGATGTGGGGCTCGATCCCAGGACCCTGGGATCATGACCTGAGCCGAGGGCAGACGCTTAACGACTGAGCCACCCAGGTGCCCCTGGCTTGGCTTATTTAGCATGTCTTGGAGGTTCACCCATGTTGTGGCATGTGTCAGAATTTCATTCCTTTTTAAGGCTGAATCATACTCCATTGTATGTATATACAACATTCTGGTTATCTACTCATCTCTCAGTGGATGTTCGGTTTGTTTCCATCTTTTGGCTCTTGTGAATAATACTTCTGTGAACTTGGTGTACACATATCTGTTCAGGTCCCTGCTTTTAGTTCTTTTCTCTATATACCCAGAAGTGGGATTGAGCAAGGGAGCTTTTAGTTGGAAGCAGGGAGGGTGAAATAGTGGGATGTCCCTCCTCCCACTTTAGTGGTGGACGTGAACTTTCAGGGAACTACTTTGAGAGCCTCAGCAGATGCTCAGGTCAGCAGCAGGCTGGTAGCCAAAATGTAAAGATTAAGGATGAGGGAGATGAGCGTGTGGCCCCGTCTGCCTGCTCCTGGCACCAGCATGGTGGTAGCTTCACATCGTTCTTTTTGTCCCCAGCCCCTTGACTCCCGTATTGCCACGCCCATTCTCCTTCCCTTCCTCCTGTGGCTCCCCCACGCCCCCTCGCCAGAACCCTTGAGAGCAACATAGCTCCTCCCTCAATGGCCTTTTGTTCCTGGTTGGTGCCTTAGAGGGATAAACAAACTTTTCCAGAGTTTTATGTATAACTGAGCGCCAGAAGCCGTATCCAAGGACTGCTTTGTTAGTAGTTACTAGGTCTTATTTTCCCTTTGATGGCTTGTTTGTAGTCTAAGAGAAATCACCCAAAATGTAAGACTGTGGACTGACTGCTAAATCTATGTTGCACTTCAGGTGATAAGGAACTTTTTTACTGGAAGCTTTTAAATCTAGTCAGGTACCATTATTCCCAGATGATAAAGTAGTTCTCCAGAGGCTATATTTAATTCTTTATATAGCCATTCTGCTGAAATTATTGCTGACCCAGTATTTTCCTACTTCACAGGGATACTTCATGCTTCGGGGGGCTTTGAAAACATGTATTTCATTTTTGAAAGCATGCATTATGGAGGTCTTCTTGTTTCTTGGGATCAGGATGGAAACAAAGGAAAACACACCCCATTAAAGAGACCATATGTAGCCTTCATAGAACCAAGGCGCAATGTAGGTCTAGGCTCAGTAATCTACTTATTTTAATATATAATATATATTATATATAATATATAATATATAATCTTAAAAGGCTGCATATCTTCCATTCTGTTAAGTAGAGGCCCCGTGACCAAAACAGTAAGAATAACCAATATAAATATTCAAGTAACTCATACCTCCATGATTGAAGCCTGACAAGTTCTTAACATCAGTCTGGCCAACCGATTTCAGTTTTAATCTGGACCTCTATTTATTGCCTCTAAATTTCTAGTTATGTCAGTAGAATATATGTAATAAATGCTATAATAAACATATCAGAATTTTATAAATGTGTTTCCAAAGAGCATAGAGCTGATCACATTCCAGTTGTAACAGCAAGCTCCATTTGGTATTAAAATAAAGCAGCCAGATTGGTAGGCAAGCTCACCTCTCCTACAAGAAATTAGGAATGGTATTATCCATTAATTTCCACCCTGTGCAGCTGAATAATGCAGGTGACAGATGCTAATTTTCTTAAATTGTAGGCAGCAAATGATGCATGAATCCAACAGCAACACACTTTTTAGAGGCACTTGGTAGTCATCAGAAAGCGAATTTATATAAAGTTCGATGTAGTCACTACCAAGTATGGCGTGATGTTAGTGCCTTCTAATGACTGCCTTAAATCCATCTGTTGTCCTCTTTCCCTAGTAACACTAATGGGGGTCTAGGCAGGAATAAAAACCTCCCATGTGTTGTGCTCACAGACCATTCAATTTATAACATTCATGTGATTCCTAAGGATAAAACTCATGCAAGAATAATGACATCCAAAATCTAACCAGTGACGGGATTACAAATATTTCATTGTATTTGTGTGTGTTCCCTAATTTAATTATTTTTCCAGTGGCTTAACAAAAGTTTATTTCTTGCTCCCCTTCTCATACATAGTGTCATGGATAGTTTTGTGTTTCTTACTTTTGTAAGTTGATGTTATTGAATGTCCGCTGTATGATGTTTTTTTTCTTTTTGGATTTTAGGAACACCCTGTAAGTTTACCCCTATTTCACAGCTGAGGAAACTGAGACTTGGGGGAGTTCATGAATAAGTGATGGAATCGTTTTTGGGGGTCAGAGTTGGTACTCAGCAATTAGGCTGTAGAGTCAACCGTAACATAACTGGCAACTTTTATTGTTTTATGTCCTGTTGGGTTTGAAGACTGTATGAGGTAAATATATGGACTAAGTTGAAAAACTTAGTTCAAACTGAATTCCAAAACTGATCAATTATTGAACATCAAAATGTCTCCTTTGGGTTAGCGTCTGGTGACATAATAAAAGAATGGAAGCCTGACGGAGCGTCTCTCCTTGACCAAACTCCAGCCAGTTTCCTCTGAGCCCTCCTTCTCAACCAGGCCTCAAACTTAGTCAATAAAGACACGAACAAACACCAACATAGATTCTCACAGCTCAAGGCAACCTTCTTAGCATGACCCTAGTCCTCCTAAAGCGCCTGCCTGAAAAAACTCAAGGCTGTCAAAATTTTTTGTTTGGCCAACAGATAGGTCTCTTTCTCCTGGGCTCTGTGGGAGGGTAGAATCTGAATTTGGTAAATGCCAGCCGGCAGTCAGAGCTGGCCTGGTCACAGTTACATGGAAGGACCCTGTGTCATTTTTCACTTCCCTCACTCTCGACTGAACCCCCACTGGCTCCCTGCCCTACTCCCTCATTCTCTTACTAAGACACTCAGTGATTGTGTACAAATTGAAGGTGAGTTCAGTTCACACTGGACTCTCTTTTCCTGATGCAGTAGTTACTACTGATTGAAATCTGTCCTTACCACTTTAGTGTTGCACTTGGTTTTCCTTTGATAAGGCACATGTCTGGCCTTGCTGCCAAGATGAGCCTTACACATGGTATAGTAGTACATAAAATGTATGGGGTGGTGGTAGACAGAGTGACTTTGGAGGAGAGGATGTATGGAGGTCCTGTTAGTAGTGGTCTCTGCTTGCTTTCGAGTGCCCTGTGAGAGCTAATGAAACTGAAGTGTTCAAAGTGCTTTGGAGTGAATGGAGGGAAGGGAGGTGGTTCTGTTGCTTGTGCCCCTCCCCCAGTGCTTGTTCTGAGTCTGACCTCCCTTGTGAGGCGGGGCTGGATTCCCTGAGCTAGGATCCTAGCATATGAATTTCCTACACTGAGGATTTATTCGAGAACTGCCCCTGTTTCCATTCTGCTCTCCCACTGGCACAGAGGGAGTCTTTCCCAGTGTCCCCTGCCATGAATTTCATTCTAGGACCATGGTAAGTGTCTTCATGGTTCCCTTTGGCTCCAGTGCTTCATGGAACCTCTCCTCCCGCTCCTTGCTTCCCTACCCGGACCCACTGCAAAGTTTCCACCATCAGCAGATCCCTCCCTGATGTGGCCTTAGGGTGGAAGGAATGTACTCCTGGCTGGGTGGAGCAGATTAGATTATGGAGATTATTAGATTATGGAGCACATGTTTTGATAGGAATTGTTAAAAGCAACATTATATAATAGCATATACAGAAATTAATAGAGAATAATTCACTACAACCCATATATCCACCAGCCAGCTTTAGCTAAGCTTAATATTTGCCACATTCTTCAGATGTATTAATATTAAATTTATTAAAGCCACAGGTGAAAACTTAAATTCTTTAAACTTTTACGTTCGACTCATAGACCCCATTATTGCCTGCATACGATTTTAAAACAATAAAATATTACAGCATTTTCTTCCCTAGGCCCATTCCCCATTTTCTCTGCCAGAGATAACGATAATTCTGAATTTGTTGTTTATCCTTTCCACAAAGAAATATTAGTCTTTATTTTAATATTATTAAATATTTTTCTCTATTTCCTTTGTGTTCTAAGAACACATTGCCCTGTTTTGTTCCTAGGGTGGACATGGGGATGACGTTGACAGAATTAAAAAGTTATAATGTGAGTGGCGATAGCGTATCGACTGTTTCCCATGTCCCAGGTTGAGTGTGCTAAGTGCATTATCTCATTTAATCTATTCTGCTACCATTTCCCATCTTCTCAGCGATTCTCTCTCTCTCTCTCTCTCTAATCTATCTCCACTTAATAACTTAACGACTTAATAGCTGTATGCCCTATAATGGAGATAATATTACCTAGTACACCATAGGGTCATTAAGATATTGGAAGTGCCTGGCATATAGTAAGACCTCAACAGATTTTTAGCTATTATGCTATGCTACAAATGAAATTTAAGAAAATCATCTGTTTAGTTTTATTCTTTCTGTTTATATTTGATCAAGTATTGATCAAATAGTGTAGTTTAACTGCCTTTCAGGCAACAAACATTTATTGAGCACTTACTAAGGGCCAGGTACTGTACCTGGTACTAGGGATAAAGAAATAAATACCTATTTATTCACCTCAGGAGGGCTTATAGGGGAGATATTCTAACAATTATTTTCTACTAAAAGAAAAAACAAGGACTGATATATAAAATTATTCAGTTAACTGAAATGTTTGCCCTCTAAATTTTTCCATTGCTACATTAAATTCTTCAACTGTTTTTGTATCTACCCTTGGTTTTCTTTAAAATGAAGCATCTGGGGCAGAATAGTGGTGAGGCCAAAGTAGATTTTCTCCATGATGTAAACCTTGACATCACACAGCCTCTGTACCTTCTGTCAGACTTCTTTCTGAAATATGAACAAAGAAAATATAAAACACAAAATATAGTAAATAGAAGGGATCAGAAGAAAAAATCATCTATGGATTCTGATCACTGGAGGTTGGTTTTTTTTTTTTTTTAAAGATTTTATTTATTTATTTATTTGAGAGAGAGAGAATGAGAGAGAGCATATGAGAGGGGGGAGGGTCAGAGGGAGAAGCAGACTCCCTGCCGAGCAGGGAGCCCGATGCGGGACTCGATCCCGGGACTCCAGGATCATGACCTGAGCTGAAGGCAGTCGCTTAACCAACTGAGCCACCCAGGCGCCCTTGGTTGGTATATTTTTAACAGATGTCCGTCAAAGACAGTTATTTCTATGTTAAATCATTTATTCATGTAATATTGATTTTAGTTTTCTTAAATGCAGTCTATAGTTTTCCTGTCCTTCTTTATTAATGTCCTGCTTTTGGATCTAAAGGGGGCAGATTGCCCAAAGCCCCTCTTAGTCCAGCTTTTAGTTGATGTTTTAAAATAAGGCAAGGAAAAAAAAAAGTTCTGGATTTCCAATTCTATGATCTTTCCTGCATAAAAATAGGGCTGAATGTTTTTGAGGTGGTGACCAGAATCACAGAGAGTAATTACATTTGAATTTTCAGTAATAGAGTTTATGCTTCAATTAATTGGCATTTGCTATATGTATTTGTTTGGAAAAGGTTATAATCTATTCTGTGGGGTTGGAGGGAGCAGGTAACAAAAATCAGTATGATTCCATTTTTGCAAGAAAATAGAGGTTACAGGAAGAAAGCCTGGTAGAAAATCACTGAAATGTTGATAGTGGTTTTCCTTAGTGTGATTGTAGGTGACTTTTTTCCTTTATATATATGTTTATACTTCCTGCTTGTGAGTGAAAAGTAACCAAACCTAAGTGAAAAAAGATACTTACCATTTTTACTACTGTTATGGCTAAGTAGCTAACATTTACTCAGCGCTTTACTTAGAAAATTCTTTTAATCCCCTCAACAATTTACACAGTCCCATTCTCCCCATTTTAAAGATGGAAAAACCAAGGCCAGGAAAGGTTGGCTAACTTCCTTCCCCATTTGTCACCAAGGCAAGATGAAGATCTCAAAAGCAAATCTCATTTTCTCTGGAGTCTGTGCTTTCACTGTATAATATAACGAAAGAGCAGTTTTGACGAAGTAAGTAATTGTTTGCTTTGCAATTAAAATACAAATTTCTGAAAGCACTGGGATGAAAGCATTAGACCTCTTCACATGGACAGTGATGGGAGCTGTAGCTCGCTCCTGTACTTTGATAGTACCAGGGGTCACCGTGCACACTGCTAGTAAATCAGTTAATACATGGCAACAGTTATTAACCAGTGGGATATGCTCGTTGACTGAAGTAAGAGCGTGAGGCTCTTTTACAAGGACCAGACCTGCTGGGGAAAATCCAGATGTTGCTTCTGCTACAGGGCACCCAGCCACACATGCTGCAATCCCTCATGTTTCTGAGAGGAATGTGGCTGGATGCCGCCCGCCCCCTCAACCTTGAATGAGGTTCTATGGGTTGCCTGCCATCTTTTCTCTTTGCCAATGTGTTTTTTTTTGGGGGGGGGGGAAGAAGCGCCCACTCGTTCTTCAATCATTCATGGGATACTTACTGAGCACCTGCTATGGCCAGTCATTATGCTAGTATTAGTGTGAAACACATGAAAATCAAACATGTTTTCTATTTTCGCTGAGCTCCATTGCTGCATGAATATTCATGTCCATCCTAACTCCCTGAAGTCAAGGAACCTTACTTCCTGTGCTTTGGTAACTAGTTTAGTCCTTGTGGTGAGGAAGTAATGTAATGCAAATTGGTTCGCCTGTTTGACTGTTAGAGGCATATACACATACATTAGAGTTCAAGGGTGACGTAAATAGCTCCGTGAACCTAGTCTGACATTGATGTCCTGATGTATGCAAATGGATACCACGTGTGTCCTGTGGACATGGTTGGGTGACCACCAGTTCTTCAGAGAGCGAAGCTTTGAGAATGAGGCAGCAGCCCCATTTCACCATGACAGAATTCTAGTTCTTCCTTTTGTTGGTCATGATCTCTACTTTGTCAACTCTTTTCTAGTTGATCTTGAGATCATTTTTCATATTAGATATTTAAAAAGTCCATTTGTAAGTGCAGGTTTACTTCAATGATGCTGAGGATGCTTTGTGTATTTATATGTATCCTCCAGAAGTTCCTGTGGAATAGGCAGAAGTAACAAGATACTTGATCCTGCCCTTGCTGAAAGCTGCCGATGCCAGAGCTGAAGAGGTTTCCTTGGGTATATGTGGGAAATCAGGGTCAGAACTAGGGACTGGATCCCCTGACTTAATTAAAACAATATTCCTCTGGTTGCGATGAAAAAACGTAAGGAGTATGGTAGAAGCAGTAGAGAAGGAATGGCCAAGAAGGGATTTGCCATTCTCACAGAAGTGCTGATGTTCTGCCTGCCACTTACACTGTCTTCTCTTTCACCCCAACAGGGAGGTACCTCCTTCCAAACCCTGTGGCAGGGCAGGCCTGGCCAGCCTCCACGGAGACATCCAACCTCGTGCGTATGCGCAGCCAGGCCCTGGGCCAGTCGGCACCCTCGCTCACCGCCAGCCTGGTGAGTGTCCTCGGCCGGTGTCCGTGGTGCCTCGATGTGGTTTCATCTCCCCACCGCCCTAGGGACTATTTTAAGTGTATTGAGTTTAACTAGGTTTGAACTTATCCACATTTAACATGAAGCACTGTGAAATTTTTTGCACTGAATGTGCTAATTTTTTCCAAGTCTCCTCTCCACGCCCCCACCCTAATCTGTAGTGTTTCTGTTACCTTGACTGTCTCCTCTCTTCCCTCCAAAGAGATGAAAATATCTGAGTTTTTCTTAAATATTTTCTTTATTTGAAAATAATTTCAGACTACCAAAAAGTTGGAAGAATATGAAAAATATGTAGAACATATTGATCCAGCTATTAATTTCCTGCCAAATTTGCTTTTTCTCTCTCCTTGGATATAGGCTGAGGTAGATATATACATATGTGTATATACGTATCTATGTACACACACTCAGATAACTGCTTGAACTATTTGAGAGTAAGGTGTGTCTCATGGCCTTTTGTTATCACAGTCAGAAATGTTGGTAAATTTATGTTGACTACAAGCCTTTTATCTACTCTCCATTCTGTATTTCATTTTTATCAATTGGCTCAATCGTGTCCTGTGTGGCATTTCTCCTCCAGTGTAGGATTCAGTCTAGGGTCATATATTGCATTTAATTGTCCTGTCTATTTTGTCTCTATTAATCTGGAGTTTTTCCACAGCCTTACTTTGTCTTTTATGGCATAGACATTTTTGAAGACTATCCTCCCCTTCCCATTTTTAAAGAATGGAATGTTTCTCCTATTACACGTGCCTGATGTGTCTGATGTTTCCTCTTTGTGAAGTTCACATTTTGCATTCCAGACCAGAATAGGACATGGGTGGTGACGTGTCCTTTCAGGGCTTGCCTTCTGCAGGCCCATTATGTCCATCTGCCCCTCATTGTGATGTTAATCCCCCCACACACACACACACGCGCACACACAGTCATGGTGTTGATGTCTCCACTGGAGTTAGACTTTTAATCTCACCATCAGTAAACATTCTGTGGGAAGATAAATTTTGGGTCATGTGAACATATTTCTTCCCATCAGAAATTTCCCCTAGGTTGCCTTTCCATTGATGATTCTGGCCTGGACCCTTCTTTTTTGTGGTAATTGAAACTGGTCACGTTATCCCCACCTCAGGACTCTCTCCACATTTACTGGTTGACCCATGGCATCTGTGTTTATGTATTTGTTTGCAGCTTGGCCTCCTGCATTCCTTGTTCACTTCTTCCAGTGTTGATCTTGATTTTCAACCCCGATGCTTCCTAGAATTTTGTTTTCTCCTGGGCCTGTTCCTTCTCTCCTTCATCCTTTGGCACAGCCTAGAAGTCTCTGTTTAAGTTATTTTTGGTGGTAGGGTTGTATGTTTTGGGAGTAGATTTTAAATATCTTTTACTGATGGAGATGCAAATAATATATTATGGTGCCTTATAATTTTATGCATTAGTAATAAATTAAGTTGGATATTTGAGAATCATTCAGTAATGCAGAGAGATTTGATTTAGGTCAGGACTCTAGTCTTACTTTTGCCACTAGATAGCTGTATAAACTTCGGCAAATCACTTAGTTTCTCCTATTTTATCAACTCAGCTGCACCTGCAAGATGAAAAAAGGTATTTAAGCAGTCTCTGGAAATCAACTTTGGAATCCCCTGATTCTACTTCTAGGATAATAAAGATTGTGAAAACAGTGAATAATTATCCCTAAAAAAGTTTCAGAATATTTTGTGACTTCAAAATTGACTATGGTCTCTGAACCAAAGTTCATCTTTTTCCTCTCATGAAAATTTTAGGACTTATATTTAAAGGCACAGTTAAAATGATGATAGTTACAGTCAAAATGAAAAAATCATAAAAAATTAGGAAACTTGGGGTGCCTGGGTGGCTCAGTAGGTTGAGTGTCTCCCTTCGGTTTGGGTCATGATCCCAGGGTCCTGGGATCGGGCCTGAGTTGGTCTCCCTGCTCTGCGGGGAGCTTGCTTCTCCCTCTGCTTCTGCCTGCCGCTCCCCCTGCTTGTACTCTCTCTCTGTGTCAAATAAATAAATAAAATCTTTAAAAAAAAAATTTAGGAAACTGAAATCAGGGAAACCTACCAACTAGAAAGTTAAATCAAAAGTGAAAGAACAAAAGTAGGAAAGAAGCTTAAGGGGTCAGTTTAGAAAGTCTACCCAACTAAAACTAGAAACTACAGAAAAAGAATTAATTGAAAACCATTTGCCATCATCCCATCCCCAAGTTCAATGTTACTTTTTCTTCTTGGGGAATTTTATCAAGAGCTTGTTTTACTGAAAGCATTTACTTTTTAAGGAAAGAGGAAAATGCCTCACAATTAGTGATTTTTTTTTTTAAACAAGTGCTTTTTGGGTCACTGCAAAATTACTCTTAACACTCAGATAGTAATCCTGTATGTTGATTGCCAAGTAAATGATTCTGATTAAAACAACGCTGTTAAAAGGAATATATCTCATCTAATACTGGTCGTCCCATACTCGGAAATGGATTCATTCATTGGTAAAACACATGTCAGGTGACTTAAATACTTGAGAATGAGATAAAAAGGTAAAGAGAACTATTAATAGAAAACATGAAAGAGTACTCCTCAAAATATGTCTGATGAAATTCTTACCGAAGAGTCGTTTAATTATTAGCTTATCAGTTCTGTGAGTTTTTATACTATTTGCTTGACAGCAAAACTAGAGAAAGTGCTGAAATCCCATAGGCAGCAACTTAAAATAGCACCTGGCACATAACAAGTCTCAAATGTTAGCAGTATTACTACTTCTGTTAGTAACATATTATGGGTAAGCTTGAGTACGGAAGCCAGACTGCAGTTAACCATTCACTCGACAGTGAAGGCTCATCATGTCTTTCCTTCAGAGAAAGACTTCAGAAAAACTCACCATGTCTTTCCTTCAGAGACTTCATTACTTCCTGATGGTAGTCGAAGGAGAACTATTTGCAGACTGTTTGACCAAGTCTTCTCCCCCTGCCCCCCGCCCCCATTCTCTCCTAGTAAGAGCTGTAGCCGCTGGAGGAGAGTTGCCAGGCAGAGCACTATCTTGATTTCCTCATGGTTCTGCTATCTGCCCAGCTTTCTGGGCCATATCGCTTATTTCAATATGTCTCCCAGTGCAGGCTAATGATTTTTTCTGCTTTTGGTACCCTTTGAAGACCATTAATCTGTTTCATGTTTCTTGGATTGGATTACATCTAAATTATCTTACTGATTACAATGAACTATCTCTATAGTGATAGAGAATGATGGTTGAGAGATGGAAATGCCCTCTTAGAACTCCTTTTTTTTTTCCTTTTCCTTCTAAACAAGTGATGTGTCACGTGGTGCACTGAACCGTAGAAAGTGCTTCACTCTGATTCTCTCTCCAGGCCACTATTCTCAACTCCATTGCCCCTGTCTTAGAACTGTAAGTCACCCTTCCTCCTGACAGTGTTTATCCTGGTGCACATTTGTTGTAGTTCTTTGTGTGGGTGCTTTATATCCTCTGCTAGACTGCAAGCTCCTTGAGGGCAGAATTCCTGTCTGCTCTGACTTTGTCCTCCTCACTGCTCCTGGCACAACTCCTTGCACATAGGAGGTATTCAATAAATATTGTTGATGGAATGAATAATTATTCCTACAAAGTGACGGATGACTCTACTTGCAAGGCAAGAGTGATGATGTGATTCTCTGTGCTGTAATGGGTGGTCTAATAAGACTATCCATCTACAACCTCTTTGTTTTTGTTCTGTGTGTATCTTAAATTCGTGATTAGCCATGAAGTCCATGTAATGAACCAGTCTCGTGTAGTTCCACATTGGCTGCTCAAAAAATGTGACAAAATAGTGAAGAGAGGATCACTGTCCACATTCAAGGAAATTCGAATAATATGCTTGTAAGCAGTCATGATGTGGTCAGGTTGATTTAAATGTTCTGTTGGCTCATTGGAGAACTAATCTGAAGCAATATGTGTCTTCATGTGTGGAAAAATTGGAAAAACAGGAATCAAAATGTCCACATGACAGCATTACACTTGACAAAACAGAATTTCCTGTTCAACACACCAACAAACATTTCAGAAAAGTACAGACTCTCAACCTGAGAGGTATTCATATGTTAGTAAGATATAAATGAAGGCCTCGTGGTTTGGTAGGTATGAATATTAGTAAATGCATGACCTATAGTGATTTAACTGCCATAGGCAAGCTTGAGGGTAATGCTAACTACCTTCTCAAGGAGGAGATTAATTCCTAGCCTGAAGTATCTAGTTTTCCTTGGCAATGCTAAATGTCATTGTGCTCCCTCTCCCAGACACATTGGGCATTTCAGATAAATGGCATGTTGCCAATTCATCCTAAGTAGCCTGGTAGCTGACAGAATCCATGCTCAGCCAGTATCCGCCTGCTGGGACACCAGCCGGGAGTGCTGATGAAGTGTCAGATGTATATTTCATATACATTAATCTGAAGAAGGGAAAACTCATTTCTCCATTTGCTTCTCCCATCTTTCTGTCCCTCCCCACACACGTGGGTAGTTTATCAAAGAAGTCAGAGTTGTCAAAAGCAGGGGGATTTATACAGATGCTGCTTTCTGGCAAGAAAGATGGAAATTTCAAGAGACAAAAGCAGGACCCGTGGTAACTTATTTTTCTGTAGGAAAATAAGGTTGTAAGCCTTGATGATTAAAGTTTAAAAATAGTATATGTGGCCATCATATGAAATCCTCACTTCTTTTGTACTTTGGAGGAACGGATAGATGGCAGAAACATAGTGAAAACTAGTTGACAGTGTTTTTCTCCAATTTTCTCTTTGACTAGGAACGTGAGCTTCATCTGCTTGGTGTGTGGGAACCTCCCCATATCACATTTTTTCTTGTTGAGGTCTTCCTTGACCGTTTGTTTGAAACTGCTCCCCACACTGCAGGCTGTACACCCTGCTTTTCTCTATAGCTTTATCCCCTTTCAGTATACTACACAATTTAGTTTATTACTTTATTATGTATCTCTTAATCACTCTAATGAAAAATTCATGACAGTAGAGAGATTCTTCCTGTTTTCCCTGCTGTCTTCCCAGGGCCTAGAATAGTGCTGACACAGAGTAGGTGCCCATTGAAGACTTGATGAATGCATAAACAAATGTTATTTCCTTTCTATACATTTCTAGGGCCCTAGAATGGACTCTTGTTTCTTTTTGTTTGCTTATTTTTAATCTGTGATTAACGTTTTAGGTTTAGCCTAATCAATAAGCTAATCTTCAAGCCAGAGACCAATTCACTATGGAAACTATATTCAAGAGTTAAACTATAGTGGTTAAGTTGGAAAAAGAGATTTGTGGGGTAGGGAACGAACTGGTTAAGAGATGAGCTCCACTCTGTAGCACTTACTTGCTGTGTAAGCCTTGGTTTATTCATCTATGAAGAGGGGTCATGGTTGTAGTAACCTCATAAGGTTGTTGTGAGGATCACATGAACCAACTCATGGGCAGTCCTTTGCCCCGTGCTTGTTACCTAGGAAATGCTGGTGTTGATGTACCTGGTGTTTATCAGAATAGTGTTTCCTCGGGGTTGTCAGGCTTAGCGGAGGTGGTATTATTAGAAGGGAGGGAAATGAGCCCTTTCTCTCAGATCACCAGCTAGGAGCAGTAGTGTAACCTTTTTTGTCCTTCCTGTGTGATGGTCAACCAGCTTATTGCTTGCTTCCTCATTTTGACTCAGTACTCACCAACCTGACACACTGGAATATACTTTCTAGAATAGCTAACATTTTTGAAGGGGGGGGGAAGTGCTTTCAAATAATGTTTTTCAACTTTTAATATTAGACTCAGTGGTGTAATTTCATGTTTCTTCAGTCGCCCTCTTTTGACATAGTATCCATTTATTTTAATGAAAAAATTATGTTTCATGATGTACTATAAATATTAAGACCCAAATTATTTAAACTGTAATATATTCAAAGAGCCTTGATGAATATTCATCTTTTCCATTTGCACAAATGCATTATGAAGAGTCAGGGAGAATTCACCAAATGTATGCAAAAGTGCATTTTTCCTTTTTAATTCATTCAGAATGCACTGGCATCATGTCAGCATTTATTTAGGGTACAGACTTTATTTGCAGTCATTTAATATTATATCAATACTTCATTAGCCTTATAGCTCAAAACAAAAACCTGAGCCAAAGTCCAATTAGTTAACTCTGAGAGAGTATCCGTTAAATATTGATGTAGAAACGATTTGAATGCCCTTGGATAAATGGCTTAACAAAAGTTGTGGAATGCAACTATGAGTTCGCGTTCTACTTAGCCTTTGTGACTCATTTTAAAGACTGCAGCATATTCCAATGTGTGGATTTCTCAAAATTTCTTCCTTTAGGTCATTTCCAAGTTTTTCCTATTGCAGATAATGGTGATGAGCAGGCTTTTAATAACTCCTTGTTCACCTCTAATTATGTTTTTAGGGTAACTTCTTGGAGTGGAATCACTGTGGCAAAAGATATGAGCACTATGGAAGTTCTCTGTACTTCTGCTAAATACTGTTTCTATAGACGCTGTTCAGATTTATACATTCATATATTGAGAAAGTGCATCTCACTACCCCGTGGCCAGCAGTCAATATTGTCTTCTTAAAAACAAACAAACAAAAAACAACTTTGCTAGTTTATTACGTGAAATAATTACTTACTCCTTTAAATCTGTTAGATTTTTAGTGAAGTTGGTAAGGTTATTGGACGTGTTGATTACACCTAAGCCTCTGGATAAAGCAAATAGGAAGTTAGGGTTATCTAAGCTTCTTCCTGCAACTTCTTCCTTCCATTCCCTAAATCAGCTTCCCATACCAACTGATGGTAACCTGTGTTGCTCTTGGGGTATAAGAACTCCTGAGTGTGATTACAGTGTTATGTAGCTGAAGGCATTATTCCGTAGTTCAGAATTTTTTTTCATCTGGAAAGTAGTCATCTCAATTGTGAAATTGTGCCTTCAGCTGTGGACATTATAATCAGAGTCTCCAGAGTGCTTGTACTCCAGGAGTAATACATCTCCTAGTTATTACCCTCTGAGCTAGGTTCTATTTATAGTGAAGGGATGAATTTTCATAACTCAGTGCTGGAATAGCCATAGGGAGCTCTGAGCAGATTATTATAGGTCAGTCCTAATCCATGAAGATAAATCTCATTATAGGCTCACCTGGGCCCATCCACAGAGTAGCTGGTTTAACATGAGTCTGTAAATCAAAGATCAGATTAAAATCAAACTATAAAATCCTTGTCATAATCCCAACTACTGCCTCTGTGAAGAGATATTCCAAATGTGCCTCCTTATTCTAACATGCTTAGATGCCGTGAGAATAATTAGCAGAAAAACACATGTGGAGTTCATTGTGATTCAGTCTATTAATGAATGAAAAACTACTATGTATTTCGCAGGTGGAGGGGGGGATTTTTTTCTAAGATGAAATTGCAGCCAGAAGTAGTCACTGAAAACTTCCCCTTTCTCTTCCTGATATTTGCAAAGATGAAAAAATAGTCCTTACCTTACTTATGTGTTGTCCTTCCTGGGAAGGATGGGGTACCTGCCAAAGTGGCTGTCTGTTTGGGGATGCCCAGACAGACTGGTCAAGTATGGACTGGCTGTTATCAAAGGCATTTGAGTGTAAGTGGAATGAATGGTGACCATAAATACCTTGGGGGATTTAAAGAGTAGAAATGCATGCCCTGTTATCATCATAGAGGGGATTTAAATGAATTTACAGCAGTGACGCCATGTGTGTGTGTGTGTGTGTGTGTGTGTATTAGTGCATGTGTATGTTAAAACTTCGGTTTCATTTATTACCCTCTTACCCAACTGGGATAGCTGTTTAGGAGCTGGTCAACCTGTTCACCAAGCATTATGAGATGATCCAGGGAATGCCAAGTCTTGCCACCTCAGCTGTCTGATTCCCCACTGGATTTTTTAGCACCAAGGGTACTCCTTGATATGTATTTAGTACTTAGATAATGGTTGTTCAGTAATAAATGTTTAGGAGGTCTTAATTAAAAGAACCTTGAGTTTTCTGAGGCTCCTGTCATTCTGCTTCCTGGAGCCCAGACTAGTTGAACTGCTAGGCTCTCAAAGATTTGACTGACCTCTGTGTCTGAGGAGGCGATCCACATAAAGGCGGTAAAGCAGTTGCAGCTGCCATCATGGCTGTGTCCCTTGGTGCACTGGTGGACAGGTGGCACAGTCGTGGACCCCTGGTGTGACGCAGCTTGTCCTTTTGCTCCCCTGGTAAAATGTGAGCACTTGGTTATTTGCTGTCTCATTGTCAAAAGGATTCTGCCACCCTGGAAAAGCCAGCGAGCCCATAGTAATTAGACAGTGGTTTGGGGCGGGGGGAGGGTATGAGGACGGAACATTTCCTTTCTGGGAAAAAAATGAAAAATTATCATTTAATAGGCTTCTTAGGAAACTTTTGGTTTTCGTGGTTCTGGAAAAGCCTGCATGTTTTGATACTTTTCCTACTGTATTTTTCTAGATAGACTTTCATGGTTAGTGGAATGAGTAGTATTGGTGAGAGTACATTTATTCCATTGGCACCTGAAGTATCAATCTAGCATTGGATTCTGAATCTGTGTATATTTCATTACATTTATTTATTAGTTAATTGACTATTAATGGAGTTCCAATTGTACAATTAGTAATAAAACCTATATAAAAAAATAGAAGAAGGAAAGCTTCCAAACACATCCTACGAGGCCAACATTTCCCTGATACCAGAACCAGGCAAAGACACCACAGAAGAAGAAAACTATAGGCCAGTATCCCTGATGAACACAGATCTAAAAACCCTCAAAAAAAAAAGAGCAGGGGCACCTGGGTGGCTCAGTTGTTGGGCGTCTGCTTTCGGCTCGGGTCGTGATCGCAGGGTCCTGGGGTCGAGCCCCGCATTGGGCTTCCTGCTTCTCCCTCTCCTGCTCCCCCTGCTTGTGTTCCCTCTCTCGCTGTGTCTCTCTCTGTCAAATAAATAAATAAATCTTAAAAAAAAAAAAAAAGAACCACATTCAGCAATACATTAAAAGGATTAATTCCTGGGATGCAAGGGTGGTTGAATATTCCCAAATCAATCACCATGATACATCACATCAACAAAACAAAGGATAAAAATTATATGATCATCTCAACAGATGCAGAAAAAGCATTTGACACAATTCAGCATCTGTTGATAATAGAAAAAAAACTTCCAGCAAAGTGGGTTTAGAGGGAACACACTTCAACATAATAAAGGCCATATATGAAAAACCCACAGTCAACATCATACTTAATGATGAAAAACTTGAGAGCTTTTGCTATAAGGGCAAGAACAAGTTAAGGATGTCCACTCTCACCACTTTTATTGAACATGGTACTGAAAGTCCTAGCTACAACAATCAGACAGGAAAAAAAAGTCATCCATATTGCTAAGGAAGAAGTTAAACTGTCACTGTCTGCAGATGACATGATATTGCATAGAAAACTCTATAAAGACTGCACCAAGAAACTGTTAGAAGAAATAAATGAATTCAGTAAAGTTACAGGATATAAAATTAATACCCAGGTGTTGGTAACATTTTTATATCCTATTAACAAAGCAGAAAGGGGAATTAAGAAAACAATATCATTCACAATTGCACCAAGAAGAACAAAATACTTAGGAATAAATGTAACCAAAGAGGTAAAAACTATAAAACATTGATGAAAGAAATTGAAGACAACATAAGCAAATGGAAAGATATTTAATGGATTGGAAGAATTAATATTGTTAAAATGTTTGTACTCCCCAAAGCAATCTACAGATACAGTGCAATCCCTATCAGAATACCAACAGCTTTTTTTTTTTTTTTTTTTTTTTTACAGAACTAGAACAAATTATACTAACATCCGTATGGAATCACAAAACACCCCAAATAACCAAAGCAATCTTGAGAAAGAAGAACAAAGCTGAAGGTGTGACAATTCCAGATTTCAAGATACACTACAAAACTGTAGTAATCAAAATAATATGGTACCAGCACACAAGTGGAACACATAGATGAATGGAACAGAATAGAAAGCCCAGAAGTAAACCCATGCTTCTTTGGTCAGTTAATGTAAGACAAAAGAGGCAAGAATATACAACAGGGAAAAGACAGTCTCTTCAACAAATGGTGCTGGGAAAACTCGACAGCTACGTGCCAAAGAATGAAACTGGATCAAAGCTTTCTTACACCATACACAAAAATAAACTCAAAATGGGCTAAAGACCTAAATGTGGGTTAAAGACCTAAGTGTGAGACCCCAAACCATAAAAATTCCAGAAGAGAACACAGGTAGTAATGTCTTTGACATCGGCTATAGCAACAATTTTCTAGATATGTCTCCTGAGGCAAGGGAAACAAAAGCAAAAATAAACCATTGGGACTACATCAAAATAAAAAGCTTTTATACAGTGAAGGAAACCATCAACAAAAGAAATTTGAGTTTGGTTCTTGGTTCTTTTCTTGGAAAAGATATTGGCAAATTATCCATTAAAGGGTTAATATCCAAAATGCTTAAGAACTTAACACCAAACAAAACAACAACAAAACAAAACCAATACAAATACTGTGATTAGAAATGGGCAGAGGACCTGAATAGACATTTTTCCAAAGAAGATGCACAGATGGCCAACAGACACATGAAAACATGCTCAAGATCATCACTTGTCATCAGGGAAATGCAAATCAAAACTATAGTGAGATCATCTCACACCTGACAGAATGGCTAAAATCAAAACCACAGGAAGGTAATAACGTATTGGTGATGATGTGGAGAAAAAAGAGCCCTCGTGCTCTGTTGGTGGGAATTGGTATAACCACTGTGGAAAACAGTATGGAAGTTCCTCAAAAAATTAAAAATAGAACTACCATATGATCCAGTAATTCCACTACTGGGTATTTATCCAAAGAAAATGAAAACACTAATTCAGAAAGATACCATGCCACCCCTATGTTTATAGCAGCATTATCGACCAACAGCCAAGATCCAGAAGCACCCCCCACCACACACACACTCAGCCATAAAAAAGGTGAGATCTTCCCAATTTTGACAGTGTGGATGGACCTGGAGGGTATTATACAAGTGAAGTAGTCATTTGTGGAGTCTAAAAAAAAACCAGAACAAATGAATAAACAAACAAAAAACAGAATCAGACTTATAAATACAGAGAACAAAGTGATGGTTACCAGAGTTCCGGGAGTTGGGGGAGGGGCAACATGGGTGAAGGGGAGTGGCGGATACAGGCTTCTAGTTATGGAATGAGTAAGTCATGGGAATAAAAGGCAGAGCATAGGAATATAGTTGATAATAGGGTATTCGTGTTTTGTGGTGACTGATGGGCACTACATTTGTGGTGAGCCATAGTATAATGTATTGAGAAGTTAAATCACTATCTCATGTACCTGAAACTAATGTAACATTGTGTGTCAACTCTACTCAGAAAAATATTAGAAGAAAACCTTACATGAAAAAGATGTGACACATAGTCTTTTTTAAAAGGAGCTTCAAAGCTGGCTGAAATGAGACGTGAAAAATCAGAGAGCAAAATAGAAGGAAACAATGTGTTGGATAGTGTGCAGCTGTGAGAATTTATAGATCTAGAAGAATGAGATGGGCTACAGATCTCTAGCAAGTATCTTTAAGCAAACTTCAAGGTGTAGTGGAATTACGTACATAGTGGAATGGGTGGGAGTGGTAGATAAAAGTGGACAGTGTGGTGTGAATAGCGATGTTTTTTCTTAGTATAATGTTTCTAGAATAGTCATGGAGGGCAAAGGACCACATGAAAACCCAGAGGCTCATGACTATCAGTGACAGAATGATTTCTGGTTTAATGCAAACCCTGCAAGACCACCACCATCTGTTTGTAAGAAGAATGTGCTTTTTACTTAGGAGATCTCCCAGATGCAAAGTCTATTATCTGCAGGGATTTTAGCCAAAAGGAAATAAGTCTTCATTTTTGTTGGATTCATGGCTAGATGGTAATAATGCCTTACTGAGTTATAGCTTTTCTTTGTGAACTGATACTGTGACTTTATTTATTTATTTATTTATTTTTAAAATTTTTTTGTGTGTGTGACTTTATTTTTAAGGGAAGAATAGGGCATGTGCAATTTTAACTTGGCTATTTGTGATCTCTTAAATACTTGATTGTTCAGAGCAATTGTTTGTGTAAGTTTATGTCAGGGTTTTTTTGTTTTTGTTTTTGTTTTTTTTATTCCTAGACACAAGTAGTGATAGATTTTAGCCTCATAAATAATATGAATCAATGATATCATTTTGTCCACTTTTTATATAGCTCTGATTAAAAACTCATTAAACTTTAAGGAACTTTTCTGTTTCTTCTATTTTCTGGAAAACATCCATTCCATTGACAGATTTGTGTGATGGAAGGTCATGGAGTTTTCATCTTTAAGTGCTTCCATGCATATTTCTTCTTTTTGTCTGACTACTGCCGGTCTATCCTTAAGCACATGGACTTTCTCTTCCAGGAAGCCCTCCTTGACATCTCTCCCCACCCCAGTCTTCTTTCAGTTATGCATATCTGCACCAGAGCATTTGTCACATAGGACTGTAAGGGTCTCTTTGCTTGCCTTCCCCTCCTTCCCTCTTCATCCCCAAATGGTGTGATTACCTAAAAGGCCCAGGGTACTAATCTGTAGCTGATAAAGATGTGAGCCTAGAATATTTCATGGAATGGGCTTTCCACTAAATGAAATATGAGCTTATGTTGGGTATGCCCATGGCACCTCTCTGAGCCTTGTTTCTGAAAATGAATTCTGGAATTGGAGAAGTTTATGGATGGAACAGACCCTGGATCACCCCTCTCCTCTTGCCTAGAGAGATTGTGCACTACAGTGTCCTTTATCTAAATTGTGTTAGTTTTTTATAAGCCCTTGATTTAGAATTTAATTACTGTAGGCAGTTGAATGTTTAAGAGCATGAGCTCCAGAGCCAGGCTGCCTACGTTGGAATCTAGAGTTTACTACTTAATAGTTGTGTCCCCTTGACCAAGGAGCATAACCTTCCTGTGACTCTGAAAAATGGGAATATTAACAGTGTCCATCTTATGTGGTTGTTGCTGGAATCAAGGAGCACATCGGAAGAGCACAATAATGTTAACTGGTACCTAAGTTCACATATTTATTAAACCAGGGAACATAAGTTTTACTGAATGCTTATCTGAAATTTATGATTTAAAGAAGTGATGAAACTGGCCTGGTAAAGATAAGTTTGTCTCTGATTATTTTCAGGTAACTCCAGGTCTACTCTATTTTCTCTAGGATAATTTGTAATACATGAAGTTTGTTTGAAATTAAAAGTTAAGAGAAAGTGTAAATTGTCATTTTTTTTTAGATTTATTTATTTTAGAGAGAGAATATGCACGCAAGCAGGGGAAGGGTCAGAGGGACAGGGAGAAGCAGACTCCCCACTGAGCACGGAGCCCGATGTGGGGCTTGATCCCAGGACCCCAAGACCATGACCTGAGCCGAAGGCACACACTTAACTGACTGAGCCACTCAGACGCCCCTGTCAATTGGCATTTTCAACATGAAATAAACTTCTAGGGATGATACCATCAAATAAACAAAAGTAAAGGGCAACCAGAAAAAGGAAACCCCAACTACTTTTTTTTTTTTTTTTTCATTTCCCTCATTAGATTATACAAACACTTACCAGGATCTTGGTCTTCATGCATAGTCTTTTTTTTAAATACATGACTTGCTTTCTTTTGAGTTGACTTTATTTATTTATTTATTTTTTACTTTTTAAAAAAAGATTTTATTCATTTATTTGAGAGAGAGAGAGCATGCGTGCAAGCACAATGCTGGGAGGGGCAGAAGGAGAGAGAGAAGCAGACTCCCTGTTGAGCAGGGAGCCTGACTCTGGGCTTGATCCCAGGACCCTGGGATCATGACCTGAGACAAAGGCAGCCATTTAACCAAATGAGCCACCCAGGCACCCCTGAGTTAACATTTTGTATACTTACTACAGTGCCTTTGTATCTGGATCTTTGGTATACCGACATCTATTTTAAGATACTGTTGATTTTGCCATCACTTTTTGCCATGGCCAAATTTCACTATCGTTTATGCAGATGTAACAAAGAGAATGCCTGTTGGGCTTCAGGTATTTTTGCCATCTCACTCCATCAGTGAAGCATTTTTGAATGTGTATCCCTACTATGTGAATATATTTTAAAATGATTTACATGTACTTAAAGGTCGTATTAAAAAAGCAATTTAACACACCTGTGAATCTTTACTAGGCAACTGTTAGAACATTTATTGTAGGGTTTTAGCAGGGGTCTAGAGGCAGCTCCGTTTGCCAACTTTAACCATTTAGCTGCCATGCCATGGAGAAGTCCCAGGTGTCCCGGGGTTGGTGATGGGTGAGATAGAGTGTACACGGAGTGCTTGAGGCAGTATTTTAGCCATCAGAACTGGTGTATATTGGCTGAGCGTCAGCCTGAATATCAACTTAGGAAATGGACTAAAGCCAACAAAAAAGAAGAAACACAGAAAATGGCAACCGATACTCTAATAGTTTTTCCCTAAATTCCATTTGATTATATGTACCCCTGGACTGTCCATATTCCACTTTGTAGAATCTTGGAATAAACTATAATGTCTTCCTTCTTAAACCTGCTACTGTAGAATTTTATTGATTAAATGATGTTTTGAATGTTCAGTGAGGCTGCCTTTTCTCTTTGGGAAGAGTTTATTTTATTTTACTTGTAAGTGAAAGGAATAGCAGATCTTTGCTACACATGTCATTAACTGCCACTAAATTGACACAAATGTTGACAGTTACTGTGAGAACTGTTTCAAAGCTAATTATGCTAATTAGAATGTAACATACCAGTAATTGCATGTATTCAGACATCATACCATCACTTTTTGTGTTTTATTCTCCAGATGTAAGACATTCATTCGTTGCTTGAAAAGCTACAGAATTATAGCTAAGATAACAAATAATTGCCAGCAAATAAAATTGGTTCTTTAGAAATGTGCTCTAATTGGTTAGCTATGTAAAAGACAGAAACAAATGTTAGCATGTTAAGCATATAAATTAGGAGCATTGCTTATGAAATCCTTAGTTTTGGGCTTTTCATTTAAATAAGCTTTCTTACTGCAATTAATATTATCGTTTGGTTTATGACCCTTAAAAATACATTCCCTTTCAGCATTTCTTGGAGTTCTAATTTAGCTTTCTTATACATGTTAGATGATTTGCAATTTAGATTTTAATTTGATTTCCATTCTTTAAAATACCATTTTTCTTGTATTTCATTTTTATTTAAAGCATGATTCTCTGTATTCGTAGAAGCTAGGCATAAACGACTAGAAAAATCAAGCCCTTAAGTGAGCCCAGAACATAGAACATTTTAATACGAATTTCACATAACTAAACTAAGTATTTGAGAGTCCAACCAAGGATTTATGGCTGTTTGGAACCAAACTTTATGGGACATAGTGTTCCTAAGTTACCCTCTCTTACAGTTCTTTTAAAAACAACATTTCTTTTGTTGATTTAAAATCATCAGCATTTCTTACATATGTAGAGTGTTATATACATGTTCCCCTGATAATTTTAGGACCATATCTACCTGAAGAGACAGTTTTGGTCTCTGTAGTTTTTTAGAGTTTTGAGTATACTTTTTTTCTCAAAAAAGTTTTGATATGAGTATTTCTCTTGTAATTGGAGTGTGTGGGTTCCCCCCCGCCAACCGCGACCCACATAAATCAGCCGAACACTTGCAGAACCGTGACCTTAATTCCATAGGACTTGAAGCATCTATACCCTTGGTAAACTCATAATCTGGCTTTGGTATGTTGTGCTCAGAAGGGAAGAACGTTTCTTTTAAACCCCTCTTATAATGATCGCTGCGTAATTCTGCTGGCAGTTGCTGTGTTTTACCTACTTTTTGCTAAGATTTTTGTTCAGCATTTGGAAGCTCCTGTTATCCTTAGTATACAGGTCCTTTGTCTTGGTTTATTTACCAACTTTAAAAGATAGCAGATGATGAAAAAGACTGACGTGTTTGGGGTTGGGAAACTTAGGATTGAATTCTAGTACCTGGCTCTGTAATTTTGGGCAATTATCACTTAACTTCATTGAGCCCTGGTGTCTTCGTTAGTAAAATGAGAATAGTTAATCCTGACAGCATTTGTTGTAACAATTCAGGGATAAAACATAATGTACATCAGAACTGCTAAGTATTAGGCTTTTTTTGTGTACTTCTCTATTTCTGGGCTTCTCTTTCTTGTAATTGGTCTATTTGTCTATTTCTGTGCCTGTATCACACTTTCTTTATTCCTTTAACTTGATAACAAGTCTTATTATTAACTGGTCGAGAAAGGTTCTTTATGTCATTGTTGCTCTTTAAGAGTGTTGGCTGTTTTGGCATGTTTATCTTCTGTATAAATTTACTTGTGAAGTTCTGCAAGCTAATTAGATTTTGATTAGAATTACATTAAATCCAGAGATCAATTTGGGAAATTGATAGTTTTATGACATTGAGTTTTACTATTCTAGAGCATAGTATATTGCTCTGTTTACTTAGGGCTTTTTAAATGTTCTTATCTACAGAATGAATTTGTATATCCTTTATTAGATTTACTCTTAGGAATTTTAAATAACATCCTTTAAAAATAAACATGTATACCTGTTTGCTAATGTCTGGAAATTGAATTGGCTTTTGCATATTTTTAAATTAATTGACCTTGCTAATTCTTACTGATTTTTACTTATCTGTAGATTTGGGGGATGGCAGTTTTTTGTAGACAATATAGGCAATGATGATCTGCAGATAATAACAGCTTTTTTTTCTTCCTTTTCCAGTCTTTATAGATTTTTATTTCTCTAAAAGTCTTAAATCACTAACCAGGACATCCAGGATTATGTGGAAAAGAAGTGATCACATGCATTCTTTTTCTTAAACACAAAGAGAGCATTTTGAACATTTCATATTAAGTATAATGAATGCTTTGATGTTTTTTTTTTCTTTTTTAGAAGCTCTTTATCAGGTGAAGAATTTTTTTTTTGTTCTTTTTTTAAAGTATCTCGCTTTTTTTTTTTTGCCTTTGTTGATTGTTATTGATCTGACATTTTTGAAAAAAATGCAACATTGTCATGACAAATAGCTTTAAAAAATACATTTATACAGTCAGTTTTCTAGTATTTTGTTTAGGATTTTGCCATTTGTGTTTATTAGTGGTATTAGCTTATAGTTTTCCTTTCTTGTATTGCCTTTGTTAGGTTATGTTAGCTCAACAAAGCGAATTAGGAATGTATCAGTCATTCCTTTAACCCTACCATAATGCTGGTTAATAAGCCACAGTTTCTCAATGGCGTTTGTCAGTAGTATTTATTTCTCACTGTGGGTCTGTGGGTTGGCTGGGGTAGCTGCTTTAGATGTGAGTGTTGGGTTGGCTTGGCTTAAATCTAATCTGTAGGTAAGGGTCCTGTCTGCTCTTCATGGATTACCGTGGGACCCAGGAATAAGGGGAACACTTGTCTGTAGAACGGTTTTCTCATGCTGGAGGTTGGCAGCTTCTAGAGAGATGAGCAGGAGCAGTGCTTAAGGATTAGGCTTGAAACAACCACAGTGTCCCTTCTATCTATTGGTGAAAGCAAGCCACATGATTAAACCCAGCCTCAGTAGGAGAGCAGAAATATTTGCTAAACAACAATTTTATCTATTACAAGAAAAGCTCCTTCTTTTTCTAATCTCTGGAAGAGTGTGTAACAGTGGATTGATTTCTTTCTTGACTGTTCTGAATTGCAGCATGGACCTGACTGATATGCTGGTATCATACTGGTATGCTAAAAAGCAGTATGGACCTGACTGATAATTTCTTTTCTGGGGCACTTTTGACTGAGTAAACTTTTTTTTTTTTTTAAGATTTTATTTATTTATTTGAGAGAGAGAATGAGATAGAGAGAGCATGAGAGGGGGGAGGGTCAGAGGGAGAAGCAGACTCCCTGCCGAGCAGGGAGCCCAATGCGGTACTCGATCCAGAGACTCCAGGATCATGACCTGAGCCGAAGGCAGTTGCTTAACCAACTGAGCCACCCAGGCGCCCCTGAGTAAACTTTTTTAATGGTTATTAGGCTGTTAAGATTTTTAATTTCTTCTTGAGTCATTTTGGTGTTTTGTAGTATTGTGTGAATCTGATTATTGTGTTTGAAAATCATGTTTATGGCATGGCAGCTGTAGTTTTGACTCCTTTCTCATTCTTATTGTTTAGACTGAGGTGCCTGGGTGGCTCAATCTCTTCAGTGTCCGACTCTTGACTTTGGCTCAGGTCATGATCTCAGGGTCGTGAGATCGAGCCCTGCATCAGGCAGCACACTCAGTGCAGAGTCAGCTTGTCCCTCCTTCTGCTCCTCCCCCCACTCGTGAGCTCACATGCACTCTCTCTCTCAAAATAAGTAAATAAATAAATAAATAAATAGGGGCGCCTGGGTGGCTCAGTTGGTTAAGCGACTGCCTTCGGCTCAGGTCATGATCCTGGAGTCCCGGGATCGAGTCCTGCATCGGGCTCCCTGCTCGGCGGGGAGTCTGCTTCTCCCTCTCCCGCTCTCCCCTCTTGTGCTCTCTCTCTCTCTCACTCTCTCTCTCAAATAAATAAATAAAATCTTAAAAAAAATAAAATAAATAGTCAATCTTAAAAATATTATTTGTGTATTCTCTCTCATGCTTTCCCCCCCTTTGTCAGTTTTGCCAGAGGTTTGCCCATATTAACTCATTTTGAATGGCTCTGAATCTCATGTCATGCATGGAAAGGTATTTCTTCTTTGCAGATTCTAACAGTTTATCTCCTATTTTCTTTTATGGGTTAATTTTTAATGTTTCAATCTGTAGTCTGTTTGGAACTTATTTTTGTTGAGGAGTAAAAGAGCAATTCAGCCTACTACTCTTTTTCCCAGTGGCTAGCTAGTTTTCCCAGCACTATTACCAAACAGTTTCTTTCCCCCCTAATTTGTAATACCACTTTTAGCATACACCAAATTCCCAAGTACATTATGGGTCTATTTCTTGGCTTTGTTATGTTCCTTTGCTTTGTCTTCTTGTATTTATATCATATAATCAAATTCCATTAGTTTCATGCTATTTTTAACATCTAATAGGGCTGATAGGGGAGCCTCCTAACTCTTGTAGTTAACATTTATTTGCAATTGCATTTAAAAGACTGTCCCTCATTTTAACATTTTTTTCTATCTCTGGAAATAACTTCCTCATTTTCTTTGAAAACCAGCGAGAGGGAAAAAAATCATCCCTTGTGAAAATATTACACATCTGTTCCTTTTAGAACTCATAGTGGCAGTGGGGGGAGAAATCGTTTATTCTCTTGTCAGGTGTCCATGTCAGCCTCCTGGCCTGTGCCCTGTGCCGCATTGGGGCACCATTTACTGAGACTTGAACGTGCAAAGTTCTGGTGGAGTGGTGTGACACATAACCCTGGACCTTGCTGCTCTCTGGAATGGGGCTCCCTGATGATGGCTGCCACTAGCCTAAGCAACTGGAGCCTGCCAGTAGCAGGTCTCCAAAGGCTGGGGGTCTTTCCAGAAACAGGGGTTGGGAATACGAGGTCCAGCATTCCCTCTAACATGTGGAGAAGCTCCTCCTTGGCCAACCTCAGGGGCTCCTCCTTTGATTTCATGAAGGGAGTGACCACGTTAGCTTATAGCTTGCAGTTGTGAAATCGGAAGGCCACCCACACTCCCACACTAGCTATAGAGATGTCCTCTGCTATAGAAACTTTTCCTTGGTGGCAGCATCAGAAGAGACAACAAAAGAAGTGAAACGTTAATGACTGCACCACTTTGCTGGCTTGAGCTGTTTTCCCAAACTGTCGTTTCTCTGAATCATTCAAAACATCCTCTGCCCCTTGTGCTAAAGGCAAGGGATGTGCTCAAAGGGGGATGGGCGCTGACAGCACTCGAGGAATAATTCCCCTCATCCATCAAACCTGACAACCCTTGGATTCCTCGCCCTGTCAGAGGCAGACGCTGGAGCAGGATTGAATGGTCCCCACTTGTCTGGCATTTTAAACAAATCTGAATTTGATATGAAATTAACTGCATGCAGCTAAAGTTGCTGGTGGCAACAGTTCTCACTAAAGTCCTAAGCTTAGAGCCTGTCCCACAAGGCAGAAGGATGTGACGGACGTGCGTCTAAATTACGACCATCGCCTAAGCCTGTCAGTGCCGAAAGCTCTTCATTAAGAGGGAAAGGTTAGGAATCCAATATCAGGGCAAATGAAGCCACATCTCTGGTCTGCTAGAACTTTACCTTTCCATCCCTGGAGTCTTAGATTGGGTTGATCTATTAGGAAATTCAGGATTAGATGACTTCTGTGCTCTTGATTTTTTATTCTAAAAAGAGTTTATTTTTGTATCGTAAGATGATAAATTCCCATAGAACATTAAAAAAAAAATTCTTAAAGGTAGGGATAAAAATTGTGCATAATATACAACCATTCTTAACTTGTTTTCTCTAAATATAGATTTTCTTTTCAAGTCTCCTGGTAACTTGTGATAGCTTATAGGCATTCTTTAAATTGTTTGCATCTCTTGTTTCCCCCACGATGTCAGTCTTGGGCTGGTTACCTGTCTGATTTTTAATTTCTCCCTTTGGTTTCTTTCTGCCTGTTTTCCTTTTCTGTAGTTTGTAACTCTGAGAGTGGAAGTCTGAAGGTGTTTACGTCTCAGAGGGTGCTAGCCCTTTGTCCTGGGGGCCACCTCTGACCGTTGGTACCCATCTTTTATTCATGTGATCTGTTCCCTCTTGTTCTCCTAGTTCCTTGTGCCCCACTCTGCCATCACAGAGGAGTGTACAGTACATCCTTATGCTCCTGGGAATTGTGGAGCTGAAGGCTCTCTGTCTGTCTGGCATTTCTTCCTTGCCTGCCCTCTCCTCAGACAAGGGGGCACCTGGTTTCTGGAAGAACGTGTCCCTCAGGCAGCTGCCTCCCTAAGCCTGTGAAGTCCTCTGCTTCCCCTGCCGTCAGTCCTTTTGTGTTGGCTGCACTGCTATGAAAGCCGATATCCCTAGATATCTCTAGATGGCAGCATCCACCTCCCTGTGCCTTGAGGCTAGACTAGAAAGGAACACTTGACTGTAGCCTCAAGGATGGTGTTAGTGTGGCTGCCTGGTCTTCATAATGAGTGTTTCCCCTTACCATTTTTTCTGTTTCCAAGTGTGTTTTAAATTCCACAGGCAACCATGAAGTTGGAATAGCCATATACCCTTTGCTGGGGCTTTCCCCAGTCTCTAACTCACAAATCCAGAGACTTGAATTATTCATTCGTGTTGTATGTATCCAGTGAAATTTTGTTGTGTGGAGCATTGCTTTAAAGCGAAGCTTGATGTTTCTTGTTAGTTATTTTTTAAAAAGTTGCTCACGAAGGCGCCTGGGTGCCCTGCCAGAGGGACCTAGGAGCTAATGTGTTAGATGCTGGGCTGGTTCTCCTGCTTCTTGGCAGGTACCCTGGTTGGTGCAGCTCTGAGTTCATTTTGTGCAACTCTCTTTAACAGTGATATCAAATATATGGCCCCAAATTCAATTATGTTGGTTCCTTGTTCAGAGTACTTTAAAGGTAATTACAAGGTAGACATGAAATCAAGTACAGGGAAGTGTTCTGCTTTTTACAATGTGTATTATTATGTTGGAGGGTTTGACTGGTTCTGATTTTTTTTTTTTAACCTATCTGTTTCCCAGTGAAACTTTGGATGCTGGGGAGCCCAGCAGAGCTGTGTCTTTGTGTCCTCTGTTGTCCTAGATCCAGGCCAGCACACACAGGTTTCTCCAGAAACCTCTCCTTTACCAACAGCATCCTCTTTGCCCTACATTTGGTCGTGGTTCCTGATACCGTAGCACAAACCATTTATTTCAGAATATTTAAGCACACATTCTCTCTGCCTTAACTTCTATGTTCTGGTGGAATTGTGTTCATTGGATTTAAACAAAATATCCAACAGCTCAGTGAGCACCTGCATTATATTGGCTGCAGAGCCTGTGTCCCAGATCAGCCTTTTCTCTGCTGCGGTGGGAAATAAACTCAAGTAAAAGAGGTGAGCTAGACTCTGCATCGTAAGATGCCTTTATGTACTTCATTGAGAAATGTGCACATTGAAGATATACTCCCCTTTCTGAAGGATATTTTTTAAAATGAGACCCAGAATTTCTCCTGGGGTTAGGAGAGATCCTTCCTTCCTTCCTTCCTTCCTTCCTTCCTTCCTTCCTTCCTTCCTTCCTTCCTTCCTTCCTTCCTTCCTTCCTTCCTTCTTTCCTTCCTTCCTTCCTTCCTCCCTCCCTCGCTCCCTCCCTCCCTCCCTCCTTCCCTCCCTTCCTTCCTTCCTTCTATTTATTTATTTATTTATTTATTTATTTATTTATTTATTTGACAGAGAGAGACACAGCGAGAGAGGGAACACAAGCAGGGGGAGTGGGAGAGGGAGAAGCAGGCTTCCCACCAAGCAGGGAGCCCGATGCAGGGCTCGATCCCAGGACCCTGGGATCATGACCTGAGCCCAAGGCAGACGCTTAATGACTGAGCCTCCCAGGCTCCCCAGGAGAGATCCTTTCTAAGAACAGCCCCACCAGAGCTTACTTGTATGCCAGGGTATGTCCCCTTCATTCTGCATTTTTCCTCCTTGGTGCCTCTCTCCACAGTTTCATACTGAGGTGCTTTTCTGCTCCCCCCCCCCATTAAATGTAGCATTTAGATGAAGAGCTTTGAAATCAGAGAAAGGCACATGAATTCATCTGGGAGTGAACTTACATGGAACAGGCTCTTCAAGCATTTCTTCAGTGATCACTAATCAGAAATGCTCTTGCCACACGTTATTTTTCTAATAAACAGGAGAGTCGTAAGTTCCGTGTAAGTAGGGGAACCTTATGGTCACTCATGACACCAATACAAATTCAGAATTATATAGTTATAATTGGCAATCACTCATCAACAACCTCCTAGTGTCCTCACTTGGGAATTGATCTGTCTGGGAGGAGGGGAACACCCATTCATTCCACTGATGTGACCCTTCTTTCATGCTGCTGGTTTATATTTTAACGGTAATATATATATATTTTTTTAATATAGGGATCTTTGGGGGAAAAAAAGATAATAGCCCACAGTGTTGCTACCCCTTTTGACATTTTTATAAAAAGTCATACATGTCCAATATTAGAAAATTCTAAGAATATAAAAAGGTAAAATGTAAAAAAATGATTTACCTCTCTTTGTCCCTCTCCTCAAAGGTAATCATTACTAATTGTTTCTTGTTAGTTGTGGAAAAGAATTATGTATGCCTCCATAAACGTAAAATTGTTTTGAATTTTTGGAAACTGCTTTGACTTCACTTTTTAATTTAATGTGCAAATATCTCACATTAGCACAGAAAAGTCTACTGTGCCCTTTTTAATGATGACACACAAGTTCATCTCATGGATATACCATTATATAAATTGCCCAAGCGGTCCCCAGGGTGTGGACTCTCAAACAACTTTGAAAGCCCTGCAGCTCTGACCCACATGACATCCGCTGTGAGAATGCTTGCACACCATTATTTTTAGTGGTAGGCTGATTTGTAGTTGTTGGTGAGGTAGGTTTTCTCCCAGTGTCTCATCAGGATGATTTAAGAGTACATTGTGTTGTATTAAATAAATGTTGTAACAAATACACTCAGTTTTTGCTGATTTAGAAGTTTCCTCAGTATTGTTATTATTTACTTGTATAAACAACAGAAATTTATTTCTCCCTCACTTCTAGGCCATTTTGGCAGAGATAGGCCCTCTTCCACGTAGTCCATCAGGAACTCAGGCTGACAGAGGTGCGGCCATGTTTTTGTTCTTTCCAAGCTCCTCTGAGTGTTAACACTCAGATAGGAGATGGGGAAGAATCACATGTACCTCCTAGTCCATTGTCTGGAATTCCATCTTGTAACCATACCCACGTCCAAGAGAGGCTAGGAAACTATTCTAGCTGCATACCCAGAAACAAGAAAAAGTGGTTTGATGAGCAAGTAAATAACTAGTTAATATGACCAAAAACATGAGTGGGAGCACTACCCAAGCCTCACTTGTCCCTGGAAGTGGTGCTTCTGGCTGCCTCTTCTCTGTTTAGATGTTGCAAGTTCAAGTTACCATACTTCACTGTTTCGAAGAACCTGCATTAGGGCCAAAAGAAATCTGAAGAGGGTTTTCATGTTGGGAAAAATGCTGAGTAGCAAGAAGACTGTTGATGGTTTGTTTTGCCCCAAGCTCTTACAGAGGCAATGAGAGCAGTGCTGCCAGGCTCCGCCGCGCCCGCCCCTGGGGGGGAATTACACTCAGCCTCTCAGCATCAGGCTGCTGTCTGTCCAGAGCTTTGAGCTGTGTCTGTGAACATCTGTGCTTTATCTTGGGCATCTTTGAGCAAGATGTGTCCTAAGTTATCAGAAAAGCCTGGGAGGTTGTTTTCTTGGGTCTGTGCATGCTCAAAAGGTTTTCCATGTAAATTAATGGTAATTGCTTCTTTGGTTTACACTTTCTTGGCTTATGAAAGGTTTCATAGGATAGCTGGGGAACTCTATCCAGCGTAGGGGCTAGTTAATCCAGAGAGGATACTCTCTGCTCTGCTCTCCAATTTCCTTTGCCTCTCCTCTCTGCCCTCCATCTCCCCTCACAGTTCTTTACGGACTGTGGTAGCATAGTTGTTATGCAGAGGAGTTAATCCAGTGTGTGGTTGAACTTGAGAAGACAAGAGAGGGAGAAGGGATGGAGCGGGAAGGTTTTTTGCCAAGTTCCCCCTTTAAAAGGCTTTCCTCTGAAATCAGAAATTAGAGGATGCTGCTCTCGTTGTGTAGAACCATTGTGTTTCTGCTCTCTCTGTCCTTCTGAGAGTAACGAATCGCAGGAAAAACCTCACTGGGGGCTTTCCAGGTGATGACTTTCTGCATAGAGGAGGGCCATGCATGCACAGGATCTGGGCAGAGGCCCAGAGAATCTGCCGGGCAGAATGGTTCATGTTGGCTTCTCTCCCCTACCACCAGGACTCTCTGACAGTTGGTCCCTGAGCGCTGGAGAGAGATGTCAGCAATGCTCTGCTGCCTTTCGCCTCTGCTTGGGGGGAATGGTGGGGAGGAGGGCCGGTTCCCAGCCTCGCTGTGGCAAAAAGCCTGCCTATTTGAGATTTAGTAAAGATAGCATATTAACTGGATCGGCACTTTTTTTTTTTTTAATGATAACATTTTTTAAAATTATAACATTTTAGGGTGGGAGTGAAAAATAGCAGCTATATTCTTGGTCTCTGGATATGTTTTCAATGTGAGAAATAAGGCAGACTTGTCCAAACACATTGGAAGTTTAACTGAGAAAATGATTCAGGACATGTTAAAAAAAAAAAAAAAAAAGGTGTTTGTCCTTCCAGCTCCGTCCACTCTCTCCTGCCACCTTTGTTTGTGTTTATTCAAATAATTTGGATGCCTCTCAGATCTTGGACAAGCCTCAGAGTATTTCTGATGCCTTGATAGAACACACAGTACATTCTGGGTAGGTTAACATCTGTTAATGTATGCATCTTAGAATTCAGTCATGTCAAGAAAGTACTCAATCTGGTCAGCATCTTGATTTAGTCGTGTGATGGGTGCTAGTGTCATGGTTTGTCAGGGAGGTAAATGGACACATGAAAAGGCATAAAAAGACCTATTTCATTACTCTCAATTGATGAAGGCATTGCACATCCTTAAATAATGCTAACTGTCAGGTTTTTGGACACTTCTAAGAGAGGAGGAAAGATATTAAAAAGATAGCTGTGAATGCAACAGGGACTGACAGAGAACCTGGTGGCTCTAGGAATCAATACCATAATTGTGTTCCTGTGCTATAATTTATCAAAGCACCTTAAAGTATTTTACAGGGGAGTTCAGGAGCGCTCTAATTTTACAAATGAAGCCATTGATGGCTGGCTGTAAACTGCTCCTTAGCCCCAGTCTCGGTCTGTGTTTGTGTTAGGAGACAGAGAACGGCAAACAACAAAATAAAAGACCTGTGAGGGCCAGGTGGATGGTGGTGTCATCTTCTGCATTAGAACGCCGTCCGTACGTATCATGATGATACAGCCGGTGGGTGCTGAGCTGAGTGCAGAGCCACACCAGACCAGGAAGTATGCCAAGAAACGATCAATAGAAGATGTATTACTAAAAATTAATATTCTGCTGCTGAATTATTCTTATTGATTTAGGGGTTTTAAAAGTGGCCATGGATAATTCTTTGAACAAAAGGATTTGTATTTCTGGAGCATAACACCAAAACAACAGAGGAAATCCCATCTCTAGCACAAAACCTTGAAGCATGGCTCAGGAAACATAAAACTGGACTTGTGTATCCTCAGGAGGGCTTCTGTCTATTTTGCTTGGAGAGGTGGTTATCTCTCAAAGCCACACGTGGTAAAGTTTCATTTGCTATGGTCACATCTTTACCCTGATATAACCTGTGTTTAATAATTAGTCAGAAGACACATTAACAGCCTAATCTATAAAGAGGAAAACCAGAAATGCTTGAGAGGTCTGAAGCAGGGTCAGACGTTTGAACTAGGGGAGTGTAAGGCTGAGGCTGGAAAGGGGAATTTTCAGAGTTTGGGAAGAGCCGGTTCTGGTTTGCTCCAGACGGCAGCTGTCCTGCATTGCCCTTGGAGCATGGTAATGCTGCTCTGTGGTGGGTGAATGTCAGTGGGTTTAGGGAGCTGCTGCCCTTGACCATGCCTGGCTACCTCCCATACTCCCTTCAGTCCCCTTCCTCCTGGTGTTCTCATTGTCTTCCTAAGTCCCCACCTCTCTTGCAGTGAAGTCTATTATTTATAGCAGCTACAAGGTGAAGCAGCCTCACTGGATCTCAGTTTTCACATCTCTGAAGTGAAGGGTTTGAGAGGATTTCCAGCCCTGAAACGGAGTGATTCTAGGGGTCATCTGAGACTGACCATCCTCATTGAAGCATCTTCTGGAAAATGTTAATGACAACTCTCTGTCATTCTAAGAGTTTTTAAAAAAATCTAATTCCTGATAAAAATACTCTTGGGAAATCTTAATGTATAGTTATTGACCATTTACCACCTTTTTGTGGGGAGCTTTTTACCTAAAGCATTTTCTATTAAGTAAAAAAAAATTTTTTTGTCTGCGTTGTATTTTCACAAATTTTCACAAATACTTATAGCAAAAGAAAGCACAGAAAAATGTTTGTAATTGGTGAATTGAGGTGAAGAGTATAAGTGTATTTATTGAATTCTTTTAAATTTCCTGTAGGATTGAAAAAATTAAAAATCAGGGTAAAAATGGAGGGTAAAAATGGGCAGGTGTCTTTTTCTTTAAGGAAATTGAAACAAATTGCAGGAAGCGATTTATTAAATGACTTTCCCAAGGGCAGTCAAGAGCCAAGTGTCAACCTGGAATGGATTCCAGTTGCTCGGTTGCCATTCTTGTGCTTTTTATTATTTTTCAGCCATATTTCCTCCCTAAAAGAAAAACAGAGGAAGGAGTTTCCTCCACATACTGCTTCTGAACATTGCAGTGTATTTCCGCTTACAAAGGATCCAAATGAGCAAAGCAGGAGATAGGTACCTGCTTTATAAAACTGCTGGTTGCCTGGCATCATGTAGATCTTTCACCCATTGAGAAGAAGTGGGTGGTTCTATTTCTGAAATTAGAATTTTCATTTCTGACAGCTTGAACCAGAAAGAGGAGTCCATGGCAAACAGTAGTTAGTAGTGAAGGGAGGAGTGGTAGATACAAATCTCATAGGCACAGTGCACTCTTCCATTGCTGCCAAAATGGAATGTTCCCTTGGAAGGGCATTGGGAACAGGAGAGGTCTAGAAGGTCTTTAATTCTCTCGGAAATTTAGGAGAGCAATGTTGACCACTTCGTGGACTCTGCCTGATCCCAGGCCTCTGTGGGTTAAGAGGAGAGATGGGTTTCCAGGGGCAGCTTTACATGAACAGACAGTGGTACTTGCCTGTAACTTTCCCCATCTCCTCTCTCTCTCTCCTTCTGGAACCTCAGAGAAGGAGGGTCTCCATATATTTTTCGGAGTTTTAGGATATTACCTAGCCTAGTAACAAACTACTGAAATCAAAGTAACGGTTTATGATGAATTCACACCTCACTGATGTTACAACATATGTAAATAGCTGAGAATCTGTTACTCTTTGTAGTCAGTGTGGAGTGAGCTCCTTATAGGTCATCAGCTTGTTGGAGGGGCGATCACTTTCACTCAGGTCTCAAGCAGGCATTGTCCTTGCTTGTTTGGACGATGACCTTGAGTGCTTTCATGACCCTTGGTTGCCTCCCTTGTGCTTCATCAAGCATGGTGAGCAGCCATAGATATGTAGAAGAGGCCAGCCCTCCCCTAAGTATCATTTACAACATTACCACCTAGAGTACCGTTGATGGGGCAAACTCTGTTTCTCCTTAGATTACCCTCCTCTCAAAATAGTTTCTCTGATCTTCATCTCCATTAACAGAGAGAATCTAGGGTTTTAAAAGCTCAAAGAAAGGGGTGAAGTGCACTGATGTAAATGGTATTTTGTCCAGTAGGTGGCGCATCAGCAAATCTCATTTGCAACTGATGGAAGTAAATAGGCTGAGGACTTTTAAAAGATACATCCATAATGCATGTAAGGGAAAGGTATACTGTACATACAAGGTGGGTCACTAAATCAAGTGGAAAAAAACAATTGGATGATTTAAAACTTATCTTCTAATTGTTAGGAAACTGTCAAGAAGAACATTTTAAAAGCTAATATCTGATTGAAATTAAAATGCTTTATCATGTCACATGGAGATTTTTTTCCACAACGCTTGGGCTGCAGATCACTGCTGCAAGTTAGAGAATATGTAATCTTGACAGTATTTTGAGTTTTAGAGAATAATATATGGTAGATGTTTTGGTATCTTCGATGTATATATATATAGAGAGAGAGTGTGTGTGTTCTGAAAATGTTGAAAACTTCAATAGCTAGGGCAATATCTTCAAGTAACTTTAAGAAAAGACATTTTAGTGCAACATGGTGCATGTAACTTCTTGAAGAAATAGACATCATGCTACTGGAATACATTATTAGAAACTCCACTGCATGTGCAATTGAACACCACAGCTAAATGAGTAACTCCGTGCTAAAAGTCTATTAGTTACGGTTTTTATACTCAGAGATGGTTAAAGATGCTTCTTCAGAAGCATGTAAAGGAAGTGACATTCTCACTTCTTAAATGCAAGTATCCCCTCTAAAAACTGAGTAGCGAAATTGGTGACGTGTTTCTAAAACCTGTATTTCAGAAGACAAGTAAGGATTGAGAGAAAATTCTGCTTTCCTGTACAGTATTCGGATTTTATTATATATTTTCCCTAAAGAAATCTGTATTTTTACTGATGGCTTAGAGTAAGGAATCTCTGTGTACTGTTTTTATAAAATGGAATCAGATTTGGTCTTACAATATTTTCAGTAGGTAAAATATTCAGGATATATATTGGCTATTGTATCTAATTTTCTTTAGTGGACAGTTAGAGAATACAATGAATGAGCTTTTCACAGATGTCCTTTCTCCTGTCTCAGAAGAGAGCGGTGACAGGCATTCAGAGTTGTCAGGTGACCTATGAAATCTTCACCAGAGAAACCTCAAAAGGAAAAGCTGAAGGATCCTGTTTGCTTTTAATAATTGAGTCATGTAATGTGTTTAGTAAGGCGAAGACCAATAGGACTTATCCAATTCACTGAATTTCAATTTTAGAGGAAGATTGTGCAAAATGTGCCTTGTCTTTCCAAGAAAATGCTAGTCTTTGGTGAAAAGAGATTAAAGTCCTATTCTTTTATAGCCACAAGAATTAATCCTTCTTTCCCTTACTGTTTTCCATCACTGTCTCCCCTGGTCCCTTTCTCAAGTTTGATAATCAAGCATGGGGAGGATGACAGGAATTCTGTAGTAAGAAGGTCCCTACTACTGCGGGGCTTAGTACTCCTGTGCCCTTTCGACCAGGGGTTGTCAAACTTTTGCACAGTTGAATCATCTGGGGAGCTTCAGAAAGTACTGATGCCTGGGGCCTACCCTGGGGGGTTGTGATTTAGTAGATTGGGTGGGGCCTTAAATTTTGCAATTTATAAAATATGATGCAGGGGCGCCTGGTTGGCTCAGTCAGTTCAACTTTCGGCTCAGGTCATGATCTCAGAGTTGTGAGCCTGAGCCCTGTGTGAGGCTCCCTGCTCAGCGCCGAGTCCTCTTGAGGTTCTTTCCCTCTCCCTCTGCCCCACCCCTGTTCTCTCATTCTCTCAAATAAATAAATAAATAAATAAATAAATAAAGTCCTTTAAAAAAAAATCTTCCAGTGATTCTAATAAGAGGATAAATTTGGAAACCTCCCTTATTCTCCACCTACCCTTTGAGTTCATGCTTCCTTGGTACTTATGTCTTGGGACCCCTGACTGCATTCTGGTGGGACTGAGTCTTTCCTCCCTGTGTTCTCAGCATTCATCACAATGCCTGGCTCATAGTAGATGTTTAGCAATTGGCTTTTGAATCAAGGGGATAAAAAAATGTGTATAGTAATACAAGATGTAAACAAATTGATTCACACACTTCTGACTCAGGGCACTTTTATTGCCCAGGTAGATATTTCTCCTTTACTGGAAGAGCACAGATTTCCTAATCTCCTTTCTTTGCTTAAAGCAATGATAAGTATATAAAATTAAAGAGGAATATGTTCTGTTGTGTGGTATTAGCTAGAGTCACAAAGGCCAACTTTAGATAAGAGGACAAAGAAAGGCTAAGCCTGTATTCAATAAAGCTCAAGGAAATGAGTGTCAAGAGTTGTCAATTTCTAATGGAATAATTCCCGATGGTCTTACTTACAGAATATTAATTTATCTAATTGATGGTAATCTGGTCAATTTATTGTAGCATTAAAAATGCAAATTATTTACCACACCAAAATATTCACTGATGTTCCTGAGACTTTTTAAATTTTATTTTATTAGGTGATAATGGGAGGCATAATTGTTAATGTTTGATTCTGGCAAAATACAATTAGTTTCTGTGAAACACATTGTGCATTAATGATATCATTAAGATTAATGAATATAAATGAATGAGTGGAGGATTTCAAACAGAACATAGTGACTTTTTAACAGTCTGTAAAACTTGAGATAGGTTTCCTTGATTTTTAAGGATAATGTGCTAGAACTGCATTCTTATATAGACTATAGAGAAACTAAGTCTAAGAAATCAGCTATCAGCAAGATCAAAGTTTTTAAACATTTATTATTTTTTTGAGAATATTAATTTTTGTTAAAGCCATTCCTTGGTCTTACTTGAAGAACTACTTTAAAGACAGCTTTTAATAGCAATTTCGGGGTTCCTTTATGTATAAAAGTGATGAATATTTTGGTGGTTAAAAAACAATAAGGGTAGTGTACACTGTTCATTAAAATTAGATAGGGGGCACCTGGGTGGCTCAGTCGTTAAGCGTCTGCCTTCGGCTCAGGTCATGATCCCAGGGTCTTGGGATTGAGCCCCGCATTGGGCTCCCTGCTCTGCGGGAAGCCTGCTTCTCCCTCTCCCACTCTCCCTGCTTGTGTTCCCGCTCTCACTATGTCTCTCTCTGTCAAATAAATAAAATAAAAAAAAATCTAAAATTAGATAGGAGTTCGGGCACCTGAGTGGCTCAGTTGTTAAGGGTCTGCCTTCGGCTCAGGTCATGATCCCAGGGTCCTGGGATGGAGCCTCACACTGGGCTCCCTGCTCAGCAGGGAGCCTGCTTCTCCCTCTCCCTCTGTCTGCTGCTCTGCCTACTTGTGCTCTCTCTTTCTCTCTCTCTGTCAAATAAATAAAATCTTTAAAAAAATTAGGGCTTTATGGTGGTCTTGTATACTACAGATGTTCTATAATAGAAATCTGTTATATTTATAATTTTGAAATATTAAGAAAGCTAGACAAGTGTTTATTTTCTTGAGCTAAGAGAAGGAGAAAGGAGAACAGGCTGCTCTTCACAGTCTTTGATAGAGTCATGGACTCAATGTGTGACATAATCCCAAGAATCCCATGGTATTTTGAATATTAATGCATGACTATATGTTCTTGGAATGTAGAGGGACCCTTAACCACTAAAAAACAAAAACAAAAAACAGAGTTTATCTATGACTTGTGCAGTTGAAATTTAAACACTGTTTTCAACTTAGTTTTGCTGAACTAGATAGACATTACTGTTGGATCAGCGGGCAGTGCTTCATGTGACACCTCCCTAAAGTATATATCCTTGGCCTGACCTTCATTTAGTGCTTCTGTTTTTCCCTCTGTATGCACATCACTGTGTGGGTACACCCACATGAGTGTTTGTTGGTGCATCTATTTGAAGGTTTGGCGGGGGAGCCCTTGCCCTTGAATTCCTGTTAAAGCGCCGGTGGGATGGACAGTGAAGGCAGATGAGGAAAGGGGGAGGTATTTTGGAACGTGGCTGCTGTCTGGGCCCTGGTACCTGACCCAGAAGCCTGAATTCTTTTGTTTGCTCTTGTTTTTTTTTTAAACTGTTTTCATGACCTTGGGCTCTTCTTTTAACCTCATTGCCTTACTTTACTTGGTAAATTGGACCAGTCTCTTGCTTTGCTACTTTACAAGAAACCGATGAGGATTAATGAGCTAGACTCTGGAGCACCTTTTGTGTTTCTCTGAAGAGCACGTTTAGGGGAAGCTAGAAGACAGAGTTCACACCATAGAGAAGCAATGTTCTATCACGTTGCCGTGTTTCATGGTTGAGTCCCAAGGAGTCCTGCTTGCCATTATCCTAAAAGGAGTGCTAGCAGCAGCCTCATTTCTGTTCACTTCTGAATTAAATGACACGTGAGTGCAGGGTGATGGAAAGAAAGGCCAACTATATGTGGGGATCAGTGGAGTCACAAACAGGTTTCAAGGGCAGTGTCTGACTTAGGTATGCTTGCCTGAAACAGGCCGACTTGTTTTTTAAAACCCCTTTTGTATGTATCTCTTAGACTTATTTAGCTCCTCAGTATTTGTGGAAGAGTCACCAAAAGTGCTTGGCTCTGTGTGCATAATGCCAACAAGATCTAAAAGAGGTTCCCAGGCCAAAATCTCGGAATTAATGTATGCTGGTGTCTCAAGGTAGGGTGAGGTTCTAGACATGATTGTAGGGCTTAAAACAATTAGCTTGCACGTGGCTCTTCGCATCTGTATTGTAAGCATGTCAGTATAAACATCCGTAGAAAGAGTGCTTGACTACCTCATGTATCCAGTCCCACCCTAATTTTATTTAGCATGCTGTCTTTGGACAATCAGATTTTCAATTCCAAGGTGACTGGCTTGGTTTCTCTCCTTAGAAGATTTTTCAGATTTTTCCCCCTGCCTGCGCTTACCTTTTTTTAGGACGTTTAGCGAGGTAGCAATACATTTAACCTAGAACTCAGCTTCCTGTCAGTGTGAGATTTTTAAAAAGTTTAATACATGTGTATTCTGAAAGTGCTGTTGTAATCTCTGATTCAGCGAGTGTAGTTGGAATATAGACGATACAGTTCAAAATTCTGAAAAAATTATCCTCATCTTTTATCTCTGGGCGTACGTCATCACTTTAGGAATAATTTTAGGACTGTCTCTTTTTTTCAGATGCTCATAAAATACTTGGTTGATACCAGGAGTGTTACCACTTCTGTATATACATATTGACTTACTCGTTTCTAAAGCTCCTGCTGTTGATAGGCATCCTGTAGCGGTGGGACTGCCAATGTCACTTCACTCATCTACTCTGATCTTGATAGATCTACTCATGTGAAATACAGGAGTTTGCTAACAACTAGTTCACGATTCCAGTGTTAGCTGTGTATCATTTAGAGATGAAGGGACATAATTGAAAAAAATATACTGGAACTATTTCCAATTGTCAGATCTTCATAAATGCTCTCGTATGAAAAAAATGAAGTTGTATTACCCAGTTTTATTAGAAATGCTATATTTTGTTGGGTCCGTGTATTCGCAAACTAGAGAATATTTTCCCTGCCGTGATTGATGTTAGGGCATTTATGGGGATAGTCTGCTATATTTCATATGTATATGAGGATGTCATTGTTAAAATGTTCAAAAGAAAATTATGTATGTGATTTATATTTTATTATTTCCTCCTAGGATGTAATTTTTTCCATACCATGATTCCTGTCATATTGTCAGTAGTGATTTGATGGGTAATATGCCAGAAATAATTAGATAAAAAAAAGGTGATGCAAACGTCAAGACAATATAGGTTTCTTGTGAAAAGCGTGAAGCGAAATCATGCATGTTACATTGTAGAAATCACCAGTCGCATACATTTAAAGAGTCTTCAGGATTACAGGCGGGATGGAAAATGGAGCTAAACACAGGAAGCGTGGGATGCAGCATATTTCATAGGCATATGCTTGCTACTGACCCCCACCTGCAATCTCTGCTAAATGAAACGTGTTTTAGAAAATGCTACTCCTTGGGCAAATTCAGACTGTGGTATATTGTCAGTGGGAAGGTGTTAGATCCCGCCCTTTTCCTTTGAGTAGGAAAAATTCCATCTTTCTCTGGAAGGCAGGCAGCCTGTCCTTTGTTTTAGTCCTCTTCCTGTCAGGTTTGAACATTTTTCTTTGGGGAGAAAAAGACATACAGTACGAACTATTTCTTTACCTTTGTTGACCTTAGAGATTAGAACGTTACTTTAAAATCTCAAGTGACTATTTTAAAACACAGGACAAGGTAATTGATGGTTTCAGTGTTGCCTCCTGAGTATAAGATCTCCTGGGACTTTAAACAGAACGGAACCTGTCTCCAAGTGTCTTTTTACTTTTGAGCATTGATGACACTGGTTCACTTGTATGTTACTTTAATGAATAACAGATACTTCTAAAGATTAGACAGGAATAACTTTGACAGTAATATTGTCATATTACAGTATTAATATTAGGCAGGAATGAAGATGAATGTCAACTAGAGCCAAGTACGTAACCTGTCTTCAGAGTCAGCATGCAGACCGTGGTATGTGTTTCGGCCCCACACTTCAGCCCACCCCTGGTGTCAGCATGCTCACTACTTTGTGACTTGGGAGGATGGGGATGAGAAACAACTACTGGGAAGCTGAGCCCTGTCTTCTGCCTCTCCCGTGTTCCTGGGCAGGCGAAGGAGCCTTGCAGTCAGAAAGTGGCTGAGTGGTATGTGATGCAGATACTCTGCAGGCTGATGGCCTGCAAGATCATGGAAGAGGAAGGAGAGTGTGGAGACATGGCTCTGGGGCCAGGAGGGAGGGACCAGGTGCCCAGAGTGGACTGCTCTCCCCCGAAGGGCAGTGGGATCAGTTTCCCAGTTTCCCAGCAAATGGCCTCCTCCTCTTCCCCAGCTTCCTGGTGAAGTCCATAGTCATAGCTCCATTTTCTGTCATAGAAACTGAAGCTCAGGGAAGTTGAGGGACTTGCCCCAAGTTACCGGGTTCCCATTTGGCATAGCCTGGACAGGGACGGCTCTCTGTGCCAGGGGCTTTCTCCTAGGGATGCTGGAGAGTCATGATTCCTGAAAATGAAGGGAGAAGTCTCAGCGCTGTTGAGAACAGGGTGAGCAGCCTTTGTGCCCTGAGTCATTTCACCTGAAAGGCAAGAGCCATTTAAGGAGTGCCTTCAGTGGTAAATTCCAGAGAAGATGAGACCAGGAAACAAGGAGCCGCCAAAAAGCCCCACAGGTGAATGCGGATGTGTAGCATGTCTGGCACCACCACTGAAAAGGGTGCCTTTGGTTTTGTGGAATTTACATGTTGATAAAAAAATGACACTTTATTTGGAATCAGATCGTTTTGGAGTAGCCAGAAAGGTGAAGTTGACACTCAGAGGGAGTCCCTGGAGGCCCGGAGACAGCTAAGAAGAAAGTAGAGGCCATACTCCATCACTTGTCTCTGGCTGCCTTCTGCCTCCTCCTGTGTTCTCCCCCGGGGGGGCGGTGGGGAGGAGGAGGTCCCTAGCTTCTGTCCTGAAGCCGTGTCTTTTGGAGACACGTGGCCCGTAGAATCTGGAATTCCTTATGTTCTCTCTGGTGTGTTTTGACCACTGACAACTTAGAATGTGGTGATTTTTTCTTGGGAGCTAAAAATACCTGACACCTTTCGTGTGTTCCTTTCATCTGGAAAGCACTTTTTCCTCCTTGGTTTAAGCCCTAACAGGCAATAGGGTGGTTAGCAACCAAAATTGGAGAGTCAGCCGGAAAGAGTTGGTTCTCAGTCTGCCTTTCCTTGACTGTGTGACCTTAGGAAGTTGCTTGACTTCTCTGAGGGTCAGTTTCCTCCTCTGTAAAATGGGGATTAAATCTAACTCATAGAGTTAGTATGACGATTAAATGAGATAAACTTTATAAAGTACTTAAAACAGGGATTGGCACATCGTGTGTGGTCAATAAATGTTGGCTATTATTATTTAGAAGTAAAACATGGAGGAAAATAAAGTGCAAAAATTGAGGAGTTTAAATGTAAATACGGAAATGTATTTTTGAACAAATCTCACGGCTACCTTGGTCATTGGCATCCGAGGTTCTCTTTACCACTTACATTGCAGTATGATTATATTCCCAATAGTGGATACTTACATGCATTCTCTGGAATGGTCTGTTTCTCCTTTGTAAGTTTTTATGATCTTTATTTTAACTTTTCTTAAATACAACGCATTCATTGGCCATTGCCATTGAGCTTATGAGTGGAAAAGTAATCAAATGGTGAATGGAAGATTTGTCCACTTGGCCACATAGACTTACCTGGTCATTGAACATAAATAAAAGACATGTGAATCCTTGGTCTGTTGTTTGAGAGTAACAGACAGGATCTAGTAGTGAATGCATTTTGTGGCTGTTTGTCTATGTTGCTCGAGCTGAAGTAGTGATCGCTGCCACACATGTATAAGGATACACTATGGGGCGGTCCCACCACGGATTGTGGTAATGGTCTAGAGATCACATTCAGAGCATACTGACAACTCTTACTGAGGGGATGAGGGCCTGGGTAACAGTGGCGTTCTTCTGACTCTCCTCCCTGTGGTAGGGAGAAACCTCCTCTCTGCCAGGAAACCATTCTCACAATCCCCTCTGATCTGGGCTCCCTTGGCTTGTGGGTGGGTGGTCCAGCAGCCAAGGCTGAGAGCTGCTGGTAGGGAGTGGATTAGTTTGGTGGTGTGCAGTGGGCAAGGTTAAGTCTGGAAACTTACCCCATCTTTGGTTTTTTAAAAAAAACTCACAGTGTTCCTCACAGCAGTTCCTCAGTGAGCATTCAGTTGGTGAAGAGTGGGTGTATAATCAGAATGAGTGTTTACTTTAGGGTAACCAGTGTGGAACTAGTGAAGAGAGGTAACTTCTTTTTAATTTTGTGAAAAGTACCTGACCAGGTAAATCAGATGGCAAACCTCTATCCTTATACCAAACATTACTGCGGACAGTAATTACAAAATGTCAGTCCACCCCTTTGTTGAAAATGTGTGTAACCACATGCTTCCTCCACCCCGCCCCCAACCCCATTTTTCTCAGGATTTAGAATGTTTTTGTTTCTGTGAGTCATTTTTTGTAATAATGATTAAAATTTAAATTTTACCCATATTATAGTGTCCATAGATTTTGAGTGTTCTTTGAAGTAAATTACACCTGTGATAGAGTATGCATGGGGTGTATCCATACAGATACTTCTTTTTTTTTTAAGGTTTTTATGTATTTGAGGGAGAGAGAGAGAGAGCAAAAGAGAGAGCACAAGTGGGGGGGGCAGAGGGAGAGGGAGAAGCAGACTCCCTGCTGAGCAGGTAGCCCGATGTGGGACTCAATTCCAGGACCTTGGGATCCTGACCTGAGGTGAAGGCAGATGTTTAACCAACTGAACCACCCAGGCGCCCCTCCATACAGATACTTCTTTAAAAAATCAAGTACCATGAAGCCCCTGGCTTTAGATAACAATTGATGAGAAAGCCTAAGAAATTTTATTTGAATACACATATAACAGCATTAAACATTGAGGTTGGTATTTTTTGAATTGACTCACGATATTGTGAACATATTCCATGAAGGCATAAAATCGCAGGAAAAATGAGTTTATTAATGGAAATTAAGCTAGATCCTAATTATTACCTGTGAATAAGTGTCATCATTTGAAGTTTTTATTGCATTTTAACACATGGCTTGTCTTGATGAGAAAATATGTAGCAAAGGGTAAATGTAGCAATTTTCCTTTTACTATTCCCTCTGCTATGTCATTATTGCTTGATGTTATTTTTCAGCAGCCTTTCATTTTTGTCCCAAATGTTTTTGCCTCTGGCTGGTTTTATTTCTTTAAAATGTATGTATCACTTCTCAAAGTGATACATTTTGACAGGTAATCGATATTTTTTCATACTAGATTTGATGCTGCAATGGTCATAATCTTCATCTTAGACTTAGTTAATGGTTGAATACTAAACTAGATTTTTATCTCAAAATAGTCTTTTGTTAAGAAACATATTTGCCCACCCCCCCAACCAAATTCCTTTTTATCACTCCCACCCACCAGGCATCTCTGGCTGCCACAGTGCTTGGGATGCACAGAGTCCACTTATCTGGGATACACATCTTTTTGACTTTTTGACAGTGTGTCCTCAAAATGTCTTGAGATAGCATTTCCAACTAGCTTACCTAATTGGTCATAGAAAAGGTGCTTCTGGACTCTACCTTTTTTTTTTTTTCTTCCTCCTGGCAACCTGTGATCTTTATTTCAGGGGGAAAAATCTTTTCCCTTCGTTCTCTGTATTGAAAACTTGGTACCCTCCACTAGACCCCACTTTTTCTAGACTGACCAGCACAATGAGGATCCCAGTATTCAGAGCACAAGCATGTGTCATGACACCGAGCTTGGCTTTTGCTTTGGAAGTTCAGCTTCTTAGGTCATGATTTTTTTTTTTTTCTTTGCCTAAAACCAACTAGGGCTTCCTTATGCCTCTGTGTACAGATGACAGTGATAGTCTAAGCTGGTAAATATATTCTCACCTCCTGCCAAGGCATTTAGTCTAAGATGGCCCTTCAAATTTCAGGCAACTGTTCATGCTCCTCTCTCAGGAAGGTGACTTGAGGGAGAAAGGTCAACAACTGTCATACCTTTTGTTTTCATTGAAGGAAAAGGTCTCCCTTTTGTGGGAAAAGATGAAAGTACAGGTGGGCCTGTCAAGAATGGGGATCTCTTTCCACCAGCTTTGCAGATCCCGCACAGATAGCAAGCCGACCTTACTGTCCCGGCTCTGAGACTTTTTTTTAGGTTGTTTTCTTTTTGTTTTTGTTTTTGTTCTGTCCTTCCATGTAAACAAACATGTACAGTTTCTTTTTTTTTTTTTTTTAACACGTACAGTTTTTAAAAATCTTTTTAAAGACAGTTGTTTGGAATTCGTTGGTCCCTTTTGGCTTGCACAGTGATCACTTAGGTGCTGTTTCTTTGCTTCTTGAGACTGTACTACTTCTGCACGTGTGAGAGAGAACTAGCTTCCTTCCTTAAGTGGTATCAACTGAGCACACCTAAGTGGAAGAGCACCCCGATACCCGTCTCTGCTGATAGCTCTGCTAGTGCTACTATTTCTTGACAAGGTTTCTCTTTGTATGTGTGGAGATGTATGCAGACTGTTCGGGAACATAAAAGGCAATCAATTTTCCTCAGTGGTTAGATTCATAAATCCCCAAGCTATTTTTAATGACATAATCTAATCAATTGATAGCACTCCTAATAGTGGGTTGACAATCAGAAAGAGAAAGCTAGTGTAATAGCAGGTGGATGGGTAAGGAACCTCTAGACACTTTCTTCCCCACCCCCTGCATTGAGAAATCAGATATCTGGATTAGGTAAAACCCAGGAAATGTAGATTTTTAAGAAAATATTATGCCTGTCTTACTGACCTCCTTTCTTGCAAGAAAGAGACTGTCTAATGGATAGAGTGAAGGAGAATGTGGTTTTCAGACAAGTTGCAGAGTCCTAGACTGCCTCCTCAGAACCAAACTGTAATCTCAATTTAAATATCTCTAGGATAGAAATCAAGGGGGAATAATTTATTATAAATTGGTAGTATTGTATGTTGTTACTCCTGTGCCAGGCCAGTAATGAAAACTTAATATTCATCTCCTGGTTGCTTCGAATTGAAATAAGATGAGGATGAGCAGCGTAAACAAGCTGAAACAGACTGTGAAATTGCACATGATGGGAATCTTTCTTTTAGCTGCTTATAGACTGTAAATAGGTTAATCTTCCAACCAGTGATGGCTCTTAACGATCTCTTCTGCCTTTTTACATTTTGATCAGGTCTCAACAAAATGAAGTTACAATCAGGAGGGACGTTAATATCTAAAATGTTTCTGTCTTAGGGCCAGGAAACTACTGGCCAGGTATTTATGTGAATGAGTTGGCTTTCACACTGGGAGGTGGAAAGTGTTCTGGCAAGGCTGGAAGAGCAGCCACCCAGAGCCCTCTGTTTGCAGGGTTTCGGGCTGCGTGCGTGTTCTGCTACATTTTTTTCTTTGATGCTATCAGGAAAGATCAGGAAAGATGAGCAGCAGGCCTGGTGGTGCTGCTCGGCTGACCAGCTGTGCCCTACTTTTTCCCCGTCCCAATCATTGGCGGCCTTCCTCAGAGGTGTCTGTCACCACTGATTTACTTAGCCACTTCGACCTTATAGTTGCTTCAGAAGGGGCTTGACCCAGAGCTCCTGCCGAAAGCCATTTACTGGTCGTCTGGAATGCCTTTGAAGGAGAAGGAAGAACAGGGACCCCACGATTTCCTGCCTAATAGCAAGAGCCTCCCCCGCCTGGCTAAATGCATTAGGTACCTGAGCCCACTTGCTGCCCTCTCGCACCGAACTGCAAGCCTCCGTGCTCTCCGAAGTTGCTGGAGTGCATAACTAAGCGGCACCAGCTGACTCCGGGCTCCAATCAGCTAGAGCGTGATGTAAGTGTTCAGCAGCTGCCGGGCTCTGAATTAGCGTGCTGAAGTAGAGGTAGTACAGCATGGCTAGACTGTTGTGAGGCTCAGAGAAAGCGGAGGGGGAGATGGATGAGTCCAGCATTCTAAGACGAAGAGGGCTCCAGGTAGGAGATCCTTCCGTTCTTGAAATGTAGCATCCTCAGTGGTCTGCCGTTGAGGATTTCAAAGTTCCCTTTTCCTTCCTTTACTGGGCACGGATAACGTGCACGGTTCTTCGTATCCACTTGGCAAAGGGATACGCTAAGTCTCTAGTTACAGGGTTCAGTGACACATCACAGGGTTCAATGAGAAAGGCTCTTTTGTCAGAGACAATAGATAGGACTTTTAGTTTGATACTTTGTGGATGGTTTTTCTGCTTGTTGCTGAAGAATAGTTAAATTGTGGCTGGTGGTGACAGCTGATGAGCCAATCTGGCATTCTGTCAAGTGTCTGGGAAGTCTGTCGAGGGTGGCAACTCCGTTCAGTTCTGGGAACACAGGACTCAGTTTTGTGTCAGGATCAACCCCCGAGTGGCAGGAGCCTCTGTCTGATGGCCTTGCAGATGTGTGCAGCTGCTGAGAGTTTTCTTCTGTCAGGGAGATGAAAGTTTCTGCTGGCAGCTCAATCACAGTCGACTGTAATTTGTTTATGTTGAGATGAGGAAAGATCCCCATCTTACTGCCTTGATTTTTGTGCCCAAGGTTCTCTAATTAAATTACTCCAACTTTAGTGTACAAATGTATTCCAAGTTAGAACTTGGCAAATCAGACAGCTTGAAAAAAAACATCTGCTTAGCGATTTGTAAGTTTAAGGAAGCCAAAACATAAGTATGTTCAAAATTAGTATGCTTAACTCTTTGATAACTCTTTTTCCTGCGAATAAGTGATATTTTTTTCTGAAAGAACCTAATGAGTAGCCATTGTTAAACCCTCATTCATTATTTTTGGGGAAAAAAAATGTCACATGCATGCTTGACAGTACAGAATAGATAGCACATTTAGAAATGCTTCCAGATAGCCCTTAATGGCTTTGACTTACAGCTGGTCTAGTTCTGCTTTTTTTTTGTTGTTCTAAGTGTCTGTTACTAATACTGTTATTATTCATATTATAATATTGTGGGTAAATTAAAGGATTATTTGCAGGTAAACCAAAGAGGGATTTAAGAAATAGGGGTTAAATGTCATGTATTGTTCCCAACCTAAGTAAATAGACTGCCTCTTTAATGATTTTCACTGTGGTCATTGTTTTGAATGTACAGTGCAGTTAGTCACTGCTGTGGATTTCCTTTTCTTTGTTTTCATCACATCTATAAAGTTCTGGTAATGCACAGCTGTCTGTGCGGCTCCATGTCCTCTTCGGGGTCAATGGTTAAATATGGAAAGTCTCTTTGTTAAAAAAGATGATAAACTATTAAGCTCCCTCAGGGTTCAGCTTATTAATAAGTGACAGTTCAGCTAAGTTTTCTCTTTCCTTTAATGCATTTTAGATAATGGTGTAATGTATGTTGGATAAGAAACTCCTTTTTGTGGTTTATTTCTGTAGTATATATTCTCAGCACTTCAGAGGATATAGTTGAAACACATGGTGCTTTTGAGGGGTATAGATCTCACAGAACTTTTGATTTTAGAACTAAATAATGATTGTGGTTATTTAAAATACTGGAGTTACTTTCTATCTAAAAGATTTGCAACAAAACAAAGGAAACACAATTCATTGATATAATACTTAGAGTGCTAGATCGTTGTCATACTTAACATACTTTTACTACACCTGCCATAATTGACTACACCATGGATAAAGAATGCCTGATTTCTTTTATGAATGAGATAGAAGTCTTCATTCTGTGAGAAGTAACAATATAAAAGTGTTTCAGAGTTCTGCCACCTCATGGCTAAAACCTAACTTTGGCTCAAACAAAGCTTATTTTTCTTTTACTCCCATTATATCTAGTATTTTTTTAAAAGACACCTCTTACATAGAGTAGTTTATTTTTTTTTAAAGAAACTGCTGTATAAGGAAACTATTTATAAAATATAAAATTTAAGTATTTGTATTACAAAAGATGTCACTGTGGAGTTCATGAGAATAACGCCACCTAGTGAATTTAAGAATTAAGTTAATTTTCAAATATACACTATTTGAAACATTTCAACATGTCAATGAGATATATCTGCAGTAGTGAAGTGAGGCTGAAACCTACACATTTTGTATTTATGATTCTGACCCTGTGTTTGCGAGGTAATCTTGAGCAAGTCCTATACCCTCAGTCTCTGTTTATTTTTCCGTAAAATATTTCAGCACAAGACCTTTGAGTGTACTAAGTAGGAGATAGGTATAAATGAGGTTTAAAAAGTTAATGGCTATATAATAAATACACTAGCATATGGTAGAAACTCAATAAATATTATGTTGTTGAAAAGCAAGGGATTTTTATTTTTATAACATTATATGTCATAACTAGCAAGATGAAATAGTTACATCTTTACTCCATGTATGCTATTTGAGTTTGTTTTTAAGTTAGAAGAATCAGCAGTAAAGACAGTAAACATTATTTATTTACAGGGATCATTTTGACAGGGCTACAGGATTTTATATAATAATAGGAGTCGATTGGTGTGCCGCACTGAATAGAGGCATACTGTGTGGAACAGACCAGGTTTTTAGATAACAAAAAGCCTAGTCAAAAATCTGGAGCATACAAATATTCTAATTCCATAAAATGTATTTTTGAAATAATGTAGTATGTGTTTAGAACCTACTTTTAGAATTTCAGTACCTCTAGCTCTTAAAACACGGGAACACTAGTGGTATTTTTAATATTTGGTCTTCGAGAAATTTTTTAGTGAGAACATACAATTTCTCAAGGAAGGGCTACCTCATAAAAGGGCAGCACCACTGAGTTGTTCATCTTAAGTGACTCACTTTTCCATCTTTTCTGTGGACTCTATTAATATTTCCGGGACTACTGATAGCACTTCAATCACTGCCTTTGAAATGAGAATGAGAGAAAGAGGCCCCAGTGGCTTCCACTGTTAGAATCTGGGGGAAGTTTTCAGACTGCTTCTCAAAACATGGGAAATTCAGATGGATGGATGGGCTTGGGCAGACCTTGGACTTGGGGCAATTTGAATTTCTAGACAGGTCTAATTCATCAAAAGATAACTGGCTCCTTTCAGGGCTAGTATTCCTCATACACAGATCATATTTTTTAAATGTCATGGAAATTAATTGTTTCAGTGGTTTTTGTTATATGTGTCCTTTTTATTTGTTTTAATGAAAGTGTCCCTGTCCCTAATGTGTTAGCTCCCAAGGCTGGAGAAAGATGGACAGGCGCCATTAAAGCAGCGACAAATCAGTAGAAGAGGGAGTGTTCTCCCAGAGAGATGTCATAGGATTCCTTTCCTGTCCTCCTGTGGTATTTTGCTCTACCTGCTACCATCTGTTGATTTCCCTCCTCCCTAGTTACGTATTAGCATTTCAGTCCACTTCCTGATTATCACATGGAGCTAGAATGTAAATGTTTTTTTCTTATATGATGCAGTTAATGACTAAATCTTTCGAATTTAAACTTCCAGATTTGTGTTAGGATTTTTGTTTTCTTTGCTTTCCCTTATACCTGGACTTCGTCTCCCAGCCTTTATTGAAACAACAAAAAAAAGCTAACATTATTACTTTGGTCTAGGTTCTGATTTTCCACTGGCCATTATCTCAAGTTCAATTTTAGTAAGCAAAGAAGCAGGCGGACTCTTTCATTCTGACTGGTATCCAGCTACCTCTGTTTTCCTCAATGCTTGAATATGGGTCATTCAAGTCATAATGTCTCAGTGTGTCTGAGAAGTCTGTCAACTTTAAAGTGATTTGGATGTGTTTACACTTGACCCAAAATTCCATCACAGTATTGTTGTGTGGGACTATAACTCTGTCCTTACTCATTTGAAGGTTCTGTGCAGTTAAAGGTAAGAACTCTAGTTAGAGGATTAATTTAATAAAAAGATGATAATAATAGTTTGGCATAAAGTACTTTTGTTCTTCGAAGGTTCCAGAAAGGCAAAGAGGCTTTTTTGGGACAGGAAGAATCAAGATGGTAAATGAACTTTTTTTTTTTTTTTTTTTAAGAAACAGAGCACAAGCAGGGGGAGGGGCAAAGAGGAGGGGGGGAGAGAGAGAGAGAGAGAGAGAGAGAGAGAGAGACAGACCCCTAAGCAGGCTCCCCTAGCATAGAGCCCGGCGCAGGGCTTGATCCTGCAGCCCTGAGATCATAACCTGAGTGAAATCAAGAACAGGACTCTCTTTTTTTCCTTTTATTAACATATAATGTATTGTTTGTTTCAGAGGTATAGCTCTGTGATTCATCAGTCTTACACAGTTCACAGCACTCACCATAGCACATACCCTCCCCAATGTCCATCAGCCACCCCATCCCTCCCACCCCCCTCCACTCCAGCAACCCTCAGTTTCCTCAGATTAAAAGTAGGACTCTTAACTGATTGAGCTACCCAGGTGCCTTGATGGTAAATGAGCTTTTGGTAGTTATAAGCACCTAATTAATTAGACCAGGTGTGGCCATATCTGGAGTGGTATTAGCTGTTGAAGGAGTTCACTTTCTGTGTCTGAGATGGATATAAAAAGTTGTCTGTCCATCTCTGCACCCCTGGAAATCCTTTTAAAGACTTACAACTTCACGTCATGTCCTTTGCTCTTAGTAAGAGTTGCTGGAAGAAATGGCTGTGATTGCTCAGCTCTGCGCTTTCTGGAAAACTCCCCTTGAAGCCTATCCCTTATGATGTGCATCGTCTCTTGCATTAGGCCCACATGATAAATTAGCTTAGCGTTCACTGCTCACAAAGGTCCTTCCCTTCCAGGTGAACCGGTTTGCTTCTTTGAATCAGATAATGAGAGCTGGCTCTGTCTTGCCAGTTTAGTCTCACCTGATCAGAACCATTGCATACTCAGCTGCAATAACTTTTGAGATAAATGTAGCCACCACTTCTCCTCTGTTGGGTTCTTAGTTCCCTCTGTGAGGAGTTGTATGGTTTTATGTATTACATCTTTAAAAAATCTTAAGTTGCCTGAAAAGGTTTTTCAAAGTAGAGAAGGCCTGAAAATTTAATAATATTGTGCTTAAAGCAGTGAAATTATCTAAAGAATAATTTTAGAAGAAGACAAAAGGAGACTAAAAGACCAGCTAATCAATGAACTAGGTAAACTGTAAAAACGGTGAACTCCATGAACTTACAAGGATCAGTATTCATGCAGCCACCAATCATTTTATTGTTGACACCAGAGTGTAATGAGATAAGGGTGTTTGATTTTACCTGAAACTTGAATTGCAAATAAATTATTAGCAACGGTAGAGCTTTTAAAAAGTCTTAGAAACCATGTGTCTGTCTTGGAAGCAACCTAAAACATGAAGGTTGGCAAATGACTTTAGAGACACACATGTCAGAAGACAACATTGCCATTAAAATCATGCATTTGACAAATGTTTCATGACAGGAAAAAGCTGATAATAACGAGAAGTGAAAAAGTAGAGTGTATACAAAAGGTGTGTATAAGTCTATAAAGATGTGTAGCATATACCCACACATTAGTCTGTATGAGGCAGAGATGGGAAGTTGGGGGTGGTGGAAAGAAACAAAAAAATAACTCCTATCTAACATATATTAGGAACCTGGTTTTTTTTTTTCATGTAAAATAACAGGAAGAAAAGCACTAAAAAGTTATTATGTCTTGATGGTGGGGTCTAAGAATTTATCTCAAATGTACTATTCTATAGTAAGCACGTATTACTTGTATAATCAGTCAAAAGTGGGATTTGGGAGCCTCTTTATAATTTTTTTGCTTTGTCGTCTAGGAAGAAGTTTTATACCACTCACTAAGATCAATGAAAAGCTCTTAAAGATTGTTTTTTATTTCATGTCTTTATGAAATTGAGAAAGATAAATCAGTTCTAATATGATGCATAGTTCCAAACCTTAGGACAGTGGTTCATCGGAGGCTGTCCTTTTGAACCACCTGAGGAGCCTCTAAAGCGTGAGACCTAGATGCAGTCCACATGGATTAACTTAGCATCTCTCTCAGTGGTACAGCCAGGCTTGAGACCCACTGCTCCTGGGGGATTACACGTCCAAGGAACCCAGAGTCATGGAACCTCCTCCTTCTGTATCTCCAAATGCAAAGTTTGACAGCCTCTCAAAGGTGTATGGCACGTTTGGCCTCCCTTCTTCCAGTGGGACATGGGTTTGTTTTTATGGAGAGGTAGGGGGAGATGGATGTCCTCCTTGTCTTTGTTTCTTGACTTCCTAAGTAATGGTAATGGTAGCGATGTGAGAGTTCAAACCATTAACAAACCCACCTTCAGGGGGCAGTTATCAGAGTGGGGTGGCTAGAGGCAGCCCTAGACCATTAACCTGAAAGGACCCAGGGCACTGCTGGTGTCCAGTTCCATTTTTACATTTTTTTTATATTGCTGGCACATGCCCTGTGATTTATGTCTAGAAACCACCTTAGGCATGGAAGACAGTAGCTTTGTCCCTTGAAGCGTTATCCTCACTCACGCTGGCCATAACAAACACCTGTGGTTTGGAACTCTTATTGTGGATACTCTTCCGTAGTGCCCTTGCTTGAGTTCTCAAAACACGTGCTACTCTTAGATTGTGAATGCAGATGCTTTTGATTCCGGCAGTCAAGGATAGAACTCCATTCTTTGCCTTTCTTTCAATAAACGTCTAATGATAATAATAAATGCACTACTGGACTTTTCATCCCCGGCTCCAGCAGTACCCACCTTGAGGGGCTGAGCGTGTGGTGGGGGAGACACACAGCAGTTCCGGCAACAGCCAGCGCTGGGTCCTGCATCTGTCACAGTGTGGGGGGCATGGCGACAGTGCCAGGCTGTGCCGCAGGAGGGGGAAGGCTTTGTGCAGGTGGGGGTGTTGCTGCCAAGTGGTGATGGATGACCGGGTGCAGATGAGGCGAGATGCATGTTCCAGGCCAGGGAAGCAGCTGCACATGCCAAGATGGGGTGACCACATGGGGTGTGCCCTCCCTTTGGAAGGAGCTACAGGTGATGCCTTTTAGAGGGAGGAAGGGACCAGCCGGAGGCCCGAGAGCCATGCCTTGTTGAGGGATCTGGACGGGACTGTCCAACAATAGGAAGCCGTTGAAAGATCCTAAGCAGGGCACAGCAATCTTGTGCCACCTGTCAGCTGTTGACTCACGTGCGAATGGAGAGTGCCCCGGGAGAGGCCAGGGACGGCCAGGAGGTTAGGAGAGAGGAGGTGAGCCGTGCCACTGCTGCCCCAGAGGCTGTGGCTGCAGGAGTAGTACGATTACGGCATGGTGGCCTCTTGGGATGGGTGGGGAAGGAGCTGCGAGAAGCTGCAGGTGACCTCCAGGCTTCAGACCATAGGACCAGCAACAGCTAGGGGCCGGAAGTAAAAGTGATCTGGATGGTGAGAAGATGACTAGTTCTGTGCATATGGTAGTGGAAGCACCTCGTAAGTAGAAATATTCAGTAAGCAGCTGGATGTATGGGTTTAGGCTGGCTTCCACGCAGAGGTCAAGGCCAGTTATAGATTCTGAAGTCATCTGCTTTAAATAATTAATCGAAGTACATTATGAATAATAAGAGAGTGCAATTTCTCACAGACTGTTAGATTAGCTTCCAAGAATTACTATTATGTGTATTTTTAACACTTATTTTGCGGGACTGGTTACAGTTATACTGAGAGCAAAGTAGTTTTATGCTTTAGTGTCAGGTCTTAAAAATAATGTATCCGATTTTGAAGATGTAGGGGTATTTTGTGTGTTTTTGTGGTTTTGTGTGTGTGTGTGTGTGTGCATATGTGTTTTTGCAAATTGCTTCCAACTTTGACAACTTGCCTACAAGTCTCATTTCAATACAATTTTGAAAGGGCAAAATTAAACATCTCAAACTAGAGGCTGTAATGGAAAAAGCAATTCATTCTTAAATGAAGATGATGAGGTTGGTACCACATTGCTTGAAACAGTGAGTAAATTTAAAACCTGAGTGAGATTACATCAAATTCAGCCAAAGTTTTTGTTCCCTTGGAATGGAATATCTGTAATTGAAGATAGGGGGTTCAACCAAGAAAGACAGATGGCATGTGTACAATTTTATCAGTTTTCTGACACACTGTTGCCAATTTGTGTATTGTATACACAAAGACATTAAATCACATTGATAAAAAACTGAACCCTCTTGGGAGTTAGAGGTAGAATGTATTACAGTGAGCAGGAAATGATTGTAGAAAACATTGTGTTTTTTAATGGATTGTTTTTAGTTTAGGGCTTATTGTTAGATATCAGATACCTCGAGAAATTCATTTTATAGGATTTTCATCATAATGATATTTTTCCTGATGAGAGGTGGTACTTTTGTATTTTCCAGTATTTTCTATTCTTTCAATTTTAGTATTGTTCTGAAGGTGAAGGTGGAATAATACCATTGATTTGGCTGTTTACACTTTTCCATTAAAACTTTAAATACAAATCACTGAGCTCCCAGATTCTTTTCCCATTAACTGTTGAGCAATTCAACTAGAAGATATGGTAAATATAAACTGAATTTGGTTAGTGTGGTGGATACAACTACTCTCTTAATTTTTCACTCTTCTGTATACATTCACTCCCCTGCCCAGGCCTCATGGCTTCATGGTGGATAGAGCTACTTCCCCTCAGTTGACTTCGGACTCAGCTATGTGACTTGCTGTGGCCAATGAGCTGTCGGTGAATGTGTCACAAGCAGAGGCTTGAAATAAGCTTGTGGAGTTGGACTTGTCATCTTGCGCTTTGGTGATTTACTGTGAGAAGAACATGCCCTGAGTAGCCACTGGGTCCCAGAGCAAACACTCATGGAACTGACCTACAGAAATCTGGAGCCAGGAGCCAAGACCAGAAGGCTCATAGTCACCCTGTAGACCTCCAAACATGAGAATAAATGTTGATTGTTGTAAGCCACTAGGTTTGTTTGGGTTTGTGACCCAGCGTTATGGTGGCAGGGGTGACAGTACAGGGGATGAGCTCGTGTTGTGGTTAAGAGCATAAGAGCAATGGCATTGGAGTCTACTAGACTTCAGTGGGGGTGTTGATCCAGTACCTGTTGCCTCGATTATCCTGGGCATTCTTCTAAACTTCAGTTTTGCCATCCCTAAAACGGGAATACTACTTACCTTCCAGGAACGCTGTAAAATAATTAAGATGTTTGCATGTAAGTTACTTTGAAAAATGTCAAGCAGGTAACAAGAACACAGCGCATGATCATGGCCATTGTTACTGTATTTCTAGATAGCTGAACCTCTGTCTTTCTCTGCTTTCGTTGGACTGTGTCACTTGGCCACATCCCAATTGTGTGACTCTGGAACAGGTTAAAATTTTTATGTGCCTTAGGGGTGAGGCTGTGTGTGTGTGTGTGTTTTCCTGTAATGTAAGGATACTAACATTTACCTAGCAGGATTATTAGTGGACTACAGCAAAGGTAGGTAAGTATCTAGTTGTCTTAGTTCAGGCTGTTGTAACAAAATAATATAGACAAGAGGTCTTAGACAAACATGGATTTTTCACACTTCTGGAGCCTGGGAATGTCAAGGTCAAAGTGCTACAGATTGCATATCTTGTGAGAGCCCTCTTCCTGGCTTTCAGATAGCTACCTCCTGGCTCTGTCCTCAGATGGTGGAGACAAATCTCATGTCTCTTCCTGTTTTTTTTTTTGTTTTTTTTTAAGGGTATTAATCCCATTACAAGGACCCCACCTTCATGACCTAGTTTCACCCTAATAATTTTCCAATGGCCATACCTCCAAATGAGTCATTAGGGCTTTACCATATGAATTTGCATTGGCGTGGGGGAGGGGAGACCACAAACATTCAGCCTATAGTACTAACCATGGCTGGGTGAGTGGGCAGTTAGTAAAAGTAGCTCCATTATTCTGTTTACTGTCCACACATTGCCACCATTTCTTTAAATTCAAGTATCCATTCCTAGTTCTTGAATGCCTCCTATGAGTCAAGCATAACACCCTGCACTTGGGCTCACCTCTGGATTTCTAAAATCTCTGTTTTTATTGAAAGGAAAGACAAAAGAGTGGAACATAGAAAAGGAAAGACCAGAAGTGCTGCAATTGAAAAGGCATATTGATAACGTCATTCAAATATGTAATATGTGTGTATTATACTTCTACTCCTGTGAGCATTAAAAAGTAACTCCTTTGGAATAGGGGAATTTATAAAGGGCAAAGAGTAGCTCATATGGTGCCAGTAAAGGCTTTTAACGGGAAGAATGAAAAAATGCTAATAAGGAGAGATTGAGCATTAGGGTTCATGGTTTGGGTGCAGTGTGAAATCTTACGGGGGCTCATATTTATAGCTTGTCTGTATTAACCAGAGTAGCAGAGCTGACATCTGAAATGCCTTTGTTTTAAATGGACAAAAATTGCTACACTTACCTTTTTGCCTACTGGCAAACTGTTTGGCTGTGTTGGCTCTCAGTCTACAGGCTTTTGCCTGTGCTTCCCTTCTGTACAAATCTTGTTGTGTAGTGCCTTGTCTGTTCCATTTCTGTGTGTGTGTCCCCTGACCACATCAGCCATTAGCTCCTGCTTTTGCATGCTTCCTAACCAGAATTTGCTCCACGGAAAGCCTGTGTCCTCAACATCCTTGCTTCAGAATTACTTTGATCTGTATCAGCTGAAATACATTTTGAGATGCTGGATTTTAACATCTGTATGCCACTTTCTCTAGAAGCTAATTGACTGATTGGGGCTGGAGGAGAGATGAGAGTCTTTACATTTGACCAGTTTCACAGAGCTTACCTTGCAAGCCATTGAAATGCAAATACAGACTATGCTTAGAGACTCAGAGAACTCACACATTCAGTTCTTTGTTTTCTTCTGAAAAATAAGCATTCAAAATTCATGCACATTCTATTATTCATGTGGTTTATATTTAGGTTCCGCGTGTATGTCTAGATAAATCTTACCACCATTATTTAAAATTTCATGAATGAAACTTTGCATCTCTAATGCCACACTAGCCTCCACACCTTTAACCAATCGCAGTAATTTGAAATGCAGCCCTTAAATGAGTTCTTGTGTGTGTCTGTGTATCTGCACTTACATATGCCATTGCCTTATCTATAGCTGTTTTTATTTAAATCTACTCTGTAAAGTGGGTGTGAATTCAAAACCACCTTATTTTGTTTTGTCCCAGAAAAACCTGAATTTTTGGTGTGTGGTTTCTAAGGCTTCCATGAGATAGAGTGTTGGTATCGTGGCACTTGTCTTTGTTGGATGGCTGTCACATTCATGGTCCTGAAACAGGACACCTTTTCCTGTCCATTCACTTGCATTTTCAAGGCTGTCACTGGCCACCTTTCATCTGTCAGGTGCTTTAAAAGAACACGGCATGTCAGCAAGGCAGTTCTTCTGTCATTCAGTCTGCTCTCCAACTTAGCTTTCCTGGAGCACTTAATGCCTTCAAGAATCCCCTTTCTCCTGAGCTGTGTTCATTTCACCTGTATCAGAGGGGAGAAGAATTTTCCTAGCCGGGTCCAGAGCCCTCCTACCCATCTTCCTGCCTGACACCTATTGGTGCTGGCACTAACTTTTTCTGCTGAGGCCTTCAGTACATGAGAGGCTGACAGCCGGTGTTAGGTGTGGAAGAAGAAACACAGGCTTCAGTAAAATCCTTTGTTAAGTCTTGGGTCCTCATAGAGTGGCACTGGTGATGCTTTGAATGAAGCTTTCTGTTACCTTCTGGGAGCCATGTGGAAATGTATCCGTTCTCTTTGCGCTCTTGTAGGTTCTGTAATATCCAAGTAGGATACGTTGTTCTGGGAAGATAACATATGTTCACGGGGATTTTGATATAAAATAGAGCCAGGGTGTATCTGTGCTCATGCTTAGAGTAGAAAGGAGTTGCACAAATTATTGTGACTGGACACTGCTTGGTTTGGGAGGCATCTCAGTTTTGAGCCTTTTCTCTTTTTCTTTCTGGGCCCTCAAATGTGTTTCAGTGGATATGGTAGGGGTAGGGAGTGGTGGTGGTGGTAACCAGTGGCTGCATCATTTCCTGCCCCCTCATGCTAGGAGGGTGTCTCTCATTATTATAGTCCTTCCTGTCATTGTCAGATGCTTTCCTTAAGTTGTTCTCAGCTGAAAAGTGGTGTGAAGTCTGGCATTCATCATTAACAGCTGGTCCCAGCCAAGGGTGTGTGTGTGTGTGTGTATGCGTGTGCGTGTGTGCACGCGTGAGCACTTGGGGTCGAATGTTGGTTATGAGCTGTTGGTTTCTGCTTTCCACAATTTACTCCCCTCAGTTTTCTCAGTGATAGACTATGGCCTCTTAAACCTTCAGGCACACATTTAATATTCTTTCCATCTTTATGAAAAACAGTTTTGCTTTGGACATAGTATAAGAATGTCGATTTGATTTGAGAAAGTCTCTTGGATTTTATACATCTCTTCACTGAAAACAGTGATCAGCTACATTCTTCTACTACCTTCTTCTGTTCCTGCTACTAACATACCATTTATGGGACGTGTTTTTAGCTCTTCATCATCGGACCAGTCTCGTGGGAACATTCATTCCCTCACCCACCAGGTTTTTTATCATGTGTTTTTACTTTATGCAAAGCTGGTGATACAAGGACCAACAAGATCCAATTCCTGTCATCTTCTGGGAGCTTATGACCCAGAAGTAGAGAAGGCAGACTAGTAAGTAGACTATTGAATGCCAAGTTATGCATGTTATGATGGTTAGCCAATCACAGAGTAGGTGCTCCATGGATGGAAAGATGGATGGTTGAGTAGGGGCAATATATGATAGGATGCCATAGGGGCACATAAGAGGACGTTTACCCAGTGATGGGGTTATCAGAAGCATGACATCAGTGATGGAGGTTGGTAATTGATTTCTGTTCATTTCTCTTCTTGTGTTTTGTTCTGTTTATGTTAAGTTTCCCCATATTCAAGGGGAGATGTCTAATAGACAAGATGGTATGTATGAGCTTGGAGAGATAAGGACAAAAATGTCCTGGAGATAGAGATTTAGATGGAACTATCCCATGGGTGATGGCTGAAGCCATGGTAGTGGATGGAATCACCCAGTGAGAGTATGAGGCATGAGAAAAAAGAAAGACCTAGAAAATAACTCGGATCCATTAGCAACACTAAGCTTTAGGAACACTTTATGAAGGACCAAATTAATACATAAAAAAAAAGTGATATCGACCAAATTAATATATAAAAAAGAGTGATACCAACAGTATTAACTGGGTCCTATTCTGTGCTCTTAGACCAGCTGTGGTAATCCGCATAAACATAACATTTATTGAGCTTCTGAGTGCTTTACGTGTATCTGCTCATTTTACCTCTGCAGTGGCCCCTTGAGAAAGGTGGGGGTGGACATCGGTTTTCAGAGGTGAAAACTGGGGAGTGAACTAACCTTTCCAGGCCTCAGAATTCATTTAGTTAGCAAGTGACAGAGCCTGGCTTCAAAACCTAGGTGCCTAGATTCAAATCCAGGTGGTTTTAACACATTTCTAATGGTCTTATGATTTTTTTGCTTCCCTGAAGTGGGTAAGACTAATAGCCCAACTGATAATTATCATCTGTTATGACAGGTTCAGTAGAAGTTGTATCTAGGATAATGTGGAAGCTCAGAAATGGGGGTGGTAGTGTGTCCATGTAAAGGTTGTAAGTTGGGTATGAGATAGTAATGAGTTCCCTCATCCATACTCCTCCAGTGGCCTTGAGGAGCTAAAGCTATGTTGTATTTTTGTAACAGTAGGCCTCAATATTAATTCTGAATAGTTTTTCCATGGAAGACAGGGTGTAATAATGTTCACTGCCCTAAGAGGCTTGGTCTGTGGAAGGGCAGCTAGTTTATTGATGAATTGGGTCCTAGAGAAAATAGATCTAATCCATAATTGTAACTTGTAAATTGTGTAATTATATGAGAAGTGGTATATTATGGTTTAAAATCCCTGAGCCATTCTCTTGAAGCATGGAATAATTTTGAAAACTAGTTGGCATATGGAGAGCTGTGCTAATAAACAGAGAGAAGTGAATAAGGCAAAAAAAAAAAAAGATTTTAAATTGTACTTGCTATTTAGGGTAATAGGACCTTTGGAGATCAAATGGTTTCTAGGAATAGGTATTACTTTTATTATGAAAAATAACTTTTGAGTTGGAGCTTACAACTTGCCTGACTTAACCAAATTGAGATCCAACTTAGAAGATGTGGTCCCCTGAGGCTGAATGGTTCCTTGGTATCCATTCCCCCTTTGCTCCTTCCCAGTACCCCCTGATTGCCATTTGGGGGAATCCAGGTGGTTTTGGACATGCTGACTTGGGTCCAGATCAAGAGGGTCAGGTGGTGTGGATTGGGCTGATGAGCATCTTTGCTCCTTTAGACCGCAGTGGTGGCGGGGACGGCACGTGGACCACACTGAAGCTGGCAGAGTGAATTTTTGTCCCTTTCCTGGGAAGGCTGATGCCAAGATGCTCTTTTTCTTGCTGGACATTAATTAGGAAATACATAGCCTCAAGAGTAACTGAAAGCTATTTTGGGTGTATGAAGAAAGCCTGCTGTAGGAAGGTGGCAATGCCATGAAAAAGCAGGGCCAAAGGATTCAAAGTAAACCAGGTCCTTTACAATGGAAGCTGCTGAGTCGGAGCTGGTCTGAAGGAAAGCCTCTCACTGGACTTGGCAGTTACACCACTGGGTGAATCCTTTTTTTGTCGGAGCCACTTTGAATTGGGTATTTTGTTACGTGGAACAGAAATCACCCGATTTTGTAGTTGTCATTTACTTATTTGCTTAAGATAGCATTTTTCCTTTAAAATAGATTGACTAGTGTTTTCCCCTAAAATATTTCACCTTTTTCTTCTACAAAGATGTCTTAATTTCATTTTACAAATAAATAGGTTTTAACGTTGAGGGTTTTGTTTATGAAGAGGTTAGAGGAAGCGCAAAAATGTGATTACTAAGGAATGAAAATTTATTTCAGTGACATTTGCAATAAAAATGATAAAATATTTTCCTCTTTGAAGGATCAGTAGTGTGGGCTCTTACTCTGCTAACCTCTTAAAAGCAGGCCATTATTTGTTTGTTCAGCAAGTAAAGACTTGACTTCACCGATGATAAGTTAGCCTAACTTATTATAATTTTATCCTAAATTATTTGACAGTGATAAATAGCTGATGTGGCACATCAGTGTGACGCTTCATATTGGTACTGCCTTTTATCATTTCTGCTCTAAATAATTGTTCACATCTGTCGGCTTTTTGATGGAGCTATGTGAGGATTTGGACGTGTGGAACCAGAAATCCTGGCTACTGATTTTTTTTTTTTTCATCCTCTGTTTCTTTTCTGTTTTTTCTTCTCAGGTTTTTTCCTCCTTTCCAGGGCATTGACTTTATGCCGTGTTCTCTTTATGAAGTGCTGTGCCCACAATGGGAAGGTTCAATTCCACACCTGGGTCCGTAGCAGTGTTTGTTCACCTGGATGAAGGGAAGGCAGCTTGGATGGCTGGCGTGCTCATGGCAGAAAGCTGCCTCAGACATGTACAGGCAGTCGACGTTCATGCTGCCCTCCCCAGCTTCCTGTTCTCTTCACATGATCAGTTAAGATAGGGTGGAGTTTGGGTTAGGGTCACTGCCTCTGCAAAATGAGAAACCTGTTGGACTCAGTGACCGTAATTGGGATGATTGGTGGTGTCCTCGTTCTGGGTTTCCTTGATTCTTTGGGGCATCTGTGAATTATGATGCAGCCACACTGACATTCTAAGGTCCTTAGGTGGACCATTAAGCATTCTTGTGGAGTTGATGACAATGGTGGGGGTCTATGGAAGTTTGCCGGATTTGCTCCATTCTGCTTCATGCCCCAGTGGGAGGCGGAGGAAGCAGGAGAAACCTGTAACTCTGCCCTCTGCCTGGAACAGTCTATCGCCTTCTCCTTCCTCTGCTGCATGAATCTCCCTCCCCTTCTTCCTCCTCCTTCTTCCCTCCCCATCTCTGCTCTCCCCTCACCTGCCCTTCCCTCTTTCTTGCCCTCCCCCCTCCTCCTCTGCCCCACCTCTGTCTCTTCTTCCCCTGTCCTTTCTCATTTACTCACGCCCTCCTCTTTCTTGAGTTTACTTGGACGTACTTTTGCCTAGAGAGCAGGTTTCCACTCTGAACCCCCAAGCCTGGGTAAGGTCCCCATCAGACCACATCTTAATTGTCTGTTCTCTTGTCTCTCTCTCCACCCCAAGAGTCTGTAAGCTTCATGAAATTAAGAAAATTATCTTACTGCCTGTTAGATCCCAAAATGCATGGTCAGACGTGGTAAATGATCAGTAAAGCTGGTTATTGTCAAGGGCTGGGTTCCGGGTGACCTTAACTATGTGTTTTTGAGCCATTCTGTTACGAATGTATTTTATGTGTCTTTTCTTAATTTTATGTGTTTTTATAATCAGAATAGGAAACTTAAATAGGAAAGAGAGGAAAAGCTATGTGTGAAATAGAGGAGACTCTCAAGGTCCATTCAGTTGTTAATGGGGTCCTTGGCAAAAAAGCGTATTACCTCACAGGCATGAGGCAATTATTTGTAGTGGTTACATCAGCCGGAATAAAGATGTTAATTTAAGATTCTTGTCCCTGTACATCTTCTGACTCACTGCAGAATTCCAGGTAAAGAATTTGCCTGATTTGCTTTTCGTTGTTGCTTGGAGTCCTCCAGGGTCCAGGTTTTGAGCTTTTCTGTAAGAAAAGTGTCCCTTTTTCTAAACAGCTAATATCTGAGATACTGAGAATGAGAGAAGCATAGAATTTTAAGTCCAAGAGAGAAATCTTAGATCTAATCTAGCTTAATTCTTCATCTTTCAGCTAAGAACACTGAGTTTCAGGGAAATAAAGTGACTGAACTCAAGTTATCAAAATAGTGACTATCAGAATCAAAGTGTTTGCATTCATAGTCTGTTCACTCTGCCCTCCTATGCATAGCAAATGCTTGAGTTCTTTTGTGTGGTTATATTGAACTTCTAAATATTAACTTTTTAAATAAGAAAGTAGTCTTTGCTTAACAAAGGATCCCATTTCAGAAAGTTCGTTAAGATCCTTGAGTGGATCTTCTGATTTAACTTAATTGCAAAAGCCTGTCCCATGTTGTTGCTCCCCCCCATCATTTTCTAGACTTTGAATAAATATTTATTCACTATTTCATTTTATATTTTAAGACTGTGAAGGCAAACAAAAATATCCTCAGGGGCTAGAGGCATAAGATACATCTGTAAAGCCAACTAGGGGCACAATAGGGAGTGGTGGGGACTGTGGCCAAACTGGAGAACATATATGTCATGCTTTAAGGGTATTCAAATTCCATTTTTATTTGGAAACCCTAAACAGAACGTAACTGTAACCTTTGAACCTTGTGTTTATGACTCCTTTCAAATCTAGGCTCTCTCTCTCTCTCTCTCTATATATATATATATGAATAACTGTAGGGATGAGAAGGTAGTAATAAGCATGTTTGATAAGGCTGCATAACCAGTGTGATAATTTCAGTCACATTCTGAGAAATAAACCTAGGAAGGGGAAGGCGATAGACTGCTCCAGGCAGAGGGCAGACCCCATTAACAACTGAATGGACCTTGAGAGAGTCTTCTCTATTCCACATATAGCTTTTCCTCTCTTTCCTATTTAAGTTTCCTATTCTGATTATAAAAACACATAAAATTAAGAAAAGACACATAAAATACATTCATAACAGAATGGCTCAAAAACACATAGTTAAGGTCACCTGGAACCTAGCCCTTGACAATATATATATGCGCTACAGTTTGTATTATATATATATATATAAAATGCATTTTAAGCCTCTTTTATTAATTTTTTTTTTGAAAAAACCTTGTAAAATTGCTTCCCAGGTGGGAAGAATCTTCTCTTCAAATGGGGAGGGTTTCTCTTTCCCATAGAGGTAGTGTCTCTCCTCAGTGCATGCTGTACCTTTCCCGATAGATGGTAATCTCCATCTTCTATAATTTAAAATGGTTTAAAATCATTGTAAAAACAAATGAGAGACTTCAGCGGAGTATTCCATCTTGGCCCTATTTTTTCGTGTATAAGAACCATAATCTTACCTATTTATCTTGCTATCTACCTACATAAAGACTCAGCAGAAAGGCTGGGAGTAGAGAAAAGGAATCTAATACAGCATCATCTTAAGTAGGGTTTAATAGGAGAGCGGGTGAGGGCAGCAGTGGAATTGATTAGGCTGCCAGGCAATTTGAACCAACCCGTTCGTTACAAAGTTTTGTTACGCAAAATTTAACACTCATGTCGTGAGCCAGGAGGATGCTGCAAGTAGCCTCAGATGCATTTTTTGTGCTGGCCATTGCTCTTAGAGGACAGTTTAATTTGTGTGAGATACTGTTCCAGCTTGCTGTCTCTTTCGTTCCTCGGGAAATGACTCTTTAGAGTCACCATTTTCTTAATATGTTAAAAACCTGTGCTACATATCTAAAACCCTTTCTGTTTTTATTAGCACCACATATCACTGGATTATTGTAGTGTGTGCTCCCCTTCTCTCTGTTGGGTCTCTCTGTGTTTGCAGTATCTTGGTGCAGATTTCCTTCAGAAGGTTAACAGTAATTAATGGTGGAAAAATTCTTTGTAAGAACAGTTTCTATCTATACCATTCCTTTTGACTGTTGACAGATCTGCCAAGGGGTACCTAATTTTATTGCATTGTTGATTTAGAGCTAGAGAGGTTCTGGAGGATTACCTGCTCTGATCTCCTTATTGTGGAGCCTATTAAAGTTATCAGACACTAGCTAAGCTCCTGTTATTTTAATGAATAACAGGTTCCATTAATCGTTCTAGTATTGGGCTCAATGTGGTGAAATATTTTAGAAATACATAATAATAATAACCTTCCATAGTGTAATGGATGCCTACTAAATATTAGATGCTCTGCTCGACATTGTATGTATATTAGCCCTAATTCTCAAAATGACCTGGCTAGGCATTATTAATGCCATTTTATGGAAGAGGAAAATGAAGCGCAGACACATTCGGTAATGCTGGGACATCATCGGGCTGGTTTATGTGGATATAAACCTGTATTTCCTTGGTGCTACAGTTTGTACTAACCCCTTTACCATGGTCTAGTCCTTCCTTACTCCTCTGGAGTGATTTGGTGAGAGGGATTGGGCTGAGAGACATTTTGCATAGCTGATAGCAATTAATTCGCACTACATTTTTTCCCCCCAAATTAGAAACACAGCTAAATCTTCTATATGAAAGTATGATTGCAGCATAGATGTGCAAAGCTCAGTTGTGTGCAGTAAGTTTACAAAAGTTGCATGGATATGTCTTGGTTTTCTACAGAGGACACCCTAATAAAGTATAAATGACTTTCCCTCCCTAAACAGAATTGCCATTATATTCCTGTTGGTGAGTGAGGACAGGGGTATGTGGAAAATATGTTGAGATGAACAGTACAATACTGCCACATTTGAAATTGAAAAACAAACTTGGGTGACGTACTCTTCTTAACAGTGTCATAGTGGGTGGTGTCTTCTGGTTGAAGCCCACAGCAACTTTAACAGAGGATGGTTAATAAATCTTAAGTTCTTCTGTGATCTACCCTCCCCCTGCCCGCCCCATCTGGTTCCTTTGTTCCATGGCCTTACTCCAAGACTGGTGGAGCATCAAGGTATCCCTTCTAGTGCAAGTTAACATCTGTTAAAGCCATGGCTGGTTAAAGACAACTATAGGGATGAGAAGGTAGTAATAAGCATGTTTGATAAGGCTGCATAACCAGTGTGATAATTTCAGTCACATTCTAAAAAACAAACCTAGGATAAGTTTAATTTTTCTAGTCAAATGGATTTGAGAGATCCAAGTGTGCCTGTGTACGTGTAAATTTTTCACTGAAAAATCATTTCCCCTTATCTTTCTTTTTCTCTTTTGTCCAAATGGTCCTATTCCTTTTAAGTATTCCCTGAGCTGTTTGTGATGCTATGGGAAAGCTCATGGGATTTTTAAAAATAAATAGGACTAAAGAAATATTTTATGGATAAGCAAGAGAATGCTCCTGCTTTTATCAGTTTGTTCTTTCTAGTTGGTGTCACGTGAAGGGGAAAAGTTTCTGTCACAAAAGATGAAAGTCTTACCTATCTAATATTGTTAAGAAATATTTAAATGTTTGTCCTCAGTTTGCACAGTGGGTCCTGAGTCTCATCAGAGACTAAGAGGAGAATGTAGACTTCCAAGTAGTCAATTTGGAAAATGTTACAGAATGTTTGGACATAAAGTTTTCCAGCTCACTGCTTCATGGGCTTTTCTGCCTGTGGGAATAGTTTTTTGAATGAATGGAAGGAAAAGGCCTGATTCCTGTAAGAATTTTTTGTGGAGAAGAAAATTTTCTAAATATATAACTTATGTTTTGAGCAGATGGAACAGACCCTTAGGTATATTGCAGTAAGCACAAAGTACATTAATATAGCAAAGACATTTAATTATATATTTAACAAACTGCCTACAGAGTCAGCAGAAATTAAACATTTATAACAAGTCATAGTTTAAAATAAGCTAGTGAAGTTGCATAAATAGGTTTACCAGGAATTTTGCAAGCTTGCCTTTTCCAAGAAGGCAGGGGGACAATATCTTTTTTAAAGTTAACCTTGTGTCCACACGGTCTAGCACATAGTAAATGCTTATTTAATGAATATGGGTAGGAACTAGAATTAGACTTCAGACATGCTCTGTCTAGACTATATCCATAGCACTGGTGACTTTTAATTGTGGTTGGTGTGTGTACTGTTTAGCCGTAGCTGCATAACACATCTTCCCAAAATGTAGCTGCTTCGAACAGACATGACATCATAGTTTTTGTGGGCCAGGCATCCAGATGCAGCTTAGCTGGGCGACCTGTCTCATGATCTCTCACAAGACTAAAATCAAGATATTGGCTAGAGCCACAGTTACTTCAAGGCTCGACTAGAGGAGGACCTGCTTCTGGTCAATAAGTGGTATGACTGTTGTTGGTAAGATTGAGCTCCTTGCAGGTTGTTGGAGCAAGGGTCTCCATTCCTAACTGGGTATTGTTGGGAGACCATCTCCCGCTCCTTGTGACATGGCCTTCCCCACAGGGCAGCTCATAACATGACAACTCCACACACAGGGGGAAGAGATTTCAAAATGGTATGCACACCAGGCACTGAGATCACCAGGAGCCATTTTAGAGGCTGCCTACCAGCTTTGGAAAAGGGAGCATGTATAGACTCGGAGCCCCTCCACAGACAGAGGCAACCACTTCTACTTCAGGACATGATTATCTTTTATGTGCCTTGACATTGGCTCCTGTCACATTTACTGTGTATGTCCATGTGTCTGTGTGTGTGTCCGTGTGTGTGTTCTTCCTCACAAGATTGTAAGTTCCTTGATGACTGGGGTCTTACCTTGTTTATTTCTGCATCTGCAGTACATACGTTCTTTGGCACTTAAATATTTAAAAAAGGGTAGAACCCATGAATTAGAAAAAAGGCATTCAGAGCTGGACTAGATGGTTCTCTTTATTTGCCTCCTCTGGGAAGCAGAGCTGGATACAAAGTTGTGCGGGCATGTGGGAGGCATATGGAAGGAAAGGCAATCTGAGATTGCAGCAGTGGGCACTGGAAATGTCATTCCACATGGACCTTCGGGACACACATCGAATATTGGAATATTTACCCACCACCAGCCCCTCTGCCCCGTTGATTGAAGGTTGTCCCTGAGGGATTAGCTCCTCCTCTCTCTGGGCCCTACAGGCTACCATGGTCTTGGAGAGTGGCTGGGGCAGAATTAGAAAAATACACAGTGTGTGTGCGTGTGCGTGTGCGTGTTTGAGATGAACGCTGTTAGCATCAGGTGAGTCTGAGCTTGCTCTAATCCGCACTGAAGGAGAGACGAAAATCGGAAGGGATGTAGGACGACTCTCAGGGACGGGATGCAAGGCAGCTATGGTGTCTGCTGCACGTGCAGGGGGGGTGAGGCCTGGTAGCAAGTAGGATCAGAGGTAGCCCTTGATGGTCAGGGTGGGAAAGTGCAGGAGATCACCGTTTGACCCTTACCTAGAATTTGAAGGGATAAATCCTTTTGTGCGGTAGTTCCTTGAAGTTCTGTGCTATTTTATTTTACTGTTTCCACTTGAACGTAAGGAAAAGTAAGATACCGATCTCAGTTTTGAAGGGTTATTAATTGCCCTCACATGTGCCAGTCAATGTCAGTGCTGTCTGGAGGAAAAGATTAGAAATTCCGGTGTGTTGTCTTTATCAGGAAGACACATACTGACTGATTGCCTTTCTGATTTTAAATCTGATTATCTTTTTATCTGATTATGAATCAAATGCTGTGCATCGCACAAAGACAGTCCTTATGCCTATATTATCGTAGGAAAATCTTTTGATTGTGCTTTGTATGAAATTGGAATGTCCTTGTTTTGAATATTGACCTAGATGACCAGCAACTGTCTGTGCTTTTTTAAAAAAAATTGAAAAGTTTCTAAAACACTGCAAAGAATAGAGAATAATACAACACTTCTATACTGGACATCTAGAATTAAGAAATGTGTACATTTTGTCCTTTTTTTCAGATAGTAGCTATAATAAAAGTAATTGAACATTATAACAAAAAAATAAACATTAAAACATCCATAACATGACTGAAAACTCCTTCCCAGGCCTTTGTTTCTTTATCTACCCTCCTTCCCAGAAGTAACCCCCTTCGTAAATTTGGTGTATTTCCAGTTGTTTTTTTTTTTTTTTTTTTTGGTCTCATCTCTATTTTGCAACTTTTTTTCACTCAGAATTTTTTTGGATAGATTTATGTTGATTCACATAGATTTCGTTCATTCATTTTAAATACTGGCATTTCATCTTAAGAATAGGCCACAGTTTCTTCTATCCTTTCCCTTAATAATAGACATGTCAGTTGTTTCTAAATTTGCTGTTATAGGAATGCTTCAGTGGACATCTGTGTATGGATTTCTTGCTTCCTGTATGTAAGGATGATCCAAGGGTGTGTGCCAAGAACCAAAATTATTGGTTCCTATTAGATACATATTTTCACCTTTAATAGAGACTGCTAAAACTTTTGTCTGTGTGCTTGAACCAATGCACAAGTCTACACCAGATTGTGGTTTTCTTTCGTATTCACCGCACCTGCTGTTTGGAGACTTTTTTTTTTTTTACTTTTGCTTTTCTCATGGGTGTTAAGTGATTATTTTGCTTTCTTTAAAAGAATTACGCTAAAAGAGGTTATGGATATTTTCACGTCTAGTGGCCCTTTTGGGTTTCACTTCTCTAATTTGTTAGGTCCTATCTTTTGCCCATTATTTTTTTAATTAACTCCTATATTTTATGCATTAGGAATATCTTATTCAGTCTGCCCCTTTCTGTAAAGCTTATGATGTCATTTTGTCATATAGAGGACTTCAGTTATGATGAAGTCCAATTTATTGATATTTTTTTGTGAATTTTACTTTTCATACCTGTTTAGGAATGTATATTCCTATTCATAGATTAAAAAATACCTCCCACTTCACTTTTTCTTGCAAAATATTTAAAGTTGTGTTTTGACATGAACTTTCTCACTCATCTTTTTTTTTTTTTTTAAGTATGGTTTGTGGCGTGGATTAAATTCATATATTTTTCCAGGTGGAAAGTGAGTTTTTACTGTATCATTTATTGAGTTAGTGTATCTTTTCTTTGTTTGGTACTCTGTCTCTATTTTTACTACATTCCCATCTGTGCAAGGGTCTGTTTTTGGGTTCTCTAGTTGCCCCAATCTGTTTGTTTATTCTTACTGAACACCACATGATTCAATTAGTACGGTTTTAAAATAAAGCTTGACTTCTGTAGGGTAAGTCCTTTATTTTTGTGCTGCTTTTATTCAGAAGGGATTTGGGTATTTTTGACTATTTAGGCTTTGAAGTGAATTTTAAAAACAATTTGCCTAATTCCACCAAAACAAATCTACTTGGAATTTTGATTAGAATTCCAGTGGCTCTTCAATTAATTTGGGTATATACGAGTCTTCCCATCCATATGTGACTTATGTCTCCATTAGTTCTGGTACTCATTTGTACCCATTAAACTGTTTTTATAATTTTTACTGTATAGATCTTGTTTATCTTTTTGTTTTGTTTTACAGTGTTTTCTGGACATTTATTCTACTGATAAGTAACACTGTATTAATTTAAGGGGTACCGCATAATGATTTGATATATGTTTATGTTGTGAAATGATCACCGCAAGTTTATTTAACATCCATCACCGCACATAGTTTCTTTTTCTCATGATGAGAACTTGTAAGATATAACCTCTTAGGAACTTTCAAATACACAATATGGTGTTGTTAACTGTAGTCTCTTTGCTGTAACTTACATCCCCAGAACTTATTTATCTTCTAACTGGAAATTTGTACCTTCTGACCACCTTCACCCTTTTGATCACTCACTCACCCGCTACCTCTGGCAACCACCAAACTGTTCTTTGTATCTATGAGTTTGTTTGTTTGTTTTGGATTGCATATATAAGTATATTACACAATATTTGTCTTTATGTCTGACTTATTTCACTTAGCCTATTGCCCTCAAGGTCCATCCATGTTGTAGCAGATGGCAGGATTTCCCTTTTTTATGGCTTAGTAATATTCCTTTCCACATTTTCTTTGCCCATTCATCTGTCACTAGACACTTAGATAGTTTCCATGTTTTGGCTATTGTAAATAATACTCAGTGACATGGGAGTGCAGATCCTCTGCGAGTTAGTGATTTTGTTTTCTGTGAATATGTCCCCAGAAATGGAATTGCTGGGTCATATAGTAGTTCTATTTTTAATTTCTGGAGGAACTTCCATACTGTTTTCCATAGTGGCTGCACCACTTGACATTCTCACCAACAAGGGTCCCTTTTGTCCACATCCATGCCAACACTTCTCCCTTATATTTTTGATAATAGCCTTTCTAACAAGTATGAGATAATATCTCATTGTGGCTTTAGGTTGTATTCCTCTGATGATTAGTGATGATGAGCATCTTTTCATTTACCTTTCGGCCACTTATATGTTATTTATCTTTTAATAGATGTGTTTCTAGATACACTACGGCTTTTATTGCTATCATGAATTCTTTTTTGTCCCTTTTACATTTTCTAGTTGGTTATTGCTGGTGTATACACATACTGTTTATTTTGTATGTGATCTTGTATCTAAAATCTCTTTTGAGCTCCTTGAATCATTCAAAAAGTAATGTCTGTAGGATCTCATATTTTAGTAGAAACATTGTCAGCTGCAATTAGAATACCTTCCCAATCATTTGCTTCATTTTTTCTAACTGCATTGGTGGGGACTTCTAGTATGTTGTTAAGTCATAGCAATGCTATAACAACTTCTTATAATCCTTAATCTTACCTTTTGTAATCACTGTTAGACATACATTAAAATTTCTTTTTTTTTTTTTTCAAGATTTTATTTATTAGAGAGAGAGAGAGGGAACACAAGCAGGGGGAGTGGGGAAGGGAGAAGTAGGCTTCCCGCCAAGCAGGGAGCCCGATGCAGGGCTTGATCCCAGGACTCTGGGATCATGACCTGAGACGAAGGCAGACGCTTAACCGGCAGAGCCACCCAGGCACCCAAAATTTCTTATTCTGCTCTCCATATTGGAGCTTTTTGGCCTTTTGGTATTCCTTAAAACTGTGTTACGTTTGGGTAGCAAAATAGTGGAGTTGATGTTGGCTTCATACCTTTATTTAAGATACAGGTCAGTGGCTTCCCTGATTCTTGGTTCTCTCTCCCAGCGCCTTTGTCCTTCTTTCCCTCCCCTCTTCCCCAAACCTGGTACCTTCCCCATAAACCCTCCTCCTCCCACAACAATAGGACCAAATTAGCTTTGTCTTGGCTAACTTTTAATTCATTGACATCTTTAGACTATGTTACAGTTTTCTAAGGGGCATTTTTGTCTTACCATTGATTTTTATCAAATTCAGAGATAATTAGAAAGCAGTGATACTAAGGAATGAATTAAATGTAGCCACTGGGAGCCCCATGAAGGCTAGTTACTGAGTGTGATGTCATATGAAATGAATGACTTAAATACAAGGAGGAGAATATCTCGTATCTCATGGGGACAGAATGGTCTGTGAACCTCTCATATCCTTCAGAGTGTGAGTGGCCTCCGTGGTTGCAGGGAGAGCATTGTGCTGCCCTGCATACAGGCTCTTTCCCTTAGAAACCAGGACATCGCTGAGATTGCAGGGCACACTGTTTTAAGACTGTCCTAGAATTGGACTTACCATAGAGTGGTAAGGTTTTGGTTTTAGGAGGTATTTGTGTGTTGTTTATAAAATATCTCTGACTGCGTGAGGTCACTGAACTTAAAAAGCCAAACTGAGTAATCTGTACTGCTTTGAATAACGCGTCGGATACATCTAGTTACTGATGGATTGTGACCTGTGAGAGGTTCCTTGAGGGTAGTGATCGAAAGCAGGGCTCTGTGGCCCATCTGTCTGGCTTTGAATCCCAGCACCACTTCTTAGCAGCTCTGTGACTTCAGGCACATTTTTTAAACCTCTTTATACCTTATGTTGTCATCTGTAAAATGGGCATACTCACACTGCCCAATTTATAAAGCTGTCATGAGGAATAAGGTAATTAATACACATAATGTCCAGCAGAGCCTTGCACACAGTAGGTGTTACGTGTAACTGTTAGGTATTTAAAAACTCAGGTTCACAAGAATATTTATTCTCTTCTATGGACCTTGCAGTTTGATTGAGACAATAAAATATGCGATGCTGGTTTTTTGTTGTCGTGACTGCACAAGAAGAGAGGTTCACGTCTGGAGAGGTGTAGCTCATGGCTGTAAGTGATGGAATACCCCTTACTCCTTCAGGAGTGAGGATAAGGATTCTTTCGGGATTAAGTGTTAAGGAGTTAAAGACAAAAGTCTTACAATGTTTCTTTAAATATCTGTTTCAGCTGCATAAGATTAGCACATTTTTCTTGGCAGAGAACACCTTTTCCTTTTTTTTGCTGGAGTATTTTTTTTTTTTTTCCGTCCATGGCCTTGTTTTTCTCCCTCAAACACTTCCTCTGAGGCTTCTGTCTTTCTGTCATCTGCCCGCATTCTCTGCCCCATGCTTCAGCCTTTCCCTCCCACCACTTCCCATCGTCTGACTGTAAAAAAAAAAAAAAAGAAAAGAAAGAAAAACAAAACAAAACATGGATTGTTTAGCATGTTTCCTTCCTCTTTTGCATTCCCGTGGGTGTCTGGGACAATCAGAGTGGAAGTGCCCTCAAAGCATGGGAAAGTCACTGTGTCACTGGGGATGGACGTCGCTTTTAGAGCGCAGGCAGGATACATGATGGATGGGGTCCCCAGACGCAGTGCCAGGGTCTGGTGCTCGGAAAGCAGGCCAGGAAGCCATCTGCTTCTCGACTCTCGTCACTGCTCAGTTATTTCCAAAGAGCTTATTGAGCTCAGGATTGGCCTTATCTGAGATCTCTGGAGGTATCGCTCTCTGGGATTTCTTCATGTGAGGACAGGGAATATGAGTCATCTGTGGTCTTCCCAAAGCCTGGAATTCCTGGGTCTAAGCTCTGTTGCTTTGCTTACTCACAAATGGAGAAAATACTCAAAGTCCTCACAAAATCAGTTACATGCAGTTTATAACTAGAAGTGAGCTGGGTGGTTGTTAGAGACACTACAAAGCAGCAGTTAAGAGAGCCATCACAGTACCTTGAATGGCCAGCATTTATTTGCTGACTCATGCCAGGCATGTGCTGGAGAGGTCACATCCTTACTTCTTCTCACACCCTCTGGAGGCAGCTGTTGTCTGTCCCATTTGACAGATGCAAACGTGTGGGTGTTTTGGACCTTTTTCACCATGATAGAGTGCCTTTCACATCTGCTCTATGCACCTCACAGGCCAGAGCGTAGCAAGGAACTACGAGTAAAGAAGGCAAAATGCAATTTTTTTTTTATATTCTCCAGATCAAAGACGGTTTTGGTTACAGAGTAGAAGATGGAATTACAGCACGATGACTTGAACTTGAGGATCCTTCTATTTGTACCTGTTTAAAAGTTCATGTCTTCTAAGCATCCAGAGCCTTCTTAATGTGAGGGAGTGACGAGATGACCTTTTATTTGTATCCCCACTCAAGGATTTGTAGCGAGTACGCTTGGGGTAAAAGACGCAGTTGTCATTGTGTTATGGGTTAGCAGTGTTATATCAGGTTTCAGTGCTGTAATTATGATCGGGGTGGATATATAGGCCCTTAATCTGTCTCACCTATGAATCTTTGAGGCAAGCAACTGCCAGAGAGGTCGGTTGAACACCATCCTACCTCAGTCTGCAAAGCCGGGCTGCTTTTCCCTGCCTAGGCCCCGGGCCATTCTCCCCATGCCTGCTAGAACAGATGAAACAAATCAAAACAGCTTTGAGGAGTCTGGTGCATCCCCCTGCTTAATTTAAACCCCAATCAGGTCTAATTATCAGAGCCATATTACTTGCTGGCAATAATCTGCTTTGGGTACAAGTCAGAGCTATGTTGAAAACTTTATTTTGCCTTCAGAAAATTGGTTTACCTTTAAATTTTTTCCCCCACATTTCCCTGTGGAAAATTGGTTCTCCTAATTTAGGTATCTTGTAATTTCTCTCATGAAATGTGTGGCATGTGATAGCATTAGATTTTTTTTCTAAGTTGAAGTGACTTCAGTGGGTTGACATATGTGCTGCAGTGTAATTGTGCTGTGTTTTTGGAGCTCAAGACTGTAATTACATCCATAAACTTATTGTCTATGGTAAAATATGCTAACTGGCCGTTGACATAAAATTCATTAATTTGAATCAATATATAATGTTCTGAAATGCTCTAACAAAGGATCATTGACTGATGGGTAGAATACAGTCAGAGACCCAGACATTTCTCTATGAACAGCAGTAAGTGTAAACATTTCCAAATAGCAAGTCAATACTGTGATTCCCAAAACACACATAGCACGAAGACTACAAGCAATTTGAACTATGACAGGAGCCCAGTAATTGAATTTAGTTCTTTTTAAAACAGGGTCTCCTGTATATTTTTGATCTGTACTGTACTGAGCTCACGTTCCTAGAGGATCTTGGAATTTCAGACCTTCGGACGCATCACGCCTACTCACAGGGGTGGGTGCTGAGGTCCAGCAGGGCTAAGTGACCGGGACCGGCTGCCATCACCCATCCGGGGTGGGAGGAGACTGGCCCTCGGGTCTGCATTTCCCACTGGCCCTCAGGGTGCCAGAGCCCCCTTCTGCAAGGAATTTTAGGGGATTCAGTGCAGACTGGCTTTTCTCCTTTCCTAAGGTTGAATAACTTTAAAAGGTAAACTCAAGTGTACTTGGGCTGGGAAGTGGTTTTGAATTCAAAGTAAGAATTTCCTCAGGAATCCAATCCCAGGATTTTCTTTTGACTTGAGACTGCAGCCCTCAGAATATTGCATTCATGTAAGACCTTGACAAAGGCAAAACCCCCGCCATTAGATAACGTGGTGCTTTACAGGTAATACCTAGCTCACCCCTTCAGTATTTCTGGGAAGCAAGGGCCCAAGAAGAAAAGTACCACTTGGCTTCTCTGCTTAAATTGTTTGCCTCGGGCGCCTGGGTGGCTCAGTTGGTTAAGCGACTGCCTTCGGCTCAGGTCATGATCCTGGAGTCCCGGGATCGAGTCCCACGTCGGGCTCCCTGCTTAGCAGGGAGTCTGCCTCTCTCTCTCTGACCCTCCCCCCTCTCATGCTCTCTATCTCATTCTCTCTCTCAAATAAATAAATAAAATCTTTAAAAAAAAAATTGTTTGCCTCTGCTCCCTTCAAACACACAGGCACGTCCGTCGAGCTTCGGTGCTCATGCGTGTACCGTGTGCCATTCGGCAACGGCAATTTTTTTATGGGTAGTGGTCTTTTTTTCTGATTGCAGTATAGTTGACATACAGTGTTATATTAGTTTCAGGTGTTCAGTTTAGTGATTCAACAATTGTATACATGACTCAGTGCTCATCAGGATAAGTGTGCTCTTATTCCCCTTCACCTATTTCCCCCGTCCCTGATGCTGAGTGATGTTGAGCATCTTTTCTTGTGTCTGTTGGCATCTGGATGTCTTTCTTGGAGAAATGTTTGTTCATGTCTTCTGTCCAGTTTTTAATTGGGTTATTTGTTTCTGGGCTGTTGAGTTGCATAAGTTCTTTATATACTTTGGATACTAACCTTTTGTTAGATGTTATTTAGCAAGGGAAATTTTTAAAAAAATTTTTAAAGATTCTATTTTTATTTATGAGAGAGAGAGAGCACAAGCAGGAGGAGGGGCAGAGGGAGAAGCAGACTCCCCGCTGAGCAGGAAGCCCGATGCGGGACTCTGATCCCAGGACCCCGGGCTCACAACCTGAGCTGAAGGCAGACGCTTAACGATTGAGCCATCCAGGCACCCCTATGCAAGGGCAATTTTACAGGTAGAACAGCACGTGCTGTTTCAGAGTCAGGACTGGGCTGGGAAGAGAGAAGGGAAGCAGTCCCTGTGCTTGCTAGTGTTAACTTTGGCTCAGTTGCCCTGTGGGTACTTTATAGCCTCTCTTTGACTTCCAAATCAGTTT
>NW_023270426.1:41226325-41228944 GCF_011800145.1 Mirounga leonina
TTTCTTTCTTTCTTTCTTTCTTTCTTTCTTTCTTTCTTTCTTTCTTTCTTTCTTTCTTTCCTTCTTTCCTTCTTTCCTTCTTTCTTTCTTTCTTTTCTTTCTTTTCTTTCTCTTCCTCCCTCCCACCTCCCTTGCTCTCTCTCTCTTTCTTTCTTCTGCTCTTCCCACTACACATCTCCTCTGCAGACTTGCATCAAAGGGCTCCATGCTTTTTGGTGTCAGGTTGGGTTAGGCCCAGTGGTCAGGAGCTTTAGAAGCAAGGAGGGGGAATGGAGAATACGATAGAAGCCATTCTCTGGCTTCCTTCCTGTGGCATTAGCCCAGCCTGGCTGAATGCTCTTTTGAAAGTAAGGGCACTTGGCAGGTGACCCTCTCTACCTGGCTCTGTCCTTCACTTTCTGGAAGCAGCTTCCTCCCTTTGCCTCTTTTGGCCTAGGAGTGAGGAAGGAGCCCTACTCCTTTTACTTCTTTGTAAATAATTTCACTATCCGATTTTTGTCTCAAACCACCCAGTCTGAGTTATGCACTCTTTTTGCTGCAGGAACCCCGGCTGAAACATTGGGTATGAATGAGCTGGTATAACTGTGCATCATGTATATAAATTTGCTTCATTTGTTGGTTTGATAATTATTTATCCAGCATCCATCAGGTGCCAGGCAGAGAATAAATGAGACCAAACTCCCAGCCTTGTGGAACTTAGAGGGAAAAAAAAGATGAACACATACATGTACAATATAATGTCACAGAGTAGTAACTGTTAAGAAGTAAAGGAGGAGAAGGGGAAAGAGAGGGGTGGGGATGGTCTTTTAGGGGAGGGGACATTTGAGCATTCCTGGATACAGTGAATGGGCATGCTTTGCAACAATACTCGTAGGAGTGTTTTCTAGTGAAGGGAATCACAGGGGACATGAGTTGGAATGTGCTTGAAGAGCTCTAGAAACAGCACAGAGACCAATGTGGCCAGAGTGGAGTGGGAGTTGGGGTGGGGCAGGGAGCATAGGATCCAGACAAGTACCCAGGGCTGGGTTTTGCAGGCCCTAGAAGGACTTGGTGTGAGTAGAAGGGAAATGGACTGGAGGGTTTGGAGAAAAGGAATATTGCATATGTTGTACAGGGTGGCTTTGTCTGCCACTGGGAGCATAGACCTTGCCAACGGCAAAAATAGCAGAAGGGATGTGAGGTATCACTGGATTCTGGATGACTTGGATGGTGGTATGTGTTGAATTGTCTGCCCCCAAATACACTGAAGCCTTAGCCCCTGTATTTCAGAATGTGACGTCATTTGGAGACAGGGTCTTTACAGAGGTAATCAAGTTAAAAGGAAGTTGTTAGGGTGGTCCCTGATCTAGTGTAACTGGTGTCCTTATAATAAGGGGAAGTTTGGGAACAGAGGCAGACCTGCATGGAGAGAATATAGCATTTAAAGACATAGGAAGAGGAGGGTCATCTAGAGGTCAAGAAGTGAGGCTGGGACAGATCCTTCCCTCACAGCCCTCAGAAGGATTCGAGCCCTGATCTCAGACTTGGGGCCTCCAGAACTGTGAGAAAGTAAGTGTCTTTTGTTTAAGCCACTCAGTTTGTGGTAACTTCTTATGGCAGCCCTGCAAATGATACAGATAAGTGGCTTGGATGAGGTGGATAATGGTAAAAGTAAGAATGGTTGAATTTGAAATATGTTATGAAATGAAAACCGATAGGATTTGCTGATGGATTAAATATGGGTGAGTGGGGGGTTGGTATCTGGCCCGTGGGAACTGAGATTACGAATGAGAGAGCAGGGTTGATGCCAGCTCATTGGTTAGAGCAGTTGGGTGAATGTTGGAGGTACGGGAGGATGGGGATGAGGTCCACTGAGGAGAGCAGGTTTGGGGGACAGAGGTCAAGAATTGGGTCATGGGCTTGTAAAATTTGCAAATTTGCAATTTGCTTAACATCTCAGAGTAGTTAGTTGGGGTTGGGGGGGAGATGTTGTTAGGGCAGAGTCATAAATGCTGGTTTGTGGTCACCACCCAGCCTGCTCTCCAGATACCCACTGTGGAGCCTGGGCTTCTCCCTGCCACCCGAGCTGGGGTGGGCACCACTGGTTGTGCACGGATGAGTATAGTCAGCACACAGAGATTTTTATGTAGTGTTCAATAAGTTATCTTAATATATATATTAGAAAAAATGTAACTGGGGCGCCTGGGTGGCTCAGTCGGTTAAGCGTCTGCCTTCGGCTTGGGTCATGATCCCGGGGTTCTAGCATCGAGTCCCCTTGGTGGGCTCTCTGCTCATCAGGGAGCCTGTTTCTCTATCTCCCCACCTCCTGCTTGTGTTCCCTCTCTCACTGTCTCTCTCTCTCTCTCAAATAAATAAATAAAATCTTAAAAAAAAAAATGTAACTGGAACAACAAAGCCAAGATTTCAAGATAGTGTTACTTAGGCTATCATTAAAAATTGAAGTATTTAACTTTTTTTTAAAAAGAGCTGTCTTTCAAAATAATTAAAAGAATAACATACATAGTAGATGTAACAGCAGACAAGGTACTTGGATATGGGAAAAATTACTAAGTGAATGACTGAGGTTTGGGATACAACCTAAAGCATCAGGGTCTGAAGACTGCAGTCTTATCACAGTCT
>NW_023270426.1:41228954-41269368 GCF_011800145.1 Mirounga leonina
CATGCGATGTGGTAGCTAGAGCCCGGCATTTGTTTAAAAAGAAACTAGACTAGATGAGCAAATAGGGTGCTTTGCTGGTGGTGTTGTCACGTGTTGTTGAATGATGTGAAATCTATTTCTCGCCGAGCATCCCAGTGACAAAAGTGAGCCATTGTGTTAGGGTTTGCTTTCACAGCTGAGAGTATGCCTTCCACTACCCTATTTTGGTGACTCTTGAGCCAAAAGTTTGAAAGAAAAAGAAATGATGTACTTTCATCTTTACAAGGTTATGAATTATAGAGGTTTTCATAAATGGTAGTGGGATTAGTGCCATGGGTTTTAGAATCGTACGATGTCCCCGTCGAAAATGTGTTCTCGCTTCTAAGGGGCATATTTCTTTCATGTTCATTTGGGTTTTTGATCCTTACTTTGATATGCTTGGTAATTGTTAAATCTCCCTAGCTCATGAATTCTTTGAATCAATTTATTTTCATGGAGTTTCTTGACTTTGTGTGGTCCTAGATTGCTTGATGGACTTGAAGGGTCTCCTTTACTAGAGACTCTTTGCAGGAGCGTTGTTGTATTTTAGTCAGCTGTTTAGCAAGAGCTTCAGTTGGGGGTGAAATGTATTCATCTCAGACAAAAGGATGTCTCAGAGTTTGGTGAAAAATTTTATTACCTGAGAATGCATGTGATTCTTGCCAGAATTAAAATTGTTTAGAATGGACTTTTAGGAAGTTGTCTGGGAGCCCTTGAAACCATTATGTTTATTTTGTTTGTTTTCTTACATTAAAATATCTAGGCTGGAAATGTCCAGTGATAGTTGGTTTTTCTTTTTTACAATAATGGGATTAATGCCAAAATTACAGATACACTGCGTTTAAAACCTGTGGCTCTAATTTTGAGATAGAGTACTTTGTACATGACGTAAAGTACTAGTTACTTTAATAATCCAATGCCAGCCACTAAATTCACCGGACACCCATTAGTTCATGCCTGATAAATTGTTTTCCACAGAGTATTCTTTTAAGAGTGTTTGTGTGGTGCAAATTAGGCTAAAGTACTATGCTATCAGGTCTGTAATGTTTAGGGAGCAATAATTTCTTTAAAAAGTATGATCTGCAGTGTTAAGGGATGTTTATAATTTCTAAAATGACTTTCTTAACAGGAGAAGGCTTGATGAAAGCATTTAGCATGGAGATGAAATATGTCTTGTTAAGTTTCCAGATTATGCACATGTCAGCACTTCCTTTGTCATTTTTTAATAGTTTATTTACATAACCGAGGGCTGCTACTTTTATTAGTGGTGGTTATCACAGCAAGAGGATTTTGGTTAAGTTGACCTAAGCAATATAATGTACTTCTGTTTCCACGAAACTGATGGTTGAGGCTTCCACCCCTCCTTCTCCTGCCCCCTCCCGTTGCAGGTAAAGAGCCCCTATTTACATATGTAAATAAGCTGCTCCATCGAGAGCCCCCTGGGCCACCCAGATCCAATCTGTTATTTTGCTGATGTTGATGGAATTTGCCAGGAGGTAAATGCTACCGGGAGACTGATGTCTCAGTCTGGAATGACAGATACCAGAGTCTGAAGGCTGTCATTTTGGAGAAAAAATGGCTTCTTGGGACTCAAAGTTTGGGAAAAGAAAATGAAGTCACATATTTTGCCTTTACCGTTAGCCTGAATAATAGAATTCACTGTTTTTCTTGAGCATGGAAAACTATATGTACAATTTTTTTTATATAAGATGTTGGTTTCCTGCATTACCGTTAATAAGAGGCTGTTTGCTTTTTAAAAAATGTCAAGTATTTCATAACTGACTTTATATAACTGCTTGTGCTCCAGGATGAATTGTTTGTATTTCCCCTGGTTGTGTCAGGGAATCTGCTCTATAAAAAGACTGGAAAAAGGAAAGAACAAGCTTTTAAATGAAGGTCTCCCTAAAGTGAAAAAGCAGGCATGTCTAGTTTCTAATGCATTAAATTCTTCTCAAAAATTTTTATCCAGTACCTAGCTATGTACATCTTTCCACAAAGCCTCAGTATCAAACTGATTCCAGAATATGTGAGTAACTGACCATGACTAACTTTTTTTTTTCAGTGGTAGAATACAATGCAACTATTCTATTGAAAATTAAGATTAGTTTAAGATATGAGTCATAGGAAGGAAAAACTTGGTGTGAGCTGTTCACAATTCCTTTATTTTCACTCCATATGCAATTCATTAAAATGACATCAATCCTCCAGGCTGTTCTTTGGTTTCTATTAAGATGTATTACTAGAATCTGTGTAAATGTATTGATTATTTCATACACATATTTGTTCACTGCAAGCAGACCATTGCCACAGATTCATTGTCCTTGATGGTAAATGAGAAAAAATGGAAACCAGGTTTCAAAAATCCAACTCCCCTCCCCTCACCTCCCTCCTTGAAGGATGTGCTTACTCTCTTTAAACTGGCCTTCCACAGGGGTGGGAGTTTAAGATTCAGATTCTAGTTTTAATATCAACATCTGCCCCCTGCTGAGTTCATGGTGCAATTAGCTAATTAAAAAAAAAAACAAACATTTTCACCTTGCAGTCAGAAGAAGAGCAATAAACCACAGGCCTAGGATTTAGTTAATTTGCACATTGACTGTAATTGTATATTTAACGCCAAGATTAATTTCTTTCCTCATAAGTGGAAGCCTGGCACTGTGCATTGGAACTCTTAAATCAGTTGTAATCATTTCATAGGGAGGTTAATAAGGGCAGATAGATCTCCAGATATATTAATGAGGCTATTTATTTATTTATATCTAATGACTTTTTTTTAGGGAGAAAAAATATTAAAACCACTTTCTGATAAGCCATTAAAGTTAAAGGAGAATTTTCAAATCCAGCTAAAAAAATAATCTCATGATTTAAGAAACAAAGAGTAAGGAAGGGTGCCTGGCTGGCTCAGTCCATTAAGCGTCTGCCTTCCGCTCAGGTCATGATCCTAGGGTCCTGGGATTGAGTCCTGCATGGTAGGGCTCCCTGCTCAGTGGAGAGCCTGCTTTCCCCCTCTCCCTATGCCCCTCCCCCCCCCCCCTCGCTCTCTCTCTCTCTCTCTCTCTCTCAAATAATAAGTAAAATCTTTTTTTAAAAAGTATAAAGCTATTTCTCCTGCAAAGCTATTGATTCTTTTGAGTGGGAAGTCATACATTTTTTGTTTGTTTTTGTTTTGCCAAATATTCAGTGAATTAATGAGCATCATTTTTGCTGTTAAAACTTCGGTACATTTTCTAGGTCAGCTGAGATTTAAAACTTATTTCCTTGGATTCTTTCAGAAGAGAGTAGGGAAAGAATGCGTGTTGGCAGGGCAGTTACTAGGAAAATCATAATTCTGACTTGCGGTCTGCTGCTTAATGACATTTCCTTTTTGAAAGGTAAGCATTATACTTTGGACACTGAAGTAGTGATTGTTGGTGTTTCAAGTGGATGTGATTGATCCACGTGTTAAAAGTAATAGAGCTGTTATTCCTAGAAGAAAAAGAATTCTTAAGTGTTGTAATAAAGATAACTGCATTCCCACCTAAGTAGAAGGTCCTGTACTTTGCTCTGTCAACAGAGCTGAGCTAAGGCTAACACTCATGGGAGGGGCGTTCTGCTCCCTGTGTAGTCTCTCACTTGGACCAGGGGCTTTAAGCCCAGGGATTTTTTGAGACCTTCTCTCTGTTGCTTTCATTTCCTCATCACTCAAGTTGATTCTCACAGTGGATCGATCATGTTTGCTTCTTAAGTTCTTGAAAGAATGGAGAAGCGAAACTCTGTACAATTTATGTGGACCCCTATTCTAAATTTGCCCTTTAAAATAAAATTTCTTGGAATCTTTTTTTGGGGGGGGTGTATGTTTTTGGCATGGAATAAACAATGGGGAAGTGTTAAGTTTTTCTATGGGATCCATGTGTCCTCTATACGTAGAAGAGCATTAATGGGACTGGTCTAAGGAAAGACCAGCCTTCTACATAGATTAAATTATTAACTTAATGCTCAGTCTCTGTTGGTGCCAATAAAATGTAATTGCATTCAGGGACAGAAATTTTGGTGGCTGCCAGACACCAGGAATTCTGGCTGGATGGTGCAGAGAGGCGGGAGAGTTTTCATGTTTTTGAGGAAGACGATGATTCCCATGTCATTTTGGTGATATCCACATGGGTGCCGAGTCTAACTCTTGTGAGAGTTGCCCCTTTAATGCCATTTGCTCTTCCAGGGAGATTGACTTCATGTTCAGGGAAATCGGGTTCCAAGTCTCCTTAGTATCCTTAAAATAGAATTAGAGACAGTGTCAGATAAGGGAAGAATGAAGATTTGATGGGAAATGGCTGGGTACTGGGCTGTGTTCATAAAGTTATTACTCACACGTGTATATATCAGGCTGTTTTTAACAAAAGGACTTGACCATGGCATGCACTTCTGTGGGGAAAAACGTGTTTTTATTATTGGATATCGGCTAAAAGAAACAAGTACAGTGCCGTTAAACACTGTCCCTCTCCCTTTTCTGACCATTTCCCATCATCCCATGCCCCACCTTCTCCCCTTCCCATCTCTTGTTCATGCCCCATCTTCCATTCGCTGTCAGGAAGGGCAGTCTCCGAAGAGCCATTTCAACTCAGCGCGACATCGGCAGAGACTAGTGGACCCAGCTGCTTCAAAAGTGAGTGTGTCCCGCTGCCCCAGGCGGCACTTGTGCATGGTGGTGTGCCCCCTCTGTGCCAGAGGAGGCTGTGGGTTTTTATATATGCTGGTGTATTTGAAGGTCTTGGAGGAAGCAAAGTCTGCTCTGTTAATTCAAGACTGTCCATACCCGTGGAGTTCTGGGGTTAGCAACCAGCTCTGAGAACCAACAGATCCCTGATCGGTGGCGTTTGCTGGTTTCTGTGGGTACTCTCACCACAGCCCAATTTCAAGAACCCTGTGACACGACCAACCTCACAGCGGGGATAAGAGAAGCCTCCTAGAGCACTATTACCTAGTTCGTCTACCGTCCAGATGCAATGGACATAAACCCTAGTGAAACGGAGCAGCATAATTAGGAAGCAGATCAGTTTTGAGTGTCTTTTACCTTTGTTTTCAATAAAATGTATTTAACTGTACGTTTAGATATTTTTAAATCATAATAACGGCTGCACTTAACAACAGACTTATACAACTCCTGAAAACGTACAGCTTGGTGAGGGTGGGCCCCAGAGCCCCAGTTATGTGTTCTCTATCTGTTGAGAATAGTCTTAAGCCGATGCAGTCATGCCCAGCTCTTCACTTGATCTTAGTCAAAGGCCAAGAAGTGATGGGTCATGCTCAATTCTTAGGTTCTGTGTGATAAATAGCAGTAGCCACAGAAATGTGGGTAAGGTTTTGGGTAAAGGCTTGCTAATCTCATACACCTCAAGTAAGTCACGGGCCAGTTTTGCTGTATATGGACTTTCATTGAACACATACGTACAAGCAGATAGGCACAAAACATTCCTATAGCCACCAGTCATCTAAACCCAGTGAGATCCCTGCTCTCTGGCCTTTTAACTGCTCCAGCGGAATCTTTTTGGAAAGTTCCACTCAAGGTCGATGACCTGACGACTTCCCGTGGGCAGGGTTCTCTCACCTTTGTAGTGGGCTTCAAGCAACAGGGCTCCTCCGACCCAGCTCCTGGATGGGAGGCCGTGGAGCATTTGGTCATCAGGTGCCAGTGCTGAGGGTACGTACAAGTTACAGGCTTCCCGAGAGTCGTAAGCCCTGGTCATGCAAGGGTAAAGAATGTCTCTAGGTTGATTTTGCCCACTTACCTTAAATGCCACTAGTTCCAACAATGACAGCCTGTTCGTACCATCCGTTATGCCCATCAGGAAGCCACTGGTTTTGATTTCAGCGATGAAAACCTATTTCATTATGCCATTTGGCAGACTCTCTAGTGTTGACCGAAATGTAGATACCTCTTATCTAAGACTAGTTGACCACTCTGGGGGAGTAAATTGTGATCAGGGCCACTGACTATGTATAGGGGATGATTTTAACCAATACCTAAGATTACACTGCCTATGGTGAATATTTGAAAGTGGACTCCAGATGTCATAACCCTTCATTAAGTGCCTAGGGTGCCGCCTCCCCAAGTTCCTCCAGACAACTCATTTTGGCTCATAATCCTTATGATGGAGTCATGGAAGTTCTCTTGGTGTGTGAGGGGAAGAAATAAATCAGCTTTGAATAAGTTGGATGGTTTCATCATGTTAAGAGGTGAATTTTGCTGGAGTAGACACAGCTTGGAGTATACCGGGTCTTTCTTGGGCCACACCAAAGAGTTTCAACTGATGAGGTACTGAAGCATCATGCTATACACAGCATGGACTTCCTGGTCTCTGGTGTTCTTTTTTTTTTTTTTTTTTTTTTGCGAGAGAGACAATGAGAGACAGAGCATGAGAGGGAGGAGGGCCAGAGGGAGAAGCAGACTCCCTGCTGAGCAGGGAGCCTGATGTGGGACTCGATCCCGGGACTCCAGGATCATGACCTGAGCCGAAGGCAGTCGCTTAACCAACTGAGCCACCCAGGCGCCCCTGGTCTCTGGTGTTCTAAGGACTCCACTCAGCATGTGCTTTTGTTCCTCTTTCTCTTTTCCTGTGTTCATTTCATTCTCCCTTGGCATTTTCAGAAATACTGTGCCCCACCATGCAGTGCATTATAAATTACACTGTAAGTTAGCTGATTTTCTTTTAACGGTAGTGAGAGTCTTTTTGTTGTTTTGTTTTGAGCAAGAATCATGGGTTGTTTTTTTTTTTCAGATAGACTTTAAGAGGAAGTTATTAAACTCCTGTAAAGAAGTTGTCTGGTGCTTTAATGTGTATGTGAATAGGTTCAGCCATGTTACCAGGTAGGTTTTAAAGGTCAACTCCTTTTCTCCCCAAAACATTGCAGTACTCGAAATTTTAGAAAGGCCTAAAAATCTTTTCCAACATTAGGAAGTGATAGGGGAAGCCACTGTTAGCTGTGTGGATATGTTACCTGGACAATAAATAGCAAATGGAAATGTGCATCTGTGTAGCCGGTGACCTTTCATTATAAGCACATTGCTTTAGAATCTGCACTGTATCATTTTGAATTCAATAACCCGAGCTGTAGTAAAGAACTCTTGCAAATTATAGGTGCCCATGTTGTGGGGGTCAGAAACAATTTATGGTAAACCAGCTGCCAAATCTTCTGAGGGCATTGATTTTGTTCTGAGTCGGTGTTGTGTAATCTCGAAAGAAGTGTGATCAGGTAGAAGTGTTTAGTTTTCCTGTAGCAATATGGAGTGGTGGAAGAGTAAAGTAGACTGTGTTGTGCAGTGGGCTTTGCCATCAACCAGCTCTTGGGTAGCCACTTAACACAGAGCCTCTGCTGCTATAGATTTTCTCATCTAGTTAAATGAGAGTATATGAAATGTTCTCTTAATCAAATTAAGCAATTATTTTTATTTTCCCTCAAGGCTATTTATAACGTCACTTTACCATTTAGTCTGAGATTGTTGAATGCCATTTCTCAATCCTAAAATCCCTCCACCAATGACATCATTCCTCATTACTTGCAAAGCATTATTATTAGGAGGTCTTCTATCCGTGTCTTCAGTGGAAGTTCATTTTTAGAACAGAATTACATTAAGGCTATGGGGAAAATATGGACCAGACATAAGGGGATCATTGTCTGCTCAAGGAGTTGGCTTCCCCCCCCCCCCATAGCCTGGATTTTTTTTTTTTTCTCTCAGTCTTAGAAAGCCTTTTGTGCTTTAAGTATAGGAAAATAAGCTTTTAAATCTGTTTTATTTGAATAAGAGTAAAGGGTTAAGAAGAAATCAAAGGTAAGTAATGTGCCTCTGATTGGCTAAGCTTGTCCACTGGGAATTTCTAAATAGGCTTTCACTTTGAGAATATGCTCACCTGTCTGTCCCCCAGTATGAATGCTGTAACACAGTAAATGAACAAAGAATGAAGCAAAGTGGGCGATAGGAATAATAGTTCAAAGACCACAGAGCAGTTATTTGTGGTGCTGGTAAAGGCCTCTGTTAAATAAAAATCAATTTGATATGGAAGCATCAGGGACACGATGTGGGGAGACGAGAGGTACACAAGGAAAGAACACAGGAGAGTACAGAGGATTACTTTTCAAATCCTCTGGCATTTCCGCACAAAAGGATGATGAAGATTTATTTTAGATGAGCTGTCATTTTCTATCAGAAGCTTTGCTGATCCAGAATAAATAGGTTCATAAAGATTGTACTTAAAATTTGAGCATGTGAGGGTAAATAGTAGTAGGCATAGCATCTAATAAATTTCAAAACCAGAAGGTATTGTAACATTCTATCTTCCTTTAAAAAACAAACCGAATGACCTGCATGCACGGATTATCCAACTACCAAAAACCCGCATATAATTCTAAACTACATTGTTTTAGTCTGCTTTAGGGCCTGAAAATCCTTTCTACTAATTCCCAGCAATTTTTCTACCTTTTTCTAATGAGAATAAGGTTTATAAAACCTGGGCTCCCCTGCTGGGAAAACCAGCCCAGAGCTATCTCAGAGCAGATGGTCTTGTTTTCTCATGACCATAAACATTTTAGGATTGATCCTTTTTTTTCATTTTTTTACCTATCTGAAGAGTAAATGTCTTTGAGACCTTAGAAATCCACTGTTCAGAGAGGACAAGAAGCTACACTGACCAGAGTTCATGGCTGCAGAGATGAAGTGGAATGATGGCAGTGGAAATCAGGGCATTGTGTGTCTGTCTGTAGTAGCAGAAGAAAATAGGTTGATTTTTGAGCATTAAGGGCTTTGGTTTTCAAATGTCTACATTTTGGGCTTTGTTATGCATTTGAGTTTCTGGATGGTAATTAACACCTTCCTAGTCCCAGGAATTTCAAGTGTTAAAGAATAATAATTGGAGGATGTAGTACTTCTTACTCTATTTAAGGATGTTGGAAGAGGGGAAAAGGGTTGGGAAGACCAGTTGCCATAATTATTCTCAGAGTATTTTAGTCACGTAAAGCGTACTATGTAATTTTTTTTAACCAAGGCTTTTAGAGGTGGTAGATTTCTATCAGAAATTTTTGAGGCTGCTTATAGTTTTTGTTTGTTTGTTTTGACATCAGTCATCTATAAATTACCTTTGGTCCCAGTTAAAAGGGGCATGAATCCATATCTGAAACTTACAAGCTGTGACTTTGGGCCAGTTACTTACTCATGCAAAGAAAGCCTCCGCTTCCTCATCTGAAAATGGGAGAACAAAATAATATCCATCATCCCAGATTCTTTTGAGGAGTAAATGAGATAATGGATGAAAAGTTTTCCCCACACAGCCAGTTAAGGAATATCAGACAAATTGGAGCTCTCCTTTAAATTATGATTACTGTTATCATGGTTACTACTTAATAATTATTCAACTAGAATTTTTCTCTTACTTTGTAAAATAAGGAGTTAGGACCAGATGATTTTTTGAGGTAAAATGTCTGCATTGTTTTGTTTTTTAAGATATTATTTATTTATTTGACAGAGAGAGAGAGAGTGTGTGAGCATAAGCAGGGGGAGTGGCAGGCAGAGGCAGAGGCAGAGGGAGAAGCAGGTTCCCCACAGAGCAGGGGGAGCCTGATGCGGGACTCAATCCCAGGACCCCGGGATCATGACCTGAGCCGAAGGCAGTCGCTTAACCAACTGAGCCACCCAGGCGCCCAAAGTGTCTGCATTGTTAAAACTGTATTCTACTTACTTATGAAGGTGTACCATGCACTCAACAGTATGTTAGGCATGAAGGAATAGAACTTGCAGGATTGGGTGCTTACCTTCAAGAATGTAATAAAAATTAGCAAATAAATAAAGCCGAGACAATAATAAATTGTATGGTAAACAGTATCTGCGCGGTACTGGGTATTGATTTTGAATTGAGGGAAAGCTGTGAGCGGCAGTCAGAAAAGATTTCCTAGAGCTCATGAGTTTTCTTCTAATTCTTGAAGGAGGAACAGGACGTTGTAAACAGCATGAATGTAGAGGTGAGCACTCCATAATGCACACAGGAAAGCTGTCTGCCGGACCGGAATGGAGGGAGTGTGACATGAGGGCGGCGTGGAGGGTGTGCCCTTGACGTGACCCTCCATGATGGGATGCTCAGAGGCTTTGAGATCAGGCAGATGTGGACTAGCTATGGGACTGAGCAGAAGCCTCTTCTTTCTTCATCAGTATGCTGGGGCAATAACACTATCTCCTTCATTAAGAAGGTTGTTGTACTGAAATGTCTGGTACAGCCAGTCCCCAGAGTGATAAGGCTGTCTGGGGGAGTAAACTGGCAGCTCTTAGTTAAACTGGGCATGGTCTGCCCTGTGACCCTGACATCTCCATCTGGAAAAAGGGGCCTGTGTCTGAGGACGTGTGCCCAGATGCCTCTTGCAGCACTGTTGTTGCTCCAGAAAGTTCGGGAGTGTTGTGGGTGTAGACAGTTTGAGAGGGTGACTGGGAAAATAGGATGGATGCCTTCCTGTAGTGTCCAGCAGGTCGAAGAAGCAGCCTGGAGGCACACAGGAATGAGGACAGAACCAAAAACATGTCACTGTGTGAAAACAAGTTTAGAAATTCAATTCTGTGGTACCACACTTTTATCATCAATCAAAAATACATGCACACCAGGGGCACCTGGGTGGCTCTGTCGGTTAAGCATCCGACTCTTGATCTCAGCCCCGGTCTTGATCTCAGGGTCGTGAGTTCAAGCCTCATGTTGGGTTCCATGATTGGCATGGAGCCTACTTAAAAAAAAAAAAAAAATAGATGCACACCATATAATTGACATTTTCCAGGAGTTCATACAAATACCTGAATATCCATCCGGGGCATTAGGAGGGTTGCTTGGAGTCAAGGAAAGACTGGAGGGCACAGAAGTGGAAAATATTGTAAAGTAAGCAAGCCGATGTGTGACAAGCATATGCTCTGGGCTGAGCAGTATGATTAATTCTGTCCCGTCCTCTACCCTTGAATCTCCCCAAGCAAAAATAGGCCAGGAGATAGGCTCTAAGGGAGACTTCCTGCCGCACAAGTGGGAGCAGCCTTGCGTGAGGGAAGTATGGCGACTACAGATCACAGAATAGCTAACACGCAGCCCGGGCATGTGCCCCACGTGGTTCCCCGGGCTTTGCACACTGGACCAACTCTTTCATTCCTCACAGCAACCCTAGGAGGGTGGTACTGGGAGCGGCATTTTGCAGGCGAGGAAACCGAAGTATGGTGGAGTTAAGTCGCCTGCGCAAGATCGCACATCTAGTGACACAGAAGCCAGGGTTCAAACCCGGTCAGCCTGGCTTGGAGTCCCTGCTCTTCAGCATGAAGTCTTGCCGCTCGTGATGGCCATAGCTGAAGTGGTGAGGGAGACGCTTTCCCATACATGGTGCCCTTGGCACATGCCTGGCACTTGCAACTTGGTGGACAAATTGTTGTTGTTGTTGTTTTTAATTGTGTGTGCTTGGGGTGTCCATGTATATAATACTTTTTGTTGAAATATATATTCAGAAGCATACACCTTGGTGGATTGCCACAGACTGAACAATCCTGTGCAGCGAGCACCCAGATCAAGAAACAGAATGGGAAGGGCAACTCTGCTACACAAAAACTTCTGTCATTTTTACTGGGCACTAAGTTATGATGCGGGAAAGCAACAGTGAAAGCTATAAGCCTTTAAAAGCAAAAACAATAGAAATATAAAACATTCCAAAAAATTGCTACAGCTATTGGGTGTTTCTGAAGAATGGGAGGGGGGAACCTTACCTTTCCATTGATTTTACCACAGTTAGTTGGCTTGTGTTAAGACTGGCTGAGGGGCGTAGCCAACTCACGAAGGATAACAGGGACGTCTCTCATGAATTTAAGGCAACCTCCTGTTATTACAGCATATAACAGATTGGGCAGCAGATGTCAGTTAGACATAAATAGATAGGTAAAGGCTATTATGGTTTGGATCATAAGGAAGACCCTGCAATGGGCGGATCAATGGTATTTTCATCTCTCCCCTCCTAGTTTTTTAACTCTACTGGGCGACTGTCTGTGTCGGTCATTCTCAACTCCTGTGGGCACCATTTGCCAGTTGCCAGGGGGCAGCTATGACAATAAACATCACACTCAAAGCATAATGTCTTCCTGCATGACAAATGATTAATTCCCTTTCTTTGTGGCCAAGAAGAATCTCATGCTGAATTTTGGGACCACGCGTATACGGTGATCTTCTGCAGAGCAATCTGTGCAGAGTTGTTCACTGCCTTTGCAGGAGTGAGAAGTTACCTAACTTGTCCAAGGCCACAGAGCTAGTACAAGGTGAAGCCAGGACTCACACCCGGTTACTCCCTGTACATAGGCTCCATGTTATGTGCTTTGCCACCACCATCTTTATAAAGAGGGACCGTGCCTCTTTCCTAGGGGATGCCCTGTACCAGCCAGTATTTCTCAGGGTTCACAAGGAAGGCAGTCACTATCCTTGAGGTGATGTTCTCTTTGCCTCAAGTGTCAGATACATCCTTTGGCCTCCATACCACTCTCTTCCACCTGATAATACACTACTCTGAATCTTTGTATTGCTGCAAAGTTGTCTGAAAAGTGTTTATTCTCCTTATGGTTCCTCAGTGTGTTTATCCTAATTTATAAGGATTTTGGCTTTAACAGAATCCCACATTCCTCTAACAATTCAATTAAAAAATCGGCAAAAGGCATCCCATTGTTTTCAGCCTAACATCTCTCTACTTAGACACATACAAGTAATTCTAAGGGAGGTAGATTCCCATTACTTCTCTGTGATGCTTTCTATAAGGTGTGATATAAATCCAGTACTAAAGCATTCAGAATCACAGTGCTGAAACATGTCTGTTGGAATTCAGTTCCAGTAGAATATGCTTAGTATCCGTTTTGTAGGCAGGCACTGGGATTTAGTGCCCTGATTTGAAGGTGAGTACAGCCTGCTGCCTTTTGAAGAATTCCTACCTAGTCTTTTAAAAACGTATTTTTACTGAAATATAACACATATTTTAAGCTTGATATTGTCCCACAGGTCTTAGACACTAATTCTTCTTCTGTAAGAGTACACATAGCCAAAATGTGCAAATGTCAGTGAACTTTTATACACTGTACCCATGTAACAGCCCCCCACAAACAATCACAAAAAACCCCAGCATTACCAACACCCCAGGGGACCCCCTTGTTGCAGTTTTCAGAATGTTTTAAATTTCTGTTTTTTGTTGTCAAAGTTTTATGTCTTTCCTGGTACTGCTTTCCAACATCTGATCTATTATCCAGTAAATGGTATTCGGTTTTATTTGCCTCTGATTTTAAGAAAAGGATGGGACTGGGCTTCAAAACACAGGTAAAAAGAAGAACAAGCTTGTAAAGACCACAATCTCTGTGGCTTTCAGAATTGCTAGAATTTCTACTTGAAGTCTGCTTGAATGTTGTGACTGAAAACGTGAAGGAGGAAAAAGTTTGGCCTGTCCCTCTTCTCAAACACAGATTCTTATGTCACGATCTTTCTCCTTTTTTGTCTTCCAGCTGGCAAAGGTTAAGTATGCATAGGTGCCTTATTTGGTTGTAGCTCAGCATCTTTTGTCCTAATGTGGACTTCGCTCCCCACCAAGGGCTTTAGAAAAGTCGTGAATTACATTTGTTGGCTTTTCTCAGAGTCATCAGAATTGTGCTTGCCAAAGATGTGTATAACAGGTAATTGGCCAAAATGAGATTAGCAATTTATTTGGAGGAAGGGTGTAGGAAATCTTTTTAATCTAGGGGTGAAAAGATCACAGAATGGGTTAAGTACAGGTTACCCAATTTGGCTGTAGGTTTAGGAGGAATTACTGAAATCATCCCTTTGCCTTCAAGGATCTCTGTATCCTCTGTGCCTCTCTAGCCCCCTGGCCCTCAGGCAAAAAGAAAAACCGATCAAAACATAAACAGCAACTCTGAAAAAGTAATTTAGACATTTAGCCAGGCTACTCTTCTCTTGCCTGGGGATTCTGTGGATCCTGGTAGGGTTTTGGAAGGAGTTCGTTTCTTAGCGATACTCAGGAAGAGCATCCTCACCAGCTCAGACACACTTGCAGGCTAATTCTCACAGACCACGATATCTTTTGGTAGCTGGATTGCTTATTTAGACAACTCTGTTGCCTTTGTTAACATTTTTACATTAATTTTTGAGGGGTGGCATTTGCTTGCCATTGCCCCCCCACCCACATTTACCTTCTTCCGCCTGAAAAAGAGATTTAACTGTGATGTGCCCAAGTATGGCTTTCTTTGTTTTTATTCTGCCCAGGATTCACTGCACCTCTTGGATATGTGGATGGATGCCTTCCATCATTTTTTTCTTTCTTTCTTGAAAGTCCTAGTCCAGTGTCTTTTCAAATAAATATATCTTCTACCTCATTTTCTCTCTTCTCCTTCTAGGACTCTGTGTATACCTATGTAAGCTGTTCTATACCATCCTGTGGGTCTTTGATTCTCCTTTTAGCTTTTGGCTTTGTTTTGTTTTACTTCTTCTGGTGATTCATTTTGGAAAATATCTGTCATTTTAAGCAACTTAAACTTTGCTTTGCTTTGCCCAGTCAGTTGGTAAGTCTGTTTCATTCTGGTTTCCTGTCTTTCAGCCTCAATTTCCCTTTTTGTGCTTCATTATTACTGCAGTTTTTACCTCTGTACAGAAATTTCCTATGTCATCTTGTCACGTACATTTACCACTCTATCCTTAGCATAGTTGTTTTTGAGTCTTGGTCTGATAACACCCAGATCTTGGTTATCTGTTCATCTTTTTGCACTGCCTGTTTCTCTTCTTATCTGTGGGTCACAGCCATACCCAGACCCAGCTCTAGTGGAGAACGGAATGACTCAGCACCCTTGCTCAAGTGGTGTGACATAGAAGAGACCCACTTTTTCTGGACCTAAATATTATTTACCTCAGTTTCTACTGATTTATTCAAAATGTTTGACCTCCTCAAAATTAGGGACTCACAAAGAAGCAAAATCTCGTATTTCTCAGACTTCCTTTTCCACTTGGGATATAGGCAATGACAAGAGACTGCTGCTGTTACCTTAACAATCAAAGGGTCAACTACACTATCATAGTTTAAAAAAAAAAAAAAAAGCTAAGGGCACTGGGTGTTATACGCAAATAATGAGTCATGGAACACTACATCAAAAACTAATGACTGGGCGCCTGGGTGGCTCAGTTGATTAAGCCACTGCCTTCGGCTCGGGTCATGATCCTGGAGTCCGGGATCGAGTCCCGCATCGGGCTCCCTGCTCGGCAGGGAGTCTGCTTCTCCCTCTGACCCTCCCCCCTCTCATGCTGTCTCTCTCTATCTCATTCTCTCTCTCAAATAAATAAATAAAATCTTTAAAAAAAAAAACACTAATGACTAATGATGTACTGTATGGTGACTAACATAACGTAATAATAATTAAAAAAAAGCTAAGGGCATCAGTAAACCTAAAAAGAAAAGCAAATTCCAGAAAGTTATAAATTCTTGAAGCAAGAGGCCCATGACTGGCTCTCAACCTAGGTGGAATGGCGGGACAGGGAGGAAACAGCCAAACTTCCACTTTTCATTTCTCGTTTTTCTTCATATCTTCATTCATGTTGTTGAGAGTAATGGTCTCTTGTGATTGTCTACATCCTAAGTGGAAGTCCAAGTCTCAAAAATAGGAAATTTGTTCGGGGAGATCAGAAAATCTGCCAATAGTGAAAAGAAAACCAAGATAAGTCTTGGCCATTGATAAATAGGGGCCCAGCTCTGTTATTCCATTGGTGTTATAAACACATGGACATAGTGATAGTTTTTATTTACTGGGTTTGTCTGTTGCACAAACTCTAGGCCTATAGAATACTAGTGTTTTTATGCTTTGTGTTGAGCTCTTTAGATCACTGGATGTACTAGGGATTTGTTTGTATAGCTCTTGTTTGCAGTCTCCTCTTGGATTAGTTGTGCAGTCTTGCAAGGTATAGTAGGGGACACTTGATTGAATTACAGCATAGGTCACCTCGCTGTTTCATCATAGAGAAATTCAAAGTTACCGAGTACAGTAACTGGCATATTACGTAGCAGTAATTTGGTCTCTGTTTTTCTTTTCTTTTCTTTCTTTTTTTTTTTTTAAGATTATTTATTTATTTATTTGACAGAGAGAGACACAGCGAGAGAGGGAACACAAGCAGGGGGAGTGGGAGAGGGAGAAGCAGGCTCCTGGCCGAGCAGGGAGCCCAATGCAGGACTCGATCCCAGGACCCTGGGATCATGACCTGAGCCGAAGGCAGACGCTTAACGACTGAGCCACCCAGGTGCCCTGGCCTCTGCTTTTCTTATGGTTGTCCTACCGTGGTGCTAAAACAAAGGCTCAGTTAAACCTGCATTTCTTAAAGCATGTTCTATGCACATGCCTTAAGTGGGGCTTCCCCCTCAAAGTGTTCCGTGAACCCATTATTTTCCAGAGCACTGCTGACTGTGCCCCTTGCTCTTGTTAGATAAAATGCTAATGGAAAAATCTTGCATCAAGTAAATGCTCTGCATTGTATTTAATTATGTGCTTCTCCAGCTTAAGTGAATACAGAGCCTTTTGTCCAGAAACTTTTAAGTTTTTCTTGTCAGGCGATACCCATAAACCACGTTCTTTGGGAAATGTGAAATTATGTGGACCCTGTTGCTCTTTATTTCAAGGACTGTGAATTAATTCATATTGACTGCATTCTGTATACCTGGAAAACCTCCTCCCCACTTCTTTCTGATAAGGAAGCTTTCATTTTTGGAGGAAAGAAGAGCTCTAACTCAGAAGGCTCTCTGAGGACGGCGTTATTGTTTAGGGTTTCCCACTTATAACAGTGTTAGTGTTGTAGTGCTATGTCGTTGTAGGGGATACTGGTCTCGGCTGCCTAACTTGTCCAAGGACTCTCCTAGTTTGCTAGTCCAAGAAAATAAGCTAGGTCAACTGTCATATCCCTCCAAATGAAAAAAGACAGCTAGCTGCCTGGACTGCAATTGGAAGGAAAGGTCAATCAATATATTACCTTTCCTCTGGTGTGTTCCTTGCCTGCCGGCTGAGTTGTGCCTTCTCAGTAGTGGTGGTAATCTCTTCTGCTAAATTTTATTTTAACCTTGCAAATAGGTTAAAGGAAGGGCACAGTTAATAACGTCTTCTCTTAGACACCTCTGAGCATATTATTTGGGCTGAACCTTGGCCCCACCCCATCCCCCTCGCCCCAAGCCCAGCACCGTCTTGTTTAGATGGAGAGTTATGCTGGTAGCTCGTTTTATTTATTGTGGGAATTTCTCCCAGACCTCGGTCATGCTCTTGCACAGACAAAAATGCAAACATTTTTGTGATTTTTGTCAGTAGCTGGGATCTATGTGGAATAGGGGTTTTTCAAAACATTTCTCAGTCAATATGCTTACTCTCCTTCACCAGCCATGCAGTGTGACACGGCGCATCACCAACACTTGAAATAGACTGCAACAGGAGGTCAGAATGGAGCATAGATTTTCCAGCACAGCATGTTAGATGAAATGATTTTGTGTACTTTGAAGTGGAAAATTCAATCAGAGTTTTCCACACTTTTTAGTTAAAGCAACACTGTTATTTATTGATGAAAGGTAGACTGAGAAAAATAAAGAATGCAGAGTAGACAACAAATCTAGCATTATTCCCCGGTCAGAGCAAGAAATACCTTTTCACTTGTAATTTAATGAAACCTACACATGGTAAAAAGGGTCTGTTTAAAATATGCACAATAGAATCCTTGGAACATATGCCAACTTGTTTAGCATGTGTGGGGATAAAAATGGAATCTGGCTTTTTGAGGAAGTTTGGTTTCCATTGAGATGGACTTCATGCTTGATAAATGGCATTTACAACTGCCTGGGTAATCTGTTTTGGTTTAGTTTTAAAGAAGCAGAGCTCATTTGGAAAGCACCTGAGAGTATCAATAAGAAATGCAAAGATAGATTCTTTAAGCTTTCATTTAAGCAGGCTTAGAGAATATTTGAATTTATTACTGGTTTTCACCTGTCCTTTGGTGCACAGAAGATACATCAGCATAACTACCTATTATGTAGATGAACACTTTATACTTTTAAATTGCAAAACCTTAAGGTTGCAATGTCAGATTTGTGCATGAATATTTAAAATAGAATAATAACCTAATATTAGCATGCTCGATGTATGCCAGTCACTTTTCTAGGTACATTATGTGTATTATTTCATTGAATCTTCACAATAACACTCTGGGCTATTATTACCTATAATTTCCAGTGAGAGAAGAGAGCCACAGAGAAGTTAAGTACTTTGCCCAAGGCCATACTCCTAAACCAGTATTATTATTATTATTTTTTTTTTAGATTTATTTATTTGAGACAGAGCAGGGGGTGGGGCAGAGGGAGAGGGAGACAAGCAGACTCCCCGCTGAGTGGGGAGCCCGATACAATAAGGGGCTCGATGCGGGGCTTGATCCCAGGACCCTGAGATCATGACCTGAGCTGAAATCAAGAGTCAGACACTTAACCGACTGAGTCACCCAGGCACCACTCCTAAGCCAAGTATTCTGAGCCACTTTGCCTGGCTGCCTCTCAGAGACTTTGCCACTTAAGCACTTTCCTCCTGGTGAGCCTAGGCATGTGTGGGTTATCAACTTGATTCAACTAGCGTATCACATTTAGCACAGAGGTTTGTATTTACATTCTTTCTTTAAAAGAGACCTATAATCTCTTCTATGTGAAATCTATGAAAACCCAAACTCGAAAAAACAGAAGTATGGTGGTTACCAGGAGCTGGGGGTGTGAAGAAATGTGGTTTAAGAGTCCATATTGAAACTAGTAGATAAGTCCTCGACATCTAATATACAGTACAGTGCTTATAGACCATAAAACTATTGTAAACATGGAGCTTGCTAAGAGACCAGATCTTAACTGTTTTTACCACTAGAAGAAATGGTAATTATGCGACACTGTAGAATGTGGCAACCATATTGCAACATAATGTATCAAGTCAATATGTTGCACGCCTTAAACTTACTCAATGTTCTATGTTAATTATATCTCAATTAAAAAAATGATCTAATTCTTTAACAGTCTGTTTTACTTAGGTACTATTTTTTTTGTTCAATAAATAATTCAATTTAGTGTAATTAAGTTTTCCTTTTTTAACCAGCATTTAAAAGTGATAGAACCCTTTAAAAACATTAGTGTAAATTCATCAGCTTTTCTATTTTTTTTTTAAAGATATTTTATTTATTTATTTGGCAGAGAGAGACACAGCAAGAGAGGGAACACAAGCAGGGGGAGTGGGAGAGGGAGAAGCAGGCTTCCCGTGGAGCAGGGAGCCTGATGCAGGGCTCGATCCCAGGACCCTGGGATCATGACCTGAGCCGAAGGCAGACGCTTAACGACTGAGCCACCCAGGCACCCCCATGAGCTTTTCTAAATAGTGTGGCTTTCAAAGATAGTTCAACTGCCTGTGACTCTGTATTCTTTAATGATCTACAGTTGATTCCCTGTCTTTGTTCATGATATTGTATAGTATTGTCAGTTGTGTTTTTTTTTTAATTTATTCACTGTAGTTTCAATGAGATAAGCATACGACTATTTCAGTATCCTACACATATGTCTTCTCAGCTTTTACTGTTATTGTTGTTTGCTTTCATTCAATACACAGTGAGTCCAAAATCAACTGTCAGTTTCAGGTTTCCAAAGTAATCCAGTGTAATCCATCATGAGAACACAGAGCTTCTGTGTGATATAGTAATCTTATCAGTACAGTAAGGTCTATTATGCTTCTGATTTTTCAAAGGAAGAACCTAATTAGTATAATAGAAACCAAAGTGGAAACCACTTCAGTTCACCCCTGAATTACAAATGGCTACATTCACATATTACAAAGGGAAAATCTTCCTGCTTGGAAATTGCTTTATTTTTTCAGTCAACAAAAATGAGAGGCCACCTTATGAAAACTTTCTTAGGTCCCAAATTTAAACATCCACCCGTTTTGTAATCCTTGTGATCCAAAAACATCACAAGGGATCATTTTGACTTTGAGAGAAGGATTCTGTCTTTGCAATGAGAACAGAATTCAGTCTGGGAAGAAGCAACTGAAAACCGAAAGCCTTTTATTGCTTTCGATGCCTTTTTTTTTTCTTTTTAAAGGCAGAAACTTCACTGCAGTGTAATATTTTCTGCTAATTAACTGTCACAAATGTGATGCCCTTAAGTTTGGAGTCTCTTTAGTTAACTTCAGTCATTAACGCACACTGTGCAGCCCTCCCAAATCTGTTTTGAAAAAAGGAACCACATCGACAGATCTGTAATCCATGTTGTCAGAGTTTTTGTTTCTCATAGAATCTAATCTTAATTTCGAGAACACTTGGTCATTTTCTTTGGGTAGCAAACACCAGCCCTTCTAATGCTCATAATTGGTGGTGCCAGGATTGTCTTGATGCCTAGTGGGCCTTTGGATATACTGCTCCAAAGGTGACTTGAAAAGTTCAGTATGAACTGTTTTTGGAGAGTATCAGGAATATATTTAGCTGCAAACAACAGAAAACTAATAGCAGTTTAAATAAATAAGGATTTATTATTTCTCCCATAAAAGTGTTCGCCAATTGAACGACCACGACTGGCGCAGTATGGAAACCGGGTCCATCAGCCCACTTGTGTCTTTGCTCTGCTGTCCTTCACGAGGCCTCTGACCTTGAGCAAATCACAGTGTAACTTTTCCAAAACTCGGTTTTCCCAACAGAAGAAGTGGTGGTAACGCTCTCTGTAATTGCGGGGCTGGAGTGAGTCTCCGGTGAAATCCTGTATGAGAAAACATGGAGCACAGTGCGTGGCACTTACCAGGGCAGAGCTGATGGGTGGAATTGTGGCGGCAGGCAGAGCAGTGCCGGTTTTCATGGTGGTTATGCAGGGGGAGGTGCAAAGTAGGAAATAGGAGATACCTTAACTCGTGTTCATCACTCTTGGGGCTCCCAATTCCAGCATCTTCCAGGTGCTGTTACTTGAAATACCACATTGGGGAAAATAATTTTAAAAGTCAGATACCGTGCCCTTTAACAAATAGGACCTATTACTAAGTAAAATATATCCCCCATAAGCCAATTGTTTATTTTATTCTGTGACCTCCTTACAATAAATTTCAGTACCATTAAAGGCTTAAGTCACATTATTGATTATTTGAATATGTGTGTCATTAATCTTCCCTCACCCTCGTACATTTTGTATGTACATTTTAAGTGTCGTCTTTTGCATTTAGATGGAGAAGAGTGTCAGAAGAAAGCAGACTTGTGGGTATTAGCCTCATACAGCACTTCAAGAGCTCCCTGGAGCTGATTTGCCAGTAAATTTCTACACTAAAATGGGCTTTCAGAAGAGTGACTGCTAGATAAACTCTAAGGTGTCCTTAGTAAATAAAAATGATTAATCTCAGCTGAATAAATTCTCTATCACTGGTCAGATAGTCTCATCCAATTCTGGTTCCTGGTTCTATAAAAAGCCCTTTTCTTTTTGTATTAAGGTTGTCCATACTTTTAATGGAACCTGTGAATTATTGTCTGATTTTTAAAAATTGGTTCATAAAAGGATATTGATTCTTTGAATTAGGGGCAGTTGAAATATTGTTTATGGGCAAACTGGCCTCCTTTGATCGAACCTGGAAGCTACTGTCAAGGAAACTTATCTTAAATTGGTGTTAAGATACACTTTTTAAAAAATGATCACAACTCTTAATAATTGCCTCTGGATTGGACATGACGTCAGTGTGGGAATGCAAGGGAACCAAAAGGTAAAAGTGAAGATCTGTTAAGTGGGGTTCTCTCTAATTGCTTAATTTTTATTCCCAGTCACATATGTGTTTTCCTGGGTAATGAGAAGATTTTAAAATCAAATAAAGCTTTTGAACCTTGAAGATGTTTGCCAGCCACTGTTCTATTGAAGAATCCTGTAGATTTATACTGATCCTACGGGGTGTCTCATATCCACTATATTAACTAGCTTTTTAGAAGCTTATGAACATTGCAGCTTTTATTGATTCCAGGGAATTGTACCCAACAATAAGCAAGAAAAGTCGATGGTAACTTTCTTCCCATATAGGGGTGTGCAGATCAATACTTTGAATTTACTATAATTTGCGGGTAATGGATGGAAGAACTGAAAAAATTGTGAAGCCTTGTGGGGCACAGCTGTGCAGTGTTGGCTTTTTATCTAAGCTCACTGTAGGTCACAGGCTTTCCCAAGTAACAAGAAACATAGTTAAGTGGCAGGGCAGATACACGTATTTATCAAGATCTTCATAAGACTCTTCTAAGGGAAAAAAGAAAATCACAAAACTTGTCCACAGTGACCTTAATTTTATAGTTCTGAAGGGTCTCTAAACTTGCACTCTCTTAAAGGCAATTAAAATTCTAAATATCTAGACTTTGCATTTGATCTCCTGTTACAGGCATTTTCCTGATGATGAGTAACAGTGTATTTTTCCACTGAAGCCCGACGGGCTTCGAATCTTCCAGGTGGTTCCCAGAACAGTGGCTGGGTTCCACATTGAGAGAGAGAGGAGGAGGGGTCTTTTGTGCTCCTTCTTTGATTTTCCCCATTTCTGTTTCTCGGAGCTCTTCCCTTGTGCCCTACGTGCCTCGTCTAATGTGAGTAGCACGCTAACATAGCAATAGCTGACATTTAGGGTGCTCTCGTGTTTGAGATCTGGGCTTAATGCAGGACCTTTATTCTCATTCATCTTCTCAACACCTTAGGACATCAACTGTCATATCCTCATTTTATAATTCAAGAGACTGAGTCCTAGACAGGGAAAGGAAGATTTTTAAGGACGCTCTCTAGCATTGACTTAATAATAGAATATACGTGTATGTGAATCTATATCTTGTCCATTTAATCATTATGAAGTATACAATTAGCTTAAATATATATATATATATATTTTTTTTTTAGCCGAAAGTTTGGCTGATCTAGTATGTTTTCTTATTTAGCTTCTTTTGTTGTGAAGGACTGTGACTCCTCCAATTGGATCTAAAGGAGTTTCTTTCATTTCAAAAAGGATACGCTTTCTCTTGAAAGAAATAGTCCTTTGTTCTTAGAGAACAAAATAAGCACATAAAATAAAATTTGACTGTGCTGGAAGCTACCAACCCTCAGGAAATAAGATGCCCTTCACTTTAGTATGTAGTAAACACTTAGCAAACTGGAGATGTTACTAATATAAGTACTAGCTATTATTCAGCAACCCATGTAGGAAGTGTAAAGTCTGACTTAGAAGTAGAGTTCCCATGCATAATACGGAATTGGAAGGCAGTGTGGTTACAAATGTCTGATTGCCATGCTTGATATTTTGAAGTCAAAGGTGTAACCTGTTAGGAAATGTCAGCAACCGGGTAAAGGAAGCTTGTTCAATTTGCTCATTTACTTAGGGTTAGCTGGATATCTGACTCGTTATGCTTTTTTCTACTTTAATAGGTCTGTGTTAAAAGTAATGTGTTTTCAAGGCTTTGCTTCAAATACAGTCAATCTGTAAGAAATAATTTGTGTGAAATTTGCTTAGAAAGAGCTGCAAAAATCGGTAGCATCCCTTTCTGAGAGTAACTGCCAATGTGTTATCAACTACGAATACACCTCGATAGCCTACACGAGGCGGGGTCCCAGTGCAGATCGACCAAGTGTTCCTTGGGGATGAAAAATAATTAAACTGCTCTGGACTCTGGCTGATGTGTATTCAAAGACAGGTTAAGCCATTTACCAGCTCTGTGACCTTGTGTAAGCTCCTTAACCTGTCTCTGTCTCAGTTCTATAAAATGGAAATGCTGGTGAAGATGAAATGAGATCATGTACATCAGCACACAGTGGATGTGAGGTGCTGTTCTTAAGTGGAGGGAGGCAGATGAGCTTAGTAAAGAAAACCACTTCTGCCCTGTGTGTACAAATCATAAAGTAGAAAAGGGGTTTGTGATGATTGGTGTGTAACTTTCATGTAAGAAAGACCCAGGATGTTGACCCTTGCTCTTACATTACTCTGGAACTTTATCTCACGTTCCTGCCCATCAGGGATCCTGTGGTCTAACTTAAATGGATTTTCTATCTCCTCATCCATTCAGATTTCTTTTATTTAACTTCTGAAAGGTCCTCTGTGCTTTTGGATGGCCCTTTTTCCTCATCTCTGCATGGCACCCTGCCCTTAGCTCCTAAGGTTCTAAACCTTCCCATTAGTTAAGCATTTATTCTCAACACCTTATAGATCCTGTACACATTTCTATCTTGAATCTGCTCCTCTCTGACCTCCCCATTGCCTCTTCCTTGGTCCCTACTCCACCATGCTTCCCAGACAACTTTATAAGCCACCTAATTCCTTTCCTGTTTGTCCTTAGTAAGCCATTTGACACCCTGATGGCAAAGTGATCTTTTTTAATATGTAGACTTGACCATTATTTTCTCCTATTTAAAATGTTATAGGGGTGCCTGAGTGGCTCAGTTGGTTAAGTGTCTGCCTAAGGCTCGGGTCACGATCCCCAGGTCCTATGATCAAGCCCAGTGTCTGGCTTCTTGCTCAGTGGGGAGTCTGCTTCTCCCTCTCCCTCTGCCCCCTTCCTCCCAACTTGTGCTCACTGTCTCTTTCTCTCTCTCAAATAAATAAGTAAAATCTTTAAAAAAAATAAAAAAAATAGAATAAAATGTTACAGGAACTCATTGCCAATAGCTTAAAGGCAAGCTCTTCAAAAAACTTTGTGATTTGACCCTGTCTCTGCCTCCATATTCTTGTCCTGTTGACTTTTTCTTTCTATCTTCAGTTCCAGCCGTTCCGAATTTACTAAGAGCTGTGTATTCTTTCACTCCACCTGGCCTTCCTACATCTCTTCCCTTTTCTGGAATATCCCTTTTCTCGCCCACTCCTGAGGATGCCTAGCCAACTCCCAGTTGCTGCTGAAGAAAAACCAGATGCAAGTAGTGTGTCGCTTTAGAATATTTGAACTGCAAGGAACAGAACACACAAGTTAAACTGGTTAAAACAGTAAAGGGAATCAACTGGTTCATGTGTCATGTATGAAAGATATCACCCAAGACCCAGTTTCTAGCTGTCTGTCTTGTCTGCCACCTTCCATGTCTGTCTACCCTATGGCTGCCATTAACTTCTTGCGGTTAGTGCTCCTTCCTTCCTGCTAGCTCTCTCAGAAAAGGGAGGCAGTTCTTCCCCAGGATACTGGAACACATATTGTTTTGCATCGTGTTTTCCCAGATTGAATCACATGCCATCTCTGAACCCACTTACTTTGGCCAAAGCAAATGAACTTTGTCATTAGCTTCCCTGAACCTGAGCTAAGCCTTGGGGTTGAGAGTAGTGTGAGTTCCAGCAGGTTTTGTTATCACAAATAACAGGTAGCATCATTGGGTGATAAGCAGTACTGACCCTCCTTACAGAAAACTGATCACTTGCTCCCTTGGTCCTGTTGCATACTTGAAAAAGGCCTCTATTCCAGGTTTTTCAACATTGAAGTTTATAGCTAATGGAGTCCTTTATCCCCAGGGCCTGGCACAACGCACTCTGCCCCCCTGTCTGACATTTTCACAGTGCACTGTAAGGGGGGGAATTGGAACTGGGTGACACTGGTTCAGATTTTGCTCCCAGCACCTCCTGGCTTTGTGGAGAAGGCAATTGCTAGTCTCCCCTGGGCTTTCAGTGGGAAGACTTGAGGGTCCTGTCAGACATCTGGGAGATTATGTTGTAGAATTCTTAGACTGAGTTTTTGATAAGAGCTTCTAAAACCAAAAGAGACAGATAGCCATATTGTGACTTAGAAACTTTGTCTATAGAAACAGCCTGTGAGCCTAATGCCAAGTCAAGAGGACAATAGCTGATTAATTGGGTTCACAGCAGAAAAAAGCCAACCTGGCAAGAAAGCAAGATGGTAGCCACTTTCTTCTTTTATTAAAAGAAAGTGAGGATGTGGTTTTGATCAAGGAAAATGGATATGAAAACCCAGCAAGCATTTTGTGTATACCTTTTACAGTTGATTGTGTTGAGCTTTACTACTACAAATAAATACATTTAAGTGTTTATAGATACAAAAATAGAATGAAATAGAACCTGCAAGAAAGAGGAGATCCTTTGGGATTCTCCACCCATCTCACATTCCCACTGAGGGATTTTAGTGACGTTTTACGGGTTAAATGATGTGAATGTCCAAGCAGATCTTTAGAGGTCAACCTCCTGCTTTTCTACAGGCTTCTAAGGCAGAAAACCAATTACTTAATGGGCTGTTCACTGGAGTTTTCAAGCGTTGTTTGCACATAAGCGTTAACACTGCTCTGATTCTAAACCAAGTGTCCTGTAAGGTCTGGTTCTGTAGTGTGAACTGACCTGATTCACAAGTGACCCTCAGAAACGGAGGCCAGAGAAATGGGGCCCAAATCCCTTCTTTAGGAGGCCCAATTCCCAGATGAATCTGTACTCCTCACTAATTTTACACCCTACCAGGTAGAGGGAGTTCCACTGGGGGGTACCTTTCCGTGCCCTCCAGCGCTTCCCCTTGCAAAGGAAATAACTGAAAACCTAAAAGTTCACTATTGTAATGATGGCAAGAAAACTAATATTCCTTAAAGAAAAAAATCCTAAAGCAAATGATTTATGCAAATTCATTGTCCTTCAGGGGACTTAAAAGTATTAGGGCACTTGAGTGGCTCAGTTGGTTAAGCATCTGACTCTTGGTTTCCACTCGGGTCCTGATCTCAGGGTAGTGAGATCGAGCCTGTGAACCTAATGCCAGGTCAAGCCAGTGCAGAACCTGCTTAAGATTCTCTCTCTCCCTTTGCCCCTCCCTCTCCAGCTTGCTCTCTCTCAAAATACATAAATAAATAAGCACTAATGTCCCCTAAATAGCTTAAACAAACCGCTCTCCCTCTAGATCTCCTGAGGTGGGATTCAAGCATTGGTATTTTTAAAGCTCCCTGGATGATATTAATGTGTCACCCGGCTGTGTTCGGACCCACTGCATGAGCTGAGTTATCTCATCCCCTTTTATTTTCTGTCCACTGTTAGCATTTACATGTTCAGGTAAAACTGCATAGTCTCATACCTAGTGGTATCTCTTTTCTTGTGTGTGTATGCGTTTCCCCAGCTAGCTTTTAAATCTGTCATATTTTGTTTCCTCCTTAGGTGCCCCTAATAGTGCCTGATACATTGCCCTGCACATCTTGGCTCTTGGGACTCTTTCCCTAAATCAGTGGTTTGTCCGTGCAGAGTAGTTGTAACTCTCAATGATATGGTGAGCTTACCAATGACCAATTCTCCCACTATGCTGGTGAAGGGATCTAGCATTCTTCTCTGTTCCATGACAGCTGAGGCAGAGAACCAGGTGTGATCATCCTAACACTCACGGAGGGGGGTGGGGGGACCCACTAGGAGTGATGAGGGAAAGGTGCACAGGCAGTTAAGTTACATTCTCTGGAGGCTGGGCTGGAGTTGAGTATTCAGTTGTGGGCATGTCCTGAGTGTGGCCGTGTTTGCCGGGGTTTAATTTCCTGGTTCCTGTCCATTTTCTGATCTTTTCTGTGCTACCATCCGGTCACCTGTGTGAGAGCTGGTATCTACCCAATAGATTTTTTTTATTTGTAGCCTTTCTCAATTTCTTTGTTATTAAGAACCCTAGTTGCCTCATTGTGCAATGCACCAATTAACAACATGTAGCAAGATTCTCCCCACTTGAAGATTTTAAATGTTGAGGTGCCCGTGACAGTGCCTAAAGGTGTGCCTCTTTCTTCCTGTTTTTTCCTGTCTCAGCCAGCCCATGGCTTTATATGCCAACTTATAGGGTAATAACTCCAAAGTCTTTTTCCAGCCCCAACCTCTTTCCTGAATCCAGGTTCATAGAAGTCCAGCCACCTATTTGGAAATTTCTCTTTGGAATTCTTAGAGTCATCTTGGATGAAACATGTCCGAGCTAAACTATTCTGTCCTCAAACTGGATTTGCTCAGGCAGGAAACTTTAGAGTCTTCCTTGATTCCTCTCTTATTCCACATACAGTTCTTTTATAGATTCTATAAAAATGTTTCTCAAATCTGACTGCTTCTCGCCATCTTCATGGATGGTCCTAACCAAGTCTTCTCTCACATAGGTGACTTGAATAACCTAAAAATTGGGATTAAATGTTTCCTTAAAATAAGCTTAGAATATTTAGATATTTATATGTTCATCCCTTCCATCCTCCCCACCAGTTTAACTTTCTCCCTACCTCTCTCTCTTCTCCTGTGTGAGAAAGAACTTTTTAAATTTTTGAAATAATTCTAAATTGATAGAAAAGTTTTAAGACACTTGAGAGAATTTCTCTATACTTTTCCACTATGTTAATATCTTTTCTTTTTTAAGATTTTATTTATTTGTTTGAGAGAGAGAGAGAGCACAAGCAGAGTGAGCCGCAGGCAGAGGGAGAAGCAGGCTCCCCACTGAGCAGGGAGCCCAACTTGGGACTCCATCCCAGGACCCTGAGATCATGACCTGAGCCAAAGGCAGATGCTTAACCAACTGAGCCACCCAGACACCCCATTCACTATGTTAATATCTTATATAATCTTAATACATTTGTCAAAACTATGAAATTAACATTGGTACATTACTATTATCCAAATAAAGTCTGAGTTTAGTTATCAGCACGTTTTCCACTACTGGTCTTTTTTATGATCCAGAAACAAGCTCAGGATCCTACATGATTGCATTTAGTCATCATCTCTCCCTCTTTAATCTCTCACGGTTTCTCAGATGTTCCCTGTTTTTCACAATCCTGACAGTTTTAAAGAGTACTGGTCAGGTGTTCTGTAGAATGACCCTCAACTAGGGTTTGCCCGATGTTTTTTCATGATTAGACTGGACTTAAGGATTTTTAGCGAGAAAACCACAGAAGTGAAGCCCCTTCTCATCACATAATATCAGGGACACATGATAGCAACATGACTTACCAGGTTAGTGTTAACCTTGATCACTTGGTTAAGACCTAGTCTGTCAGGTTTCTCGACTGAAAAGTTGTTATTTTCCCTTTCTCTATTCTATTTTTGGAAGTGAGTCACTAAATCCAGCCCAGTCTCAGGGGGAAGAGAATTAAGCTCCATCTCTTAGAGGGGTTATCTATGTATATTATTTGTAATCAAATCTCCTTTCTCTTTTAAATCACAGAATGACCCATCAGTTAAAAAGAATAGCTCAAAGGTTCCCTAAACATATGTGGCCATATTGTTCTATTTGTGTATCTATAACTCTTAAAAACTTATTAAATAGTATATTCTTTTAAAATTACCATTGTGGAAATTGCTTGTACATATGAAACATTGCAGTTTTCTCTCTTGGGTTCATGAATAAAACAAGTTATTTTCTCCTTTTGAGGCCAAGGTTGGCGGCATGGGGGGAGAAGCAGAATCATTTCTTAGGGCTGTTTTGTTCCTGGATTCTCCAGGAATTCTCTACTGGATTTGAGGGACCCTTGTTTGTCTTCACTCTTATCCAGGAATCACAAGAAGGTACCAGTATTCTCAAACAAGATTAACTTTTCTTCACCCTTATTTTCAATATACATAGAAGCTAGTTAGCACTTTTAGAAAGGGGGGCAAAGGAAATTGTACTGTTGAGCAAGTAATGAAAAACAGCAATTCTAAAAAAATGTTAGAAGTCCCTGAGAAATCAGTATCAATGAAAACCATTTAAACAATTTTAATGTTCTTGGGGCGCCTGGGTGTCTTAGTCGGTTAAGCATCTGCCTTTGGCTCAGGTCATGATCCCAGGGTCCTGGGATTGAGCCCCACATCAGGCTCCCTGCTCAGTGAGGAGTCTGCTTCTCCCTCTCCCTCTGCCTGCCGCTCTGCCTACTTGTGCTTTCTCTCTCTCTAATAAATAAATAAAATTTTTTAAAAAAAATTTTAATGCTGTTAAATGTATTCTTAGAGTGTCTTTAACCCTGTGATGATTAATAATTCCATATTGTTTAGTTCAGGTTGATACTTCCTGACCTTTATTCTCTTTGCCCCACACTTCTTCCCTAATTCTTACCTGATGCTAAATTATTAATGCGTGTTCCAGATATACTAAGCAGAAGCTTTGGTTTATGACTCGGACCACTACCATATGTCTTATCTAATTATCTAAGTATGTGTTAGTGACCTTCACCTGACATTAAGAAAATAAAATGAAGACACATACACAATGTACCACAAGGACTTCGGCAGTAAATGCCTTGATGCTGCTCAATGACTTCTGAGGGGTGCACATTGATCAGCGTGTGGTCCCCACACTTGAGCCAGCCCTTGCTCAGTCTGCAATTGCTTAGTCCTCCTGGTATCTGCCGCCTTCTGCAGCCACTGTTCACAAGGTCTTGGCCACAGCACATTCATTCCTCTCACTTTATTACCATCACATCTGATTCCAATTTGCTACCAAATTGAGTTTCCAGTCCCGAGTCTGACATTCAAACCGTCAGATGGATTAGCTCCTTCAGCTTGGTTAGTGTGGAAGCATCAGGTCAGTTGACAGTGGCCGATTAAATGTCCTCTGCTCCTCATCCTGGAGCCTCGGCTGCCATCCCGTGGAGCAAGCAGCGCCGGGTCACCCACCGTAACCTTTCTTCTTGTTTAGAACTCATCATGCTAGACCGGTCGCAAAGACTTCTGATTAAAAACAGAGTTGGTTTTTCTCCCTTATCTTGCTGTTTCAGCAGTTTTTTCCTCAGAGCGGAGCCGCCAGCTTATGGTTGGGTCATTTGGTGGAATATGATTGATTGAACTATTTGGGGATCACTCATTTGGCCCTTTGCCTCTCATATCATCTGAGTGATCTGTTTGCATATGGAGTTGAAACAGCATCTGATTTACTCTGTTATTAATGATAACCCGTCAGCCCTGCCTCCTTTTCTTGCTACACTGCTGTCAGATCAACTCACGGGACCACAGTGTTTCCTTACTCGAGCTCTAGGCCTTTGCTGGGCAGCAGGCTTCTGTAATTCCTTTCTAATAGACACAGTCTGGTGAACCATTACTTCCAGGGAGTTTTTCTCTTTCTTTTCTCTTTTTAACCTGAGTCCAAAAACACATGTCTCAGTGCTTGTCATTACCAAAGATAGACATACCGAGAATTGCTCATTGGTTTTCTATTTACATTTCAGTTCCCAAGGAAAACAGTCTTGGTCAGAGACTTTTCTCTTGTCCTTAGGGGTTTTAGTAAATGAAGGTGTACTTATGTTTCACAATCAGGCATCCACGTTGAGCAAGCACTGTAGTTTCTTGGAGATAATCAAGGATTAGAGAAAAAAGCGAAACAAAACAAAAATACAGCATTTCATCCCTGAACCCTGAGGCCCTAGAGAGAAGGAAGATCTCCTGCTTCTAAAATGGTTCATTGTTTCTTCTTGTAATTAAACAATGATATGATTATTATAACTGTATCAGAATGTATTTGCCGGTTAATAAGTAAGGCGTGTTATATTTAAAGCAGCATCCTCCCCTTGGTCTGCTCATTTCAAGGCCATGTTCTGCAAGCTGTGCTGGAATTAATTGTGCTGTTTAGAAGTAAGATCTGCGGCCACTGTCTGTGACACACATTTAAGGATCCAATAAAAATAGGGGACAGGAAAGGTGAATTTGAAGTTGAGGGGGAAACACCTTTCAAAAAATAATGCTCAACCTCCTGGAAGGCAAAAAAAGAAAAAAGGAAAAAAAGGTAATTATGGGAATGAAAAACTAAATTTAGTCAAGTCTTTCAAATTTATAGTGTGTTCTTTTTGAGTTTGAATAGCCTGATGACTCATGGCTTCCTATTCTTTAATTATTGTTATCAAGTAATCATTCCTGAGTACCCAGGCTTCTGAAATCTTCATTCGTGGGTGGAGATATTTCTGTGTTTCTTTTTGTTTGTTTGTTTGGTTGGCTTTTTGTTTGTTTGTTTTCACAGTCTCCCCTATAGTTAGGTGGATAGTGATCTTACTATGTGGTAAGTGTGAGAGCGCCCTTTTGAAGACTTTAAAGCACTCTATTAATTGTTGCTGTCTGGTTACCTTTTGAGAGATTCATTAACCTACTTTTAAGTCATCAAAGTCATAAATCGCATTTATGTTAAGAAATAAAACCAGAAGGAAACCTTTTGCTTTATTGAAGAAAATCATAATAAAGTGTAATCTTCGGTATGCACAGTGTCTTGCATGAGTTTATTTCTGTTGGGGTAAATAGTCTGATTTAACAGCTTTTTTTCATTTCACCTTTCATTTAATTATAATCCTATAAAATTTCTGCTCCTCCTTCTATTTCTTTCCTTTTTGGATAAGTCCTTTGGTTCCTCCAGTTTTCGCAATGCTCAATTTTAAGGCCATGTAGCTCAACTTTGTATTGTATTGTCCTTGCTGTGAGAGGATTAATGTCTTTTCTGTTTTGGAATTTAGATGAACTATGTTTTTACTTTGAACACAGCGAACACAGCGTGGAAAGAGAACAATGTAAGAAAGGATCCAGCATAAAATCATGACATTAGAATCTTTTCATTGTGGGAAATGCTAAATCAAGCATAATGAAGAATGGTACATTATAGGCTATCTGCTCGTTCAGTGCCTTACTAGTCTAAGGTTAATGTGGCCTCTCATATATATGTTTTGTTTTTCTTTTGCAGAAGGAGCTGAGTCTCCCCAGAAGAGGAAGTTTGTAAGTAGCCTAATTTTGTTTCCTTATTATTACTATATTGTACAGTTTGTAATGTGATTATTCTCTGACTTGTTAGGATTTTCAGGCAAATGGAGGGCTAATGATAATCAACTGTAATGAGAAAACAGACACTGCATTTATTTATAAATGTTACATATTCATGATTTCAGGATAACTTGATAACAGGATAACCAGATTTTGTCCTTATGGGCATTATAAGCCAAAATGCTTACTTATTCCTGGGACAACATTAATTTAAAAAAAAAAAATTCTCTTAGGTAATCAAGCAAAAACATTATTTGGTCTGCAGATAGTATAAATGGATCTGAGTCAAGAATCAGTGTTCTATATGTTCAGGAAATCTGTGATTGTTTTTATGCTATGGATTTTATGCAAAGTAAATGATAAACTTTTGCCGTGGTGATGAAGAGTTTAAATCAGCTAAACTTTCTGTTAGATCTAGATCTTATTGCATTGACTCAGGTCATGGTCTTGTTTTAAAATAGCTGATTTATGAACCTTAACTGATTTCTTTATAGTTTGTTTCAACCTTTTGTCTTGAAGGCTAATAATATATTTGCATAAATTATAGCTTTTTTTTTTTTTTAACATTAGCAAGTTGCAGAAGGAAATTAATTGCCTTTAACATTCCACTAAATTTAGGGTTGATTTGTTACCAACTAGTACTATGTAAGGGCTTGTCTAGAAATACCGGGATTTGGTATCTACGTTGAATAATTGAGTGGATGGGGCAATGTCCTTTTTAAAGAATAAGTATAATATTTAAGGTAGGTTGATGTGGATCTCAACTTGGAGTATTAGAAATATATATGGTAACTGTTGGAAGATAGTATTCATTTTGTTGACCAATTTTTGGATGATGTCAGGCTTTGCATCTGAGAACCAAAACTTCATCTGCTCTGAACATTTCAAAACTATTTTGGTTCTTAACGTTTTATAGCTTTAGGCTGCCTGGAGGATACGGGATCATTGTTCTTGAAGAAGGTGTCTGGATAAATTTTCACTGGCTTTCAGCTTACATCTCTATGTGCTAGAGGTTAATGGCCTAAAAGTTGGCCATAGGAAATGCCTTTAGAATTAAAAACTTGCCGCCTTCTGAATCATGATTAGGACTCTCACCTAGACTTGGAAAAGTCCAAATGTTTGGGTGTTTCTAATCATGATGAAAAATAAGAAATAAGAAAACCTGAAGTAAAACTACATGAAATATCGTAATAGAAAAAAATCTCTTTTCCCTTGTATTGTACCTTTATTTAATGCTTAAAATATCCTAGGTTTGTCTTCAGTATTTTATTTGAAAACTTCAGAATTTCAGTCAAATCTTCCTTCTGGCCTTTATAATAGATTGCATTTCCTTCAGTTTTTGAGTTAGTATATTTCCTGTAAATTTTTATTAAGATAATGTTAATTATCAATTAGAGTCCCCATGTCTATTTAAGGGCCACATCTCCTTTTGTAGTATCTCCTTATCTCATATCTCCTTGTATAAGTCTGTTAATGTTAGCTGATAGCTGTGGGCTGGTGGGAGAAATAGACAATATATTTAAATTTCTTGACTTGGGAGTTTAGAATCTTTCATGAATAAAAAGGATGATGGCATAAGTTTCTTTGGCACCCATGCTTTGAAAACTTGCTAAGGGAAACATAGAATTACATACAAGCCCTTTAAAATCTCATCCCTAATAAAAGTCAATTGATCTATCAACCAGATGATGGAAGTAAAACATAGCATGTATGTCAACATAAATCTACCTTTTCCTTTTTTAGTAAATTCTGCGGAAATTAATATTTCAAGTAAAAACAAAAAATAAAGATGTATTTTTTATATTTATATTATATATATATTTGTATTTTTTATTAAACACAAATATTCTCAAAAGAATTAATGGTGTATGATAGAGATGTTCTGGGACTTAACACCACTCAGCATTTTCAGTGACCCCCATACAGAATGTTGGTAATTACTTTCCTCATGCAGGGTTGTTTCATGACTTGGAGAAAAAGAAAATACTTGAAAAAATAATTGCTAGAGTGATTTTAATACAAATCTAATGAAGAGGGCACAAGTCGTGCTAACTAACATAACTGTACCTGATTATTATTATTTTTTTTAAAGATTTTATTTATTTATTTGAGAGAGAAAGAATGAGAGACAGAGAGCGCGAGAGGGAAGAGGGTCAGAGGGAGAAGCAGACCCCCTGCTGAGCAGGGAGCCCGATGTGGGACTCGATCCCGGGACTCCAGGATCATGACCTGAGCCGAAGGCAGTCGCTTAACCAACTGAGCCACCCAGGCGCCCCGAGACTGTACCTGATTATTAAAACCTGTTAACACTTCGTCCTTATATTTTACTGGTGAAATGCCTCCGGCATAAGTGTTTTCAGATCTTTTCGTATCTTCTCCCAGAAAGATTGAGGATTTGATCCCGCTGTTCTGTTGAATCTTCTTTCCATGTTAACAGTGAGCAGCTATACATGGTGATGGATTCCTCGTTGAGTGTAGTTATAAAGTGATGTGATTGAATGTGTCGGGGCGGGGGGTGGGTGTGCCTTCAGAAAGGCTGTGCTCTTAGAAGAAGGGGCCTGATTTTGTTGCATCTGCTGCTTCTACTTTGTATGTCTTGAAGGATGATACTTTTAAGATGCATTGTCATCATTCAAGCACTTAGGGATTTATCAGATTTTTATTATTTTTTAAATTTTATTTTATTATGTTATGTTAGTCACCATACAATACATCATTAGTTTTTGATGTAGTGATCCACGATTCATTGTTTTCGTATAGCACCCAGTGCTCCATGCAGTACGTGAGATTTTTTTAAAAATTCAGTATTGTCTTAACAGATAATTTTTATGTCTGGAATCATGATAACGTGTTTTACATATGTAAAAGTTAAAGCTCTCACAAAAGATTGCAGAAAACAGGTTTTTCTTTTTATTACTATCTTGAAGTATTAAAAAAGCAGACTGTCTTCTGTCCAGAAAATAATTCAGTTCTTCAGTAATTTGTAGAATATGATCGTTTTCTCAAGAAAGCACTTAAAATGTGTGTTGTTTCATATATGTTTTAAAAGGTTGCAAAGGCAATGATTGTGACCTTTTTTTCTGTGGTGCAGAGGGCAACAGAGAAGTCAAGGGAAGTGCTGTCCAGGCAAGATGTTACTAAATAACCAAGTGACTGCAGATCAGTTTTCCAGAGGCTTTTCTAGTCTTTTATCAACTCAAGAGCCCCAGATGTCATCTCCATTCTAACTCCTTGGATAGCTGGACTTCAGCTTAGTTGTCTTCCTCCTCTTAAGAGTAGCCACATGCCGAGATTTGATCCTAGATTTTGCCAGCTCCTTCCGTCTCTTTCTCTTTGGAACTAAAGTTGTGATACTCTCTGCTCTTTCTCTTTTCTGCTACCTGTCAAAAACTATAGAGCCTTTGAATAAATCATGATATAATCATACAGTGAAATACTACATAGGTAGAATGAATGAACTGGAGCATATGTAGCAACACGTAAAATTACAAAAATACGCAGAACAAAAGCTAAAAGCAAATTGCGTATACAAGAAGGCATTTACATGATAAAATCTAAATATGCAAAACAAGACATTTTATTGTTGGTGAATACAAACATGTGCAGTAAAAATATAAAAACATGCATGGGCAACACATTTACAGTAAAGCTTATTAGTGGAGGGAATGAAAGAAATGGGATTTGAGAGGATTCTACAGGGGGCTCCATGTATATGATTAATGTGGTAGGTACATGGATGTTTACAGTATACCCTCTACATTTTGATATTCTTGAGCTATTTTATTTAAAATACTCAGTAATTACATGAAGGTAAGATTCCAGACTGTTTTATCCAGATATATATGAAGATTTAACAATAATTTGAAGGAAAAAATTATATTATCTGTTTCGAATGAAAGAATATACCAAACCCGTATTTATTTTTGTTTTACTCTTTTGTTGTTTTTGTGACTTGAAGTTTGGCTTAAATGAGTACAGTTTTATAGTCGTTGGAATATCTGCTGTGGTAGGTACCTTACTAGTTAATGCCAAAACATCATAATACATTCTGATACTCGTGGAGGAAAGGAGGCACATGAGAGGACATCTAAAATGGGACATTATGACATTTAGCTGCAGAACTAGATTTGTTGTCTTGAATTTTCAGCCTTTTAAGAAAAGTGACTATTCTTTATCTACCACAAGGTGCTCAGCACAATCACGTAGAGTGTGGGCGTTGGGAGCTGACCCACACGTCCATCTCCCCAGCCAGACTGTGAGCCTCCCAGCAGAGTGAACCATCCTGCTTTTGCTCTGAGTTCCTATCACAGTGTGTTGAGGACTAACTGATTCTGTGGCTGGTCGGCTCATGCCAGATCTTTCTTGGTTTAAATTCGGTGTGGAATATGTGGGCTCCCTTGACATTATTTTTATTTTCCTAATAACAACGAGTTTATATAAGTGCTCATAGTGTTGTTGGTCCCTTATCTAGTCTTTACCCATCGTTAGATCTTGGGTTCTGAAATGACATTTCCAAGTGGAAAAACTTTCTGGGAGGTGTTTGTTTTCAGACAGTGAAAGTGGTAAAAGGGTAAAAACCCAAGATGTGAGCTGATACATGGTGAGGAGCAAGACCAGGGTGGCCCTGGCAGCTACACTTTATTTTTAAAAGACCCCTTTGTGTTTCGTTAATTGTCCAAATAAACATTTCTCCAGGACAGAGAGAGAGCCTCTTTTTTCATAGGACTCCCTGGGGAGAGGTGCTGGAAATGGGCTGGAGGCCTTTCCCTCTCCTCCTCCAGTGTTGTTTTTTAGTTATCTTTCAGATTTCTTTACACAGAGAAGGAAACTGCACTGTCTATTCTTAGCAAGGAAATTCTCCTTGCTACTTAAATAGCGTTTCTTCTGTGTCTTTTAATCATGAGCATAGAGTGTGCTGTTTTATGGAGCTGGGTTGGTGTAGAATTCATAAAACGATATACAGTTGTCGCTTTGTTATAGTAGAAACAGTGACTTGACACTTGGCCAGTTCTTTGGCTATCCACATTTTAGAGTGGCACCCAGCAGCTGAAACCCAAGCAGGAGCAGCTCCTGGTGTGCACGGAGGTCCTGAAAAAGTGTGTTTCTGCATGCCCAGCAATCGTTGGGAGTATTGAAATGCCTAAAAGACACCTTAGGAGTCTTGGCTCATTTTAATTTCTTGATCTAGCAACAGTACTGGGATCCAGTAATTGTTCCTCTCTCTAGAGTTTCGTCCCCTCTCCATTCACGCTTTCCTTTGTTTTCTCCGTGCTCTGGAGGTGGCTGGGGGCTAGCAGGGCTGGACGCGGCATACGCAGCTAGCTGTCTGTTGGCGTCCAGCCATTTCAGATCTGCTAGGAAGCCCGCCTCCCTATCTACAAAGAAGACAGGCATCTTAACTCTGTCTGCCACAGTGCCAGACAGCCTCGTACTAGAAATCCATTCAGCTGGGTCTCAGAGATGTTTCCTCTTCGGTGTCCCATTGACTTGTGCATAGCACCGGGCAGCGTGTCTAAGTTTGTCCCTTGGGGGCAGGGGCAGGAAACGGATGGAAGATGAGTAAGCAGGAGGGGGAGAGTGTTGTCAGAGGGTGGTCAGGACTATGGAGGCAGAGGCCCCTGATGTTGTTGGAAGCTTCTAGGCCTGCTGGACGTAGAAGGTGGCTTGTCTCGCTGTAGATATACTGAACTGAAGGTCCTGGGTTAGGTTGGAATTTCTCGTTTTGAGACCAGCTAGGAAGCGACCTTTTGTGTAATTGAATAGGCTTGGGCTGAGGTACTTGGCATGTATAGAAATGTTTTGTTTTGTTTTTTTTAAAGAAGACCTATTCCCGCTGGTTGTATTTCAGCCTAGAGCATACTGCCTTGATGAACTGTTTAGAAAAGTAGTTTGAGTAAAATGAGTAGTTTCAGTCTAGAATGAAAAGAGGGAATCGCCTTCATTTTACAACCGAGTTGAATTAGATTTTGTGAGTTTTTCAGCAAGGTGAAGGCAACATTTCCTGAGACGGAGGGAAAGGGCTTAATTCATGCCAAACAAAGGCCATGTAGACCATACTTGTTAGTTGGGTGAGTTTTAAAATAAATTTAGCTTCCTTTTTAGTACTTTCTTCCCTCCCACACCCATAAATATTGAAACAAGAATTCAAAATATCTCTTGTCAAAGCCGAATGCAAGTCCAGTGTCATTTTGAATGTTAGAAACCCAGAAACAAAACGAATAAAAAATTGAGTGTTGCATCTGAATTAGCATTTAAAGTGGCATGTTTATATCAAAAGAGAATGGTGTAATATATCCTGAGAGTAAAGAGAGGATTGCAGCCTGTGAAAGAATGTCAATTGCATTTATATATTCATCGAAGAGCTAGTTTGGTATTTGGCATGTATTTGCAGCGTCCCTTATCATGCCTACTCTCATCTTCTGTGAAGTGGGTAGGGAGGAGACCCGCCAGAGAGAAGCAAAGTAGGATTGATCTTCTTACCTTTGAAAATTGTAGGAAGACCTTAATTTTGCTCCAAGGCGAGAAGGGTTAGGTCCCCTAGGGAGGTTTATCAAAATGCATGCGCATTTCCAAACACACTCAGAGTGCAGGTTAGAATCTGGGTGTATTGGGAGGTAGGGGGTATGTTGGTGGAGGGGGGGTGGAGGCTGGCGGACCTTCCACCAGTTCTCAAGGTGAGCCTAAAATGCCACCCACAGTTGAGAAGAAGTGTTGTTAGAGCTTCAGGCTGTGTATGGTGGCAGAGTGGGTTTCTGGATTCCCCCAAGGCCCGAGGGGAAGTTCTCCACTTCACATTTACTAGAATAACTTTTTAACAAAACTGAACCAAACAGGAATTTGGGGAGTTTCTGGGTGAGCACTCCTTTTCAGCGAGGCTTATACAGGCTTGTACGGTGACCCCCTGAGGCCCGCGCATGGTTGCTGCTGCTTTCTCACTAAAAGCCACCTTTTCGGGTCTGTTACTCAATAGGCATTTCAGAGCGTGGACTGAGGAGCCACAGTGCCTGGGTTTCAATCCTATCTCTGCCATTTAACCAGTGCTGCAACCTTCAGAAAGTCACTGAACCTCTAGGTGTCTTCGTTTCCTCATTTGTAAAATGGGGAATGTCTTGAGAATTAGATCAGCTAATATTTGTAAAGTGTTTATAACAGTGTGTGGCCTACTCTAAGTACTATGTACGTGTTCTGTGAAATAAAAAGTACCAGGAGTTAAGCCCTCCCTGTGCCATCCCCTCCCCCATCTCTTATTTTTGTTCTCTAGGGTTAGACCAAAGACTGCAAAGTAGGCTGGGAAAATTCCTGTAAAGCCAGATCATTTGCAGAGCATTTTCTGAGGAGCTGGGGTTTTCCCCAGCTTTTTCAATGGATTTAAAGAGGGCATTTGGCCCCATAACCTTGGGTAGATCTTTCCCTTGCGTCCCATGGTGGTCAAGCCTGGTAACAGGAGGTTTCTAGGTGTGCTGTGGGGACGGACCCCACACATGTTCTGGCTCTTTGTTATCAGGCTGTGAGGGAACTCTGTGCTCAGCAACCCCTCTTCCAGAATAAGCTCCCACTTTAGACCTGCCCGTCCTTTTTCTCAGCATAGTATACAGATAACTTCTTGAAATTGTGTTTTGGGATAGAAAGGTGTTGAGGAAAATGAAGTGGGCTATTATTTGTGTCCATACAGAAAATTTTAGTCAGAATTTCATAGCTGGAAGAAAC
>NW_023270426.1:41269378-41381911 GCF_011800145.1 Mirounga leonina
GGTGTGGACGGTAGACACCACAGCGTATGCTTGACTTGATCATGCTTGTCCTGGTTTCTTGGAACATTTTGGAAAGCTCAGCCCCAACTCTTCTTGAGTGTTTGCACTTGGAACTGCAACCAAAGGGAAGACCTCGAGGTACACCCCAGGACTGCCAGGGAGCGCAATTTACTCAGACTGATCAGGAGACTAGGGCGAGCCAGGCTGGTGTGGCGTGGCAGTCCCAGCTGCAGTGAGTGCCGTCCGTCATCCAGTGTGACAGCGAAGTGGCCGAGTTCTGCATTGTCCTCGGTACTCGGTGGTGTGGTAATGAGCCGGGCCCTCTGAGGGGGACCTTGGAGAGGTGGGCGGCAGCTGCAAGATCGCACGGGTGTCCTGGTGTTTCTCCTTACAGTCTCGCCTGTTTCCTCAGCTCTTCTGACTCCCGAGAATTCAGCTCCCTGCCCTTTTACTCTTCGTGGCATCTGACTGTCCAACCTCAACAGCTGGGGAGAGGTTATCTGAGGGTCCCCTCTTTGTTTTTCTGCAGTAGGGGTCTCACCCGCTGACAATCCTGGTGGGCCGTTTCTTTCCTCTGAATACACGTGCATGGACTTGTCACATGTTGTTCTGTAAAGTCCCCTCTCCTTAGAGGAGTTGGAGGGCTTCTGCATGCTCAGGGTGTGGAACATAAGATGAGCCCGTAGAACGTGCTAGCAACTGTACATGTCTCTTCCCATGGCCTTCTGGGCTCTGCTTCACCTCATACGCCACCCAAGTAACTTGTGAGTAGTACCATAAGGAAATTCTACGCAGAGTTCTCTAATGAGGGGGGAGAGTTTCATTAAGTACATTCTGTGAATTTTATTTGCATGTGGAAATAGGTGACATCCATTTGACCTAGCAAAAAAAAAAAAAAAAGATAAATTTTTATTTGTAATCATAATAAATTCAAATATGCATACGATATTGAGGGAAAGATTTTGAAATGCCTTTATTCTAGAAGTATAAGATCTTTCAAGAAATATTTGCATATTTTGTAGAAGTTTATGTGGAAAGTGTTCTTGTTCTTTTAGAAAATACTGGTTTGGCATATGCTTTGTGCTCTTTATTGTATAGGAAAAGTGATTTCTAACTTGGGTTGTGTCATCCAGATCAATGGGATTAACACGGGAATGGCATTAGCCCTGGGTGCCGATCTCTTATTAAACCCTGATTTTCCAGTGCTGCCTTTTCATGTTACTGTTGGGGGTGGTCTGTGCTTTTCCTTAGGCTAGCTTTGAGGCAGAGCTTATCTTTGGGGTTTATTTTCGTGTTCCAAGAACTGAAGACGGTATTTGCTTTGAGAAGTTGGCATCATACGACATCCTCCTGTAGCTGCTGTGGGGCAAAGGATAATGTTTAATGCAGGGACAGTGGGGACGTCCCTTTGAGCTGGCAGCAGACAAAGCGAGGGTGTGTTCTCCTTTTCTTAGCTCCCCTTGGCCTCTCTGCCGAGGCACTCAATGGTATTTGCTCTGCATGGGGCACATGAGTGAGTTCACCAGGGGTTTAGCATTTCAGGGTATAAAGCATAGTGTTTAGTATCTTAACAAATCAAGAATCAATTATCTGGGAGAATAAGCAGAAGGTTTTTTATGTCTAGGATAAATTAGTTTAAATGCTAAACCCAGTCCTTGTGGATTAAAGAAGCACTTGGAGGCAATGGAGTATATTTTAAAAATGCACTTGACATCATATACCGAAATGAAATTAATAGATCAGTACACGGGTTTCATGTCTTAGGGGAACAGTGTTGGCTTTTTTTTTTTTTTTTTTTTAGGTGGGATTCCAAGGTATTTTCAATTTGTATATAAATGCAGTTGATTCTGATAGAGTTGCAGGGGAAAATACTGTCATCAAACATCTGGTTAAAGCATGTTACTTAATTATTATCTTTGAGAATTCAGGCCACTTGGCTTTATTCTCATTTTTCTGAGAAATGTTGGTCAGACTTATCTTGAGAACCACAGGAGGAACGGTCATAGTGGTGGTGGTCCGGAGGGAGATACTTAAAAGGGAAATTACAGTAAAGGTAGTGGAAATCGGTACTTCTTGAGGCTCTGTCAAATCTCTCCCTGTCCAGCACACATGTTTAGGCTCCTATTTAACATCACCTGGGCTGTATTATGTTAAGTACCCAGGAATTTTGAATTTCATTTGTATTACTCCACAGAATTTAAAACAGTATGAAACAAGCACGCAACACACTCCAAAAGAGCTCCTTCTCATGAAATTCCATGTGGCATGAACCAGTTTCAACTGTGCTGAGAGCAGTTTAGCCCTCCATGGTCCAGCAGTTTGTTTTCCCCCAACAGCTAACAGTGCCCCCCACAACACCTTTATTTTTCTTTTTTAAAGATTTTATTTATTTATTTGACAGAGAGGGAACACAAGCAGGGGGAGTGGGAGAGGGAGAAGCAGACTTCCCTGCGGAGCAGGGAGCCCGATGTGGGGCTCGATCCCAGGACCCTGGGATCATGACCTGAGCCGAAGGCAGACGCTTAACCACTGAGCCACCCAGGCGCGCCCCCGCCCCAACACCTTTAAAAAGGAAAAAGAAACAAATAGCTTTATGGAAAACAGTTGGCATATAATAAACTGCACTTAATTTAAAGCCCACAATTTCATAAACTTTGTCATATATATGTACCTGCGAAACCACCACCACATCAAGGGAATGAAACAGCAGTCTTGCCCAGAAGTTTCCCCTTACTGATCTGTTAGGACTCGCTCCATTCCCCCCACCCCATGCCAAATCAGGCAATTCCTAGTATTTTCCATCCCTAAAGATTAGTTTGTATTTTCTAAAATTTTAAATGAGTGGAACAATACTGTTTGTACTTTTTTAATTTTTTGGTTTGATTTCTTTCACTCAGCTTAATTATTAGGGGATTCATCTATGTTGTAGCATATGTTAATAGTTCACTACTTTTTATTGCTAATTAACATTCTATTGAATGGGTACAGTTTGGTTATCCATAGTTTGATTATCCATCCATTCGTTGATGGACATTAGGGTTGCTTATAGTTTTTGGCCATTATAGATAACACTGCAATATATGATTGGTAAATTTTCTCCCAGCTTGTGGCTTGTGTTTTCAGTCTCTTTACAGCATCGGTGGAAGAGCGAATGTCTTTAACTTTGATGAGGTCTGTGTTATCAATTTGTCCTTTAAATGAACATGCTTAGCCCTCTTTGCCTAATCCAGATCACAAAGCTTTTCTCCTGTTGTTTTTTCAGAACGTTTATAGTTCTGAATTTTACAGTTCTGAATTCTAAGTTTATGATCCATTTTGTGTTCATTTTGTGTATGGGTGAAGTATGGATTGACCTTCATGTTCTTGCATGTAGGTATCTAATTGTTGTAGCACCAATTGTTGAACAAACCATCCTTTCTCCACTGAATTCTGTTTTACCTTTGTTGGAAATCAGTTGTCTTTATTTGTGTTTGTCTATTTACAGACTACATTCTTTCTCCTTGACCTCTTTGTCTTTATAGCAATGCCACATTGTTTTGATTATTGTGGCTTTATAGTAAGTTTAGATATTAGGTAGTGTTGGTTCTCCATCTTGATTTTTTTTTTTTCCCCAAAATTGTCTTGGCTATTCTAGGTTCTTTAATTTTGGAATCAGTTGGTAAATTTCTACAAAAACAAAAACATGTTGAGATTTTTACTGGAATTGAATTAACTTTATAGTTTGAGAGCCTGTGAAGTTTTCCAGTGGTTATTACAATGAAACTCTAGTCTTAGAGATGGATTAGGGAGGATAAAGTATGAGTTGTTACAGTGTGGAGAGACAGGGAGTTGTCCCCTAAGATGGACTGATGGAGGAGTTAGGTGGCGCAGCTGGGGGAGCCCGAGTTGAGGAATGAATGACCATAAATGAGCAAATATTTTGTCAGAAAAATCCCCTCAGAGAAGCCCAAGGGAAATGGTTGGGTGGTTCATTCTGGGAGCAGCTCAGGTAATGATTTCAAGCTGAAGTTAGAGGGAAGTAGGCACATATCTTCTGGAAAGAAGAGTATAATAGAAAGCTCAGGGTCAGCATAGGAAGGGAAGAGGAAGACATGAACATATGAGATTCTAGAACCTCATGTGTTCGTGGAAAGCTTGTGATGCAGGGAACAGAGGGCTAGCATCATACTTTAATGTTTTCTGCAATAACTCAGTCTAACAGGACAATGAAGGTTACTTGTACACTTGAACTGGTGGTTGATCTAGAACAGTGGTTTTCAACCGGGGTGATTTTGTCCACAAAGAGGACATTTGGGCGTGACATTTTTGACTGTCACAACTACTGGGAGAATGGGATTTCTCTTATCATCTAGCGGGATGCTGTGAAACATTCTACAGTGTTCAGGGAAATAAGTCCCCCTCCCGCCCCCAACAAAGTCTTATCTCACCAAAATGTCAGTAGTGCTCAAGTTGGGGAACCCTGATCTGGAGAGGAAGGACTAGAAAAGAGGGTAGAATGAGAGTGAAACTGATAGGTTTCTCTGGCACCTCCTGTCTGTATTGTCTTGAGGAGAAGAACTACTCTCTTGGGTAGTGACCATAGACAGTTACTGTGGATGATCAGGAATTAGACTGTGGAAATCTTCAGGCATGTTTCCAGAAGATGTCTAAAAATGTTACCAAATCTAGTTTAACAAAAGCATGGCCTGACTACAAATAAATGGAAGAAGTGTTGAACGTCTGAGTTAATTTGCTTAAGAAGAAATTATTTGTTTAGACATGGCCTTGGCCATAGATGAGTGTCCATTTGGGATACTTTGGATTGCAGGTCATAGAAAACCTCACTCAAAGTGGCTGGAAAAATAGCTCATGTAACTAAATGGTCCAGGCTTCTGGCACCATTGATCCTGAGGTTCAGTGTTGGCACAGGACCCAGTTTCTTCTTCATCCCACTTGAGCTTTCTTTTGTAGCCCACACATGGCTGTCAGCAGTTTTCAGGGTTATTCTTTTCTTATTCATTCTCCTCATGAGAAGGTATTTCTCCTGTGATTGAGTTTTTCTTTAAGTGGGCCATCTTGAATTATGTGTCTCCCTTGAATATGGTAACAATTCTTTCATTAGCTCGGACTCATGCCATCCAGTCCGGTAGCCACTAGCCACATGTGGCTATTGAGCTCTTGAAATACAGCCTGTCTGAACTGAGATTAATGAAATAAGAATGTGGAATAGCTAGTTAATAATTTGTATGTTAGGGCACCTGGGTGGCTCAGTTGGTTGGGCGACTGCCTTCGGCTCAGGTCATGATCCTGGAGTCCCTGGATCGAGTCCCGCGTCGGGCTCCCTGCTCGGCAGGGGGGTCTGCTTCTCCCTCTGACACTCCCGACCCTCCCCCCTCTCATGCTCTCTCTCTGTCTCTCTCTCTCAAATAAATAAATAAACTCTTTTTGAAAGGGCGCCTGGGTGGCTCAGTTGGTTGGGCGACTGCCTTTGGCTCCGGTCATGATCCCGGAGTCCCGGGATCGAGTCCCGCATCGGGCTCCCTGCTCAGCGGGGGGGTCTGCTTCTCCCTCTGACCCTCCCCCATCTCATGCTCTCTCTCTCTCTCATTCTCTCTCTCAAAAAAAAAAAAATAATTTGTATGTTAAGTATATGTTGAAACAGTAGTATTTTGGGATTTATTGAGTTAGAATGCAAGTGCATGATTAGAAATACCTCCACCTTTTTTTTTTTTATTGTGACTGCTAGAAAATGGGAATTCTAGAAGTGGCTCCAAGTTGTGTTTCTTGTCTCCAGAATTGGCTTAGACCACTCGGGGCCCCCGGGGAGTCCAACCCACCCAAACCACATGGCTAATAGCCATACGGGACAGAGGTGGAACGGTTCCTGGGCAAGCAATTAAACATGAATACTGCGGTGACTGGCATAAGGGAAGAAAGGAGTATTTGTTCATTTGCTACTGTTTCACCGAGGATGAATGTCTGGAAATACTGCCCTACTCCACTAGTAAGAGCTAATAATTGCTTCTTAAGTGTATTTTTGAAAATTGTAAGAGTAATGTGGTGCCCCTAGCCACTAGCGAAACAGCACAGAAAAACACTAAGAGAAAGTAAGTAATCCTTCTCCCTTGTAATCCCTGTTTCCACTTTGAGCCGTAGGTAGGTGTTGTCAGTCTGGTCTGTATTCCTCCATGCCTTCCTTCACGTACGTATGAGTGCTGTGCTGTGGCTGCCATTTTAAGAATGGGATTATGGCACTTACTCTTCAGTTTGCTTTTCTCACCTTACCAATTTGCTTTTGTTACCTCCACGTTAGCATCTACCAACTTATCCTGTTCTTTTAAAAAAATAATTACATATTATAGATATGCCACATTTCATTTAACTGTTTCTCCCATCACTGGGCATTCATGCTATTTCCATGCCCCCCTCTTCCTCTGCCACACAACAAACAATGCTGCAATAAACATCTTTGTACCTGCGTCCTTACGTACTGGTCCTTTTTTTTTTCTTCTATAGGATAGATTCCCAGAAGTGGAATTGCTTGGTCAAACGGTATGTGTATTTTTCATTTTAACAGATAAAGATAAATGATTTTCCTCAAAGGAATAGCAAATGATATTTGCATGTAAGAGTGCCCATTTCCCACATTCTTATCAGCATTAGATGTCATTGCTCCTTTTAATTCTTACCAGTCTAATTATCACTGATCATTAATTTACATTTTCTTCACTATTGTTGAGGTTGAGAATATTTTCGTATGTTTATTATCCATGTGAATTTCTCTTTTCTTCATATTCATTTCCACTGCCCATTTTTCTGCTTGGTAGTATTTTTCTTTTATATTTTCTGAGAGTCACTGTGTTTTAGAAATGTTAATCCTTGGTTATACGGGTGCAAATATATCTTTACCGTTCTTCTCTCTGTGTGTGATGTCTTTTGCCACATGAAAATTGTTAATTATTATTTAATCAAATATGTCTGTCTTTTTCTTTATTGCTTCTGAGATAATCCGTTTTGTTCAGGGTGGTGTCCCAAGGTCATATAAATATTTTCCTATATTTTCTCCCCAGTTTTTAAAACCTTCAAATCTGACTGCAATTTTTAAGTTTTGTACATGATACGAAGTAGGATTCTGTCTTCATTAGTTTCTAGTTATTACAAGAATCTTTATCATGGGATTGAAATGTTATCTTGCCACATATAAGGATGCCATATGTATTTGGACCTATTTCTGGACCCTGTATTTTGATCCCTATCCATTTCTGTGCCAACACCATTCTGTTTTGAATGCAGTGGCTTTCTAGTGAGTTGTAATGTCTGGTAAGTTGTCCTTCACTGGTCTTCTCATACTTTTCATTGTTGTTTTTAGCCATTTATTTTTTTCATACTTAAATTTAAAACTTAATTAAAGTTGGGGAATTTTATCTTAAATGTTTTGAATATAAAAGGTAATATAACAATATATGATAAGTAAAATTAAATTAATAATTCGCAGCTTGGGGAATCTCTTCATTTGGTATTTCTAATTGGAAAATATTTATTGATAAACTGAGGCCTCATTTCTTCTATGACTTTTGATTCTTTAAATGTGATTTTACTTTGTGATAACTGTACAATTACCTCAAAATGGAGAAATGGGGGTTACAGGCATGACATGTTGAAATCTATCCGAAAATTAGATTATTGCATTAAAGCTTCAGTGGTTAATGCTCTCAGTGACTGTGACCTTATAATACTTTGTATTTCTGTTTATGTGCCAAACTATAAAGTATACTCAGACTTGGATTGGTTGACGGCTATATAAATAATGTAAACAAAGAACTGTAGACAGGCATAACAAACCATGCATTTTGTGATCTTTTATGACTTTATTCATCTAAAACTTAAATAATCTTGACCTAAGAAACTGTCACACCTGAAATTTTGGGTAAAGTTGTCTAGTATTTTACATGTTTTTGGTAATTCTTAACTTTATGTTACTGTGATAATAATTGTGTTCACTAATATTCTCAGTTGCTTTTTGGAAACTTTACTTAAGTTAAAACACTAAGTTTGTGTTTTTCTAAGGGGATTTGAAATGCTGTAGCTAAACACTAAAACTGCATGTGATTAAAAATAATAGTAACATCTTACAGATAAATATATATACAAACACACATAAGGTCTGTATTTTGCTTATGAAAGCAAAGGGAGATCCCCATGTAGGTTCCACCCATGTTTACTTGATTAATTAGAAAAAACCATTAGTTCTGTAGCCAAAAATGAAATGGTAAAATAATGTATTGTGATTATTATTGAATGAAATACTTGGACAAAATACAATTATGTTTTTAAAAAATGAGATTCCTCGTACCTTTAATGGTATTATAATTCAAATAAATGAATTTTTGTGGCACTTTTTGGCATGTGTATGAATATTAAAGATGGTAATTTAGAAAAGAGAGAGGGAATTAATTTAAATTATTCACACTGAGACCAAAAAAAGAACTTAGTTTAGAGTTAAATTTAAAATGTCTGTGTGAACTTTGAATCTTTATTAAATCATAGCCAAGTAGAATTTTTGTATTCTGTTCTAAAGAAGGTAACGAACAGTTAGCTCCCGACTTCCATCCAGCTCATAGATCCAGTACCATCCTGTAGATACTCCATGTACCTGGATTCTGGCCTCTAATATTACTTTCCACTAAAGAGCAGCCAGACTCTTTCAGGAACATAGCTGGATGCCATTATTGGGGTAGGGAACATTTTGTTGGTTTCAGAATGGATTTGTTTTTGTTTTTGTTTTTGTTTGTGCTAAAGCTCAAAGATGCTTTCAACAGTGTGTGGAGGTTGAGCTGTTAACGTCAGATGAACCAAACTGAAGGAATTTCTTCTGCAGGTCCATAGTGGAAATTTCAGTGACAGACTAAATGGTACTTATAAGTCGTTGAACAAGTTGAGCCTACCAAAAGCTCAGAGCAGCAGATCATGTTCTGTCATAGGTAACAAATGATATAAACTGTGCCAAATAAAAGGCTTATCATGTTTCTGGTGTTGTCAAAGAAGCTGTATTTTGATCCACTCAGATTCTGTTTCCTGTACTCAAGTTTTAATGAGGATCAACATTGACAGTTGATAAACATAAATTTTAGAAGATATAATTGGAGTATATTTGAAATACAATCATGGATATAAATTCTACATTGTTAATTTTAAGACCAATTTGTTTTTAAATATATGCAGGCTATTGCAGGAACTGAAAAATCATAGTAAAAAAACAGTAAGGAAGGGTATGATAAGATTAATAATGAAGGAATTTTTTTCAAAACTAATGTCCAGTAGCTAAGACTTCAATTAGCTCTAGGGCTGCCTGATCCCAGAGACTCTGGAAAATTTTGTTTAAAATAGAATAGAGAACCCCTCTCTGTGTTTGTCAAACAAACATAAACAACCATCATAAATAAACCACATAAACAACAAACATAAACCACTACCACTATCTGTGGTCAGGGGTTGGAGTGACTGTTTATCACAAACAGTTTTTCCTTGAAGCTAGAAAGACTGCAGTTCCTACAGTGTACCAACAGCGTGTTCACAAAACCACTCTGACTAGAGGCCTTGAAGTCCTACACGGGGAGGATACAAGCACTAGAATAATCAGTAATGCTCATAGGACTGGAAGAATGAGGAGGAAAATCCCCTACATCTGCAACATTGGATAGAATACATCATCTGTGTTGATTTAGATGAATTGATGAGGGTTACGTTGAATCCCTGCGCTTTACATAAAAATATTAAGCAAGTGATGATATTCCTTGCTGACCGAAAAACAGTGATGTAGCTCCCAGAACATCGCAGGTATTGGGTTCAAAGCAATATTCCTGAAGCCTACGGATATCATTCCTGGACCTGATGAGGTGAGATAAACTGGAACCCACCTTAACTAATAGATGTTCATAATCTGGATCACACTGAAATCAACCAACCTTATGTGATACTGTACTTTTAAACAATGAAAAAATCTTAAACTGGAAATTAAAACTGAATCAAGGTAAATATTTTGTGCAGATTTTCACTTTAAGATTTGCAAAGATTGCCTCCAAATGACTAGGGCAAAATGTAATTTCACATAACATTGTAGTAATTTAATACTATGCTCTTGTTCTTGTTAAAATGTTACCCTCACTGAATATCACTTTCCTGGGTTTGGCACTGTCTTAAATTGTCTCAAAATGGAGTATCACCAGTTTCTCATCTTTATTTTGCTTTAATCTGCTAGAATATGTTAAACCTTCCACACATGGGAGGTGGAAGAAAATATTGATGCAACAGATCCAGTGTAAGTGTGAGGCTTCCATATTGCTTCAGTTTTAAACAGGTCTGTTGGTAGTAGAGTGTAGTAGCATCAGAGAAGATTTATGTCTTTAGGAGTGAGATCCCAGCCTGTCCCTGGGCTGATGGCAGAAATTATCAATTAGCTGTGAGTGTGACGTAAGCGCTTGTCCTTTCCGTTGTCAGAGAACTGTGTTGCCCATTTATTCAGGTCAAGCCGCTGGGTCAGTAGTCAACGACCCTTCCTCTCTGTGCCTTAAAGAGGACTAGCGGCTGCTTTGGGGAACCTGTTATGAGCCGGGGACCTGTACTGCCAGAGTCCTCTTACTCCCAGGTTAAGTTATGTCAAGGGACAACTTTTTAAAAGGACACATTAGGGGCGCCTGGGTGGCTCAGTTGGTTAAGCGACTGCCTTCAGCTCAGGTCATGATCCCAGGGTCCTGGGATCAAGCCCTGCATCGGGCTCCCTGCTCAGCGGGGAGCCTGCTTCTCCCTCTCCCACTCCCCCTGCTTGTGTTCCCTCTCTCACTGTGTCTCTCTCTGTCAAATAAATAAATAAAATCTTTAAAAAAAAAATTTAAAAAAATTAAAAAAAATAAAAGGACACATTAAATTTGACCCCGCGTTATTAGTCCCCACGGTATTTTTGTACATCTAAATGTTGAAATGTCAGTCTCCTCGAGTTTTCTGTTGTCATTTCTGCTACCATTCAAATTCTAATGAATGAAATAGCTATTTGGAGGGGAAAAAACCCCACCTCCATCGGTACCTTCTCCTACTATTGGATTTTTCAAAGGCCAGCTTACAATCTCTTAGAAAGGGGTAGGGCTATTGAAATGTATGAATAGAAAACTTCAAAAGTGAGCCTCTCAAAGCAGTAGAATATAAAGATATTTTAAATATAATTGCAGTCGAAAAATATATATATAATTGCAGTTGTATAGATTAAATAAGAAAAAAAAAATCAAAGCATTTCTCCTTAATGCCGTCCTGAGGTATGGAACGTGTTGGAAGAATGAGTAGAATATTCACAGGAAGGAGGGCACCTCAGCGTTCTCCAATTTAGGATAGCACATGTCCCCCAACCTTTAATTTATCTGACCAGGTCTCCACCAGATCTGTTAAGGCCCCTTCATTTTCATCTTCTTAGACACCCAGCCATGGAGCATAAGATCACATTTGTAGGGACACTGTGACTGAACAAATATTTTCCTTTACATGGTGCTTTCAGAAGAATCCTTTTATCTTCTAGAGGGCTAGGCTCCTTGGATGTCTGAACAATGAAGAATCTTAGCAAGCTATTTCTACACCAGAACCCTTGGAGCTTAACATACTTTGAAGTAGATTGCTCCCCATTGCAGGGCCACAATAAAAAGTGGGTTTTTTCATAGTCTTTGCATTGATGTTTGCAAAGCCAGATGGCTTTGTAAAATGAGCCCCAAAGCAGTAGAACTGATTAAAAGAAATGCCAGGTAGTTGAAGGCTTTCATACCCAATGTGAGCCTGGCAGAAAGAATTGTTCTCTTGGGGTCCGTTAATATTGGAGACTCTCACACCCATCTTTAGGGGTCAGCCAATGACAATTGAGACAGGTGTTGGCAGCAGGAGCCTTAAAAATGAAGGCTGAAAAACAATCTCGCTAGCCAGCCATTGGGAGACCTGTCTGAAAAAGAAAAGAAACGGGCCAGTGACGAAGCGTTTTGAGGGCTATAGGTACTTTGCGAGGTTGTGGCTGACGTGTTTCAGGTTATCCTCTCCTTTTTGGCTTGCTAGTACCGTATCCTAAATCTGCATCCGCCGGAAACCCTAAACGTTCCTCTGCCTCAGGCCTCGGGGCCACTGCCGTCCTGCTTCTCTGTAAATGACTCTGTTGAGGATGCCGGAACTCTGGCTCTTTTTTGTTGCCCCTATAGAAATCATTCTGCTCGTGTTTGTAACCCTGAGCACTGACCTTCACCTAAGAGCACAGTCATCTATTTCAGGCTGTTGGTTGGAAGACTGATGGAATCTGGCCTTGTAGGTAGAGGCATTCAGAGATGTAACAGATTGTTCTTTGGCTTCATAACCCACCATCCAATGATTGGGAAATGGGGTTCAGAGCAGAAGCAAGCTCGAAGATGAGCTTAAAAAACCTGTCATAAAAGAGGTAGCTGGCCCTGAGATCAGTTGTTTTTCCATCATCAGGAAACACTTTAATCCTGCAATGTATGTTATAGGGTAGAGGCTTGAAAAGCAGACCTTCCCATTCCATTTTCTCCCTGTTGCTGTCTCCTGTCATTGATTCATCAGACGTGGTGCTGATACGCGGACAGAGCAGTGATAGTGGAAGACCGGGGACCGGTGTTCCATGGAAATAGCTAATTTATGAAGAGCTGGTGTATTTTAATCTCTCTGAGCTTCTCTAGGTCCTTGTAAGGAGGGAAATAATTCAAACCTGGAGGCATTTCCAAGAACTGTTCTTATGGCAGAAACTATTCCTATTGTCCATTTCTTGAGTAAAAATGTATAACTTATAATATCTTAATAAGTTACAGCCAACTGGTCTTTATAGAAAATAATACTTATATCGGTCATGCAGGTGACCATTGTAAAACTAGAAAATACAGCCTGGAGAAGATGAATTCAAAATTACCCCTTATCACTTAAAGAAAAGATAGTTTAAAAAGCAGAGAATGTAGCTTTCACATGTGTCTTTTGATGCATTAAATAATTTTTCCTTTAGGTATCTGCAGTGTTAGAGGCTCCTAGCATTTAAGAAATGGAGTAGCATTTTATTTTACTGTGAAAATTCTCAGATCATAAAGCATTTATCATTTTTTCCTCATTATTTCCATTGTAGAAAAATAGAGAAGTATAAAGAATAAAAGTTTTCAGCCATAATCTCACCATGTAAAGATAGTCCCCGAAAGCCATTTTAGTGTATTTCTCTTCAGGCTCTTCTTAAACTCCTCATTACTTGATGATGATTGATTCTTGGTACGCATTTTCTTTCCAGTGGGGAAGTACTTTCTGGAGCTGACCAGTCATATATGAGCTGAGTACTCTCTGCTTGCCCACATTTGCTGTGCCTTTGAACAGAAAGAGCCAGGAGAGCGAAGTGGTGGACTGTTACTAATGGTCATCTATACTTGTTTCGGGTACTGAGGAATTTCCTTATTTTCAGTAATTCATTTTAGAAAACTCAGAACGCTAACATTTTTTCTGTAGCTGTTGGCAGTATTTGTTTAGGTTCAAGGAAGCTTTTCGTTTTTATGTGCAGCAAATCACTTCTCACAACACATTTTAATAGGTTCCCATAGTCAACAAAGAGATGATATATTCATTTAGGGAATAGAACAGATTTTCTTTGTGCTGCTGTAACACTTGGGGCTTTTTAAGATTTCCCCCGAAACCAGCACTGCAGCCATTCTTAGCCAAGTTGTGGTTTGTGGAGTGATCTATTGATCAAGGAGGGTTTCCCAGAGTTGCTCAGTGAACCTTTGTACACACTGTCCCCGCTGGAATGCAGGCTCCCTAGAGCCAGGAGGGTTGGTTCCCTGCTATATCCTCTGTGTCTAGAACCATGCCTGGCATGTCAGAGTTGTTCCACAAAGATTTGTAGAATGTTTTTAAATCCCATATTTCCCCCACTGCTTAACGCTCCCACTGACTAACCCCTTAGTCAGCTGACTGAGCAATTACTGAATTCCTACATTAAGTTGTTCCCCAACCTCTAACGAGAATGTGATGAACTCCTCAGGGCGCCTGGGTGGCTCAGTCAGTTAGGAATCTGACTTTGGCTGAGGTCGTGATCATGGGGTCGTGGGATTGAGCCCCATGTCGGGCTCCATGCTCAGCAGGGAGTCCGCTTGTCCCTCTATCTCTGCCCGTCCCTCTGCTTGTGCTCTCTTTCTCTCAAATAAATATTAATAAAATCTTATTTTAAAAAAAGAATGTGATGTGATCCAAATACGATGGTAGATGTTGGCTTGTCAGCTTAATGTATTTGTGTCTGGTGCACTGTTACTTCATTGTTTGCATTTAAGTCTTTTATGAGAACAGGTAGAAGTGATGAAATAGTTGCTGATTTATGTTTTAATGTTTTTCTAGTCCTCTGTATAAAGAAGTGCAAGGAGCACCTGGGTGGCTCACTCAGTGAAGCGACCGACTCTTGATTTCAGCTCGAGTCATGACCCCAGAGTCCCAGGATCCAGCCCCAAGTCAGGCTCTGCATTCAGTGGAGAGTCTGCTTGGAATTCTGTCTCCCCCCCGCCCCTGCTCGTGCTATCTCTCTCTAAATAAATAAATAAATAATTTTAAGAAGTGCAATATAAATTTAATATTATCCTAAATTCTAATTCATCCATTTGGTTTTTTCTCAAAGAGAATTTTAAGCATGGGTGATGTACATTTCCATTTACCAGTCTGAATTGAGTGCCAGAAAGAGATACCTATTCAAAGCGTATTTCCCATTGTTCTGGCTTGATTTCCCTAACTCACAGATTTGTGGGGGAAGGGAACACGGGTAAATAAAATAGATAGTAGTTGATAGGGATAAAACGAGCTATTTGTAGTTATTACTGCCATGCTTTTGAATACATTTATCTGATAATAATTCTTCTGATAGATGAGAGAAAGAAAGAAAAGAGGAAAAAAAAGTAACCAGTGGATATGCGGCCAAAGAGCACCATCATTTTAGGTGGGTTGTCTTTGTAGTAGAAGTGTAAAGGCATGTGTGAGAATAACAAAGACCAAATTCATGGTGGTGGTTACCTCTTGGGGGAAAGATCATGGAGTGGGGGTGGGGGCTTCAACAGTGATTATTTTTGACATGTCAAGTGGAGTAGTTGGTGATAACCAGGTGGGTATTCATTATAGTCTTCCCTTCCTAGATTTTTTATTAAAAACAGTAAAAATGGAGAGTGGATGCACATAGAAGTGAGAGTTCCTCTAGTTCACTTCTATTTATTAAAAGGTTTAGCTTTCTTTACCAGCTTTTTCAGCCTCTTCCATTTCCAGTGTCTTCCAGCCACATCCTATGGCAGAAAGGGCAGGAGAGAGAGAAGGAAAGGAGAGGTGTTATGGAAGCAGAGAAACATGTTTAAGAGAAATTGACAGAATACATTTCCATATTTGAACCTGTTGAGTCACGAGAATTGAGTGGTTACAATGCCTCCGGTGCATAGTCCTTTGCTCTCATTTTTCCTTTGACTCAGATACTTCTGTTTCTGCAGAAGCCTTTGGCAGTTACCTACTGGTGTAGTTCTGTCCCATGCAGACTTTGAAAACATAGGTATCCAACTGAGCCGCGTCTGACTTCTCATTGTTGGTCACAGTGGTAGATGATCCTTGTTATGGTGGAGGGTCCTGTGGCTTCCCCTCATTCTCACTCTGGCTTGGTGAATATTCCTGAACCACCCCCTAAAACATGCATGCCTGGAGCCTCAGTTACATGAATGATGGTTGTGGAAAATGGTGGCCCTGGAGAAGTGTGGACTTCTTGAGAGAAAGGGAGCTTTGCCCCAGACTCACGGAGGTGAGTGGATGTGACCCAGTCACCCCCTGTATTAGTGTGCTAGGGCAGCCATAACAAAGTGCCACAGACAAACTTGGTGGTTTAAACAATGGAAACTTCTTGTCTCACAGTTCCAGAGGCTAGAAGTCTGGGATGAAGGGGTCCGCAGGGTTGGTTCTTCATGAGGTCTATGAGAGAGGATCTGTTCTAGGTCTTTCTCCCAGATCCTAGTTGTTTGCTGTCACTCTGGTGGTCCCTGTCTTGTAGATGCATCAACTTGATCTCTGCCTTCATCATTACCTGGCATTTCCCCTGTGTGCATGACTCCTTCTGTGTCCAAGTCTTCCCCTTTCATAGGGACAGTCATTGGATTAGGGCCCACCCTAGTGATCATCTGCAAAGACACTATTTCCAAATAAGGTCACATTCACAGGTACTAAGGGTTAGGACTAAGTATCTTCTGAGGTGCACAGTTCAATTCGAAAAACCCCTGTTCTCATTCCCCTGCTCAAATGTGGAAGGCAGATGCAGCTGCCTGTAGATGTTGTCCAGCTCAAGTTTATTGTAGTCTGCGCAGTGTCTCCTTCCTTTTTCCTGAACTCCTCTGAATGGAAAAACACAGGGGTAAGACAAGTTACTTGTTCAGGAGAGAGCAGTTGAAAGCTGCACTTGCCAGAGAACAAAGCCAGCAAGAAGTAGGAGTTGGTCCCTGCTCTTTCTTTTTCTTTCTGTCCAGGCTCTCCTGTACATCTCATTAGAGTAATCTATCGAAATCCAATCAATTCCACTTTAGATGATGGCAAATGAATACTATTTTTGCTACATTACCTGTGAAGTGGTCCTCTGTGGATAAACCTGGAAACCTCTCACTATTTATAACATTGTTTCTCTGAGAACTGTGCTCTGGTGTCTTAACTTGAAAGATGCACCTTTAGAGTATTGCCTTGTATGTTGTTGAGATGAGCTGGGGATACGGATCTGGCCAGGCCTAGAGGCCCTGATGGCTTTCTCCCTGCCGTGTTAGGGTGCTTGGGGGAAGATGCAAAGGGACACCCAGAACAAGTGTGCTCTTCCCTACTAGGAGACTGCCATCCTTGGCAGTGGTGTCTAGTGAACAAGGCTGGACCTTCAGGTGCTTCAAGGATTCCCTCGAGACAAGGCTTATGCCCAGATTGAGAACTGGCAGAGACCCTGACAGAGACATCCAGCTATGTATGCAGTATCCATGATTCCATTTGGGCTCACTGATAAAAGTGTGATTTGTGTTACAGTGGTAATGTGCTCAATTAAATGACTGCCTAACCAGCCTTCTTACCTCACAGCTAGATAGAGTTATGGTATTACATTTTGACCAGTGAGATCTAAGTAAAAGTTGCTCAAGAGATAGATAGTTTATGGAAATCCCTTTTCTTTTACTTCCTCCTTCCAGTGTGGAATGCATCTGTGTTGGCTAAAGCTCCTGCAACCCATACTGGTCCCATGAGGATAAAGTTACTTACTCAGGATGGTTGAAGTGAAAGGTAGAAGTCGCTTGAGTCTGACAATCTGGTAGTCAACACTCCGACACTGGATTTCCTGCTTCTGAACCTCTTTTACATGAGAAAGCAGTAAGCTGTTTTGTTTAAGCCACATATTTGGGTTACCAGTCATAGCTACGCCTAATCTCAACTGATCCAGAGATCTTCTTCATAGGAATCCCAGTCACTGCTCTTGAGAGTACACAGTATATCAGAAAGAAAAGACTAGTCCAAGGAAAATGAAAAAGGAGAATTCCTTCCCAAGACCTAAAGAAGGACTAGTCTATTGTGCCCCATGACATTTTTTCCCTAAAGCACCCTATACAGCATCCCTGTCTTGGTAGTACAACACTGTTGTGAGTATTTCATTGCTTTTTACTGTTAGAGAGTTGAATTGATAACAGAAAAGGACGTGCTGTATCAGTGATAAGAAGTGTAGCTCTCATACATTTAATACAGGTGACACCAGAGGGGAATTATTTGGCTTTCCAAAACGGACTAATATTTAGCTTCAATCAGACCTTGACTCTCCTTGGGTCGGTGGTGTGTGTAGTTGATAGCGAATGAAAAGAACAAAATGAAAGGATGTGGACAGATTGGGAGTGTATCAATGAGGGGTGTGTGAGCAATATTTAGAAAGTTTGACTCCCGATCTTTTCCGCGTCTGATTGTCCGGTACAAGGCAGTGAATTGGGAGGAAGCCAGGATGGGTGAGGCTGCTTTGGGACTGCACAGAGGCGGCCTGAGAGGAGGGATAATGGGCATTTACCCAACTGCTGGAGCAGAACTAAGGTTCAGTACCTGGTGGTGGGGGCGAGACACTGTGCAGCTGTGTGGGATAAATCAAGGTTTTGCCATAGCTGCCCTCCTCCTCCTTGAATTCTTCATGTTTCTCTGCAGCTCTGGATTCACAGCTAGCCCCTAGAGATGAAGATTTTCATGGAGGTCCAGATTTAGGGGAAACATAGCTGCTCAGAACTTACTTTACCTCTAACAAGGCCAAATCATTTTCTGAATGTCTCCAAGTCACAGTGAGACCCTAAAAAGTATCTACTGCTTGGGGTACTTATAAGACAATTAATGGTCTCCTTTTATACTTAAAGTATATAAAATACCACATTTTCTAGCTGAGCATGTTTTCCCTTATTTTTATCAGGTTTCATGCATTTACCAGAGTGTTTAAAAGTTCACTCCTAACCTCATTTCCTTATTACCCTATTTTCCCCTCAAGCTGTTGATTTTATCAGTTGTGTTTACCTTTCTGGCACTTATCAGGATCCTAATTCTTTATGGTAGGAGAGGAATTTCTGCCCTGGTTTTGGATAAATGTATTCTTTCCTTGATAGGTTGATTAATTGATTGACTGATTGATTGGAAGAGTGGGGAGTGCTGAGGTTGGTAAAAGGAGCCTAGCTAACTCTGATTCACAGTTTTCTTAACACATTCCTGATGAAGTTACTCTAGTTAGCAGTTGAACATAAAAACAGATTGGGCATGACATTATGTTGGTTTTCATTTATTAATTTCTAGTTGTTAATCTGCAGCAATCTAGAAACTTTAAAAATTATTTGTATTTCATTGATCCATACTATTTATCGCTGGCCTCCATCACCGAAAATATTCAGATTCTATTGAAGGCAGTGTTGCTGCAAGGAAGGGATGTATATATTAAGATACTATAAAAAAGGGGGCACCATTCAATTTCTCAAATGCGGGACTCAGTTTCCCACTGAAATTCCAACCAGTATGGGAATACTGACACCTGATGATGTATTGCCACTTTTTTAAAAGATTTATTTATTTGAGAGAAAGAGAGAGAGCAAGCATGCTCATGCTCGCAAGCTAAGGGGAGCAGCAGAAGGAGAGGGAGAGAGAGAATCTTACACAGACTCTGCACTGAGCATGGAGCCCCATGTGGGGCTCATCACAGGACTGTGTGATATCATGACCTGAGCCAAGATCAAGAGTTCGATGTCTTAACTGACTGAGCCACCCAGGTGCCCCTCTCCACTTTTTAAAGTACAGTTGACCCTTAAACAATGCAGGGTATTTAAGGGTGCTGACTCCCTATGCAGTCGCAAATCTGAGTATAAATTTTGACTCCCCCCCCCCCAAATTGAACTACTAACAGCCTACTGTTGATGAGAAGCCTTACCCATAATATATACAGTGGATTAACACATATTGGGGGGCGCCTGGGTGGCTCAGTTGGTTGAGCGACTGCCTTCGGCTCGGGTCATGATCCTGGAGTCCTGGGATCGAGTCCCGCATTGGGCTCCCTGCTCAGCAGGGAGTCTGCTTCTCCCTCTAACCCTCATGATCTCTCTATCTCATTCTCTCTCTCAAATAAATAAATAAAATCTTAAAAAAAATACTTTTAACACATATTTGGTATATTTATTATATACTATATTCTTTTTTTTTTTTTAAGATTTATTTATTTATTTGAGAGAGCGAGAATGAGAGAGAGTACATGAGAGCGGGGAGGGTCAGAGGGAGAAGCAGGCTTCCCACCGAGCAGGGAGCCCGATGTGGGACTCGATCCCGGGACTCCAGGATCATGACCTGAGCCGAAGGCAGTTGCTTAACCAACTGAGCCACCCAGGTGCCCCTATATACTATATTCTTACAATAAAGTAAGCTAGGGAAAAGAAGTTGTTAATAAGAAAATCATAAGGTAGAGAAAATACATTTTACAGCACGGTACAATATTTATATATATAAAAAAATCCACATATAAGCAGAACCATAGGGTTCAAACCTGTGTTATTCAAGGGTGAACTATGCATGGAAGGAACCGTGAAGTCATGTTATCTTCAGGAAAGTATGGAAATGTTATAAAAACAGGTGAGTATCCAGCATTCTTTTTTTCAGGGTGGTGGTGATATGGATGCTATCTTCAAAAGATAACCTAGCTGGTAAGAAATATAAAATATGGGCTCTGTTCCATTACCTGTCTCTTCTGAGTTGCTGTACATAAAATCTTACCCAAGAGGGCTTTTTAATAGTTAAGCCTGTCAGACTTCAGTTGGAGTTATTTGAGAGGGTTCTAGAGATGAGTAGCTGAGCAATGTTGATCAGGAAAAGCTCTTCCACCTTTCCTAGGAAAGATGACAAAACCTCATCAGTTTTAGATGAGATTGGCTTTTTCTTTGGAATTCCTGGGCTTGGAGAGAGGAGGCCAAGCCTAGAAATGAATGTCTGATGTTAACCTCTAGTTTGCTTATTCAAACAACAATTTCATAAGATGCCCTTTCCATGGAAGACTTTGGTTTTATTATTTTATTTTAGCTGGAGAGTTTGCTTTCAGAAGTGGAGGTGATAGAGAACTCTAGGCCACCCTTGTAGGTTGTGTATTTTAGGAATTAACATAGTTTGCTTTCTTCTGAAAATAAAAAGGAAAAAGTAGAGGAAAAAAAGGAGATGAAATAAACCTGTGTTAAGATTGTGCTTGCGCTTTGATTTAAATTCGCTGCATGACTGGTTCTTGTTAAGACCAGAAATGACAAAACCTTGATGTGAGGGCCACATTATAAACTGAATAGGTGATGAAGGTTTTCTCCATATTGGTTAGTAATTAGCTGTGCATGGGTTGTGGGTCGATGATTAGTTGTGTTCCTCAGAGCATGTCTGCAATCTTTAATATCTACTTAAGCTATGTAAATAATTTGGAGTTTTTATTATGATTTTTCTATTAATCTTTAGTAGAGTGAAATTTGGTATTTTTCTCTATGACATACCATGAAATTTAGCAATTAAGTCCTTTCATTTATTCAAAGTCTGCACTTGGCTAAAATAAATTTCAACAAAATGCTGTGTTGGGGTTTTCAAAATATTACCTAGTGGTTCTTTTGCAACCTGTAAACATAACTCTTCATTAATATTTCTAATTGGATAGATGTATCCTTTAATTCTCATCTATACAGAAGTCATATTCTGAAGCCCATAGACACCGGGAAGCCAGAGATTCTTTGGCTTTGCAAAGCTTAATGTAGCTTTTGCTTATCTCAAATTTATTATCATTTATTACCACATTTAACCTTCCGTAGATTGTGCCCATATCTCTAAATGGAGTAGACTCGTATTTCTGATAATTCTCTCCACCTGCATTGTACTTATGTGTTCCTCTAATGTAGAAAAATTTCTGATAAAAATATTTCAGTGATGATGAAGTAGTTTTTAATTTGACTCTTTAAAAATGAGATCATGAGATTTTGAATTGTGTATACCTTTATTTGAGCAAAATTTTCCCAGCCAAACCTATTAGTTGTTCCTAATTCCTTTATTGATCCAGCTAGTTTCAATTTTTTGGTCCCCACTCTTTCTTTCCTGGTTGCATGTTGCTTATTAATTAAAAGGAATAATGCACCTCCTCTAAACTCTACTTATTTTCTAACTAAGCGTTTTCATCCTGGAAACCCCGACAGGGTTCTGGAATCCCTGACATTGTGTAGGAACCTGTGTGTGTTTCCTATAGTTTTCGTAGGATTCTCCCATACCTCCTTGGCTGCCACAAGTTAAAGACTATGTTTTTCCCTCATATGGACAGTTTCTGTCCTACTGAATTATAAGCTTCTTGTGGTGAGGTGCTTTGCGTCACACTTGCTCTGTGTGGACTATGCAGCAGCAGAGTGGCAGCATGTGGGAGACTGCTCATTGATTTCAGCCCTTCCCAAACTAATGTACAGTTGACCTTTGAACAATGCAGAAGTTAGGGGCACCGAAGCCCGGGCAGTCACAAATCCACATAGAACCTCTGACACCCCAAGAGCTAACTGCTCATAGTCTACCATAGACCAGAAGCCTTACCCATAACATAAATAATAGATTAACATATATTTTGTATGTTATATTTATTCTGTATTCTTAAAGTGAACTAGAGAAAAAAATGTTAAGAAAATCATAAGGAAAATACATTTGCAGTACCGTACTGTATTTATCCAGAAAAATCTGTGTATAAGTGACCCCATGAAGTTCAAACCTGTGATGTTCAAGGGTCAACTATAGTTTGAGACATGGCATTTAGATGTGTAAACTTCCTTAAAACTTAAATGATGTATAAACTTCCTTAAAAAAAGGTTTTCACAGCTCCAATGTTATGTAAATATATTTATTTTAATGATACTTTATTATATATGAAGAAAAAAGCCAAATATAAACTCATGTTCACTTTTACCACTGCAACTATAACTAAAACTAATACAACAAAACTGCCAAGAGTAACATTTATAATAATAATATTGATTTAATATTATGTATTTTTTAGAAGACTTTTATTTATTTGAGAGAGAGAGAGCACGAGCAGTGGGGAGGGGCAGAGGGAGAGGGAGAAGCAGACTCCCTGCTGAGCAGGGAGCCCGACGCGGGACTCAATCCCAGGACCCTGAGATCATGACCTGAGCCAAACGCAGACGCTTAACTAACTGAGCCACACAGGTGCCCCTAATATTACTTATTAATGATGATATTTGGCTAAAACAAAATCATTCTTAGGATAAATATGCTGTTGGCTGGTATGACACCTGCTTACTTCATTTGTTTGTTTTTTGAGTTGGCATATTTATCAAATACAATGTAGAGCTAGTTCTGCTGTGACTTTTCTGACAGAAAGCCTTTAATGATGGTTCCTTAGTGCTCTATGATATCATTTGGGCTCACCTTATTTGTGTATTTAATCCTCTGTTTTTTTCTCATTAGCTCGGGAAAATTGAAATAGTAATAGAGGACCAACTTGATCATTACCACAAATGGAAACATGGCACTGAAATCATGGAGCAGTCTGAATTTAAAGGATAGTCATTACAGAGTTCATATTTTTTTTTTAAAGATTTTGATTTATTTATTTGACAGAGAGGGAGAGAGGGCAGAAGTAGGCAGAGCGGCAGGCAGAGGGAGAGGGAGAAGCAGACTTCCCGCTGAGCAGGGAGCCCAATGTGGGGCTCGATCCCAGGACCCTGGGATCATGACCTGAGCCGAAGGCAGACATTTAACCGACTGAGCCACCCAGGCACCCCCCAGCGTTCATATTTTTTAAGACTCTCGATGAAATGTCAACAAAAATTTTTATAATGTATTAAGCACTCATCTCCCTAAGAATCATTTTTAGAGTCCAGTTTGAGGAGGAGCGTATACAACGGGCCAAAATTGGTGCAAATTACTTTTAGTGTGTTCATGGATGTGACTTGGTTTATAAATAGGTTGACTTAATATTAGTACTTGAAATAGGTGAGCCTGGGTTCAATTAATTCTTGCCTTCATGTTTTTTAGTGAAATAAGTATTTGCACCTAAGCTTTGTGGTTTTGTCTTTTGTTTGTTTTTGTATTTAGCTTTGGTTGTCTCTTATACAAAACCCAGCCTTGCTTTTAGCCGTATTACCTACTGCAAGTAAATGAACCTGGCAACAAAGGAATGATCCAAGGGCAGGGGTGGGGACGAATATCAGCCAACCACGTGTTAATGAGTTAAAAGGGTGAGACGTACGTAGTGCCCTTTAGTTAGTGATTCCATATTTTCTCTGAAGAGGTTTTCCCCAAACCTCTGTATTTGAAAGTAGTAGCTACTATAGTTAAAATCATAGGCTTTTTTTTTTTTTTTTTTTTTAGTTGGTGATGTTCTCTTCCAGCCCAATTCTCATTCTTTGTAGCTATGTTACTTTGCCTCTGTTACAATGAGGATGATGGAATCGAGACCATTATGAGGATTCAGTGAGATAATGCATCAAAAATGCTCTGCACAGAGCTTGAAACATGCTAGGCACCAATAAATTTTTGCCAACTCCTAGTGGTACTGGTAGTACTGTAAGAAAGGGATTCAGAGTAGCTGATTTTTTATTCATTTTACACTCAGAGGAGACAAAGGACTGAGAAGAGGCTTCCTCATTTCTCAATTTAGTCATTAGATTTTGATACAATGCAGTGCGATGTTTTCCCATAGAAGGTGATGTACTTATATTATTATTAGCTCTTTTGTAAAAGGAAGTAGCATCTTCGAAGGTGCCTACAGAAGCCAATTATATTGTAACCTTGCAGACCTCTTTGCTACCCACTGAATCTGCTGTTGTGCCCTTTTCCTACCTCTTAACCCTCAATCCCTTTAAATTCTCGAAGCCATCTTTCCAGTTCTGTGCTTTCTTCCCTCTCTGTCTTGGGGGACCCCATGGTGAGCTTGGCCAACTCAGGACGCAGTGTGGTGCTCAATGCTCATGTGGCTGTTGCCACATTTGCTGCAAGTTGTTCAGAGCTTTGTGGTCCCTCATTGCCAGGTGCTCCTCTATAGACATTTTTCTCTCAGTCCTTACTTCTGAGGTTAGGTTGTCTTGTCTTCATTTAACTGATATGAAAACCAAAGCACTGCAAGGTTATTTGATTTGTCCAGGGTCTCACAGCTTTTAATTGATAGAGAATTCACACTCAGGTCTTCATCACTGCCTAGACTCCTCCCTTTATTTCTGAATGTTCTGTTATTCCCATCTTAAAAGAAGAACATGTTAATTTGGTGGCCATGCATTTGGGATGAATTCTATCAATAAGAACTTATTTTTAACAGCCTGAATTTAAATCCTATTATTTTGTAACATCCTTTGTATCTTTTTATTCCACAAAAATTTGAGCACCTACTATGTGTCAGGCACTGTGCATTTGGGTGTGAAGGCATTTGGCGGGGGGTGGGGGGGTGGGCAGGGAATAGGGCTCACATGGCACTTTTCCAAGTTTCCTAACGCTCATTCAATTTAGGATAACAAATAGTTCCCACTAGATGGGATTGGGGGCCTCTATGCACTTCCATATCTGCTCCTTCCTTTCTTAGACTGCTCGATTGTCTTTTCATCTCGGAATCTCTAGTACCTAGCAGGATCTGGCATCTAGTAGGCAAAGTAAATGTCTAAATGGGTTTGTAATTGATTTTAGTACATAGTAGGTTGCAATTTTCTTCCCATTTTGCTAACCAGTTACTCCCTCCTGCCATTACTAAATAATTCTTTCCCCACTGATTTGTTTTGTCTCATATTTAATATACATCTATTGTCTCTTCTCTTTCTATTATCCATATTTTCTTTAACTCGGACTATACTGTATTTAATAACTGTAGACCTATATCTCCATATTTGCTCTTCTTTTTCAGACTTCTAAGTGATAAGTTCATCAATTCATTTTTTTTCTAGATAAATGTTAGAATCGTATTTGGGGTTCACCTACCATGCCACAGTATCCTGAGTGGAATATTAAAAGTGTATATTTCATTTAGAAGAAAGTGTCATCTTAAGCTATGTTTTAACCTTTTAGGAACATTTATTAATTTAATGACCCTGGTATTTCTCTTTTTAAAATGGTTTTTTGTTTGTTTTGTTTTGTTTTGTTTTGTTTTTTATAGATCACACATGTTTCTTCTTAAGATATCTTGGAGGATTTATTTATTTATCTAAAAGTTTATTTTAAATCCACTATAGTTAACATACAGTGTTATATTATTTCAGGTATACATTATAGTGATGCAGCAATTCCATACACCACCCAGCACTCATCAACATGAGTGCACTCTTAATCCCCTTTACCTATTTCGCCCATCACCCTGCCCACTTCCCCCTGGTAATGATTCATTTTGGGGTATTTTTATTTATTTTTATGTGAGTAGGGTTTGTTAATAAGTCATATTTTCTATTTTTTCACTGGTAGCAGAACTATTGGGCTTGGATCTATCCAAGCTACTTAACTCTTATTTACTGCAGTAGTTTTTCAGTTGATTCTGTTTGGCTTTCTAGATACAAAATTATATCATGTACAGATGACAATTGTTTTTATCCAATATTGTTCTTCTCCAATATTGCCTCTTCCCAAATAAGCATTACATAATAGTCATGGTAGGTGGTTTGTTCCTGGAATGTTGCTAGTGTCTAAGATAAAATGTAGACTGTTAGTGTGAAATATACTCTGTGTTGTAAGAAATATTACACTTAGAAGAGCATATAGCTGAATTTTTAAGTTACATGGTAATTTTGTCACATAATGCCTTCCCTTCTTCATATCTGAGAGTTGCTTGCCATCCAGAGAGAGACAGTTCCAGAGATGAATAAACTGCCTGAATTTAATGGACTGTTCCCTTTTAGTATGAAGAACACAGTCTTGGTTGGTTCTACAATGAGAATGCTAATTTCTATGTTCCAGTCATGAGTTTAGAGAGGAGTTGGGGCAAAGACCCACCATTCTATCAGTTGAATGCCCATGAGGGCTATCCCAAAGATTGAAGTTAGAATTTAGGGACTTAAAAATAATGTGACTAGAATGTTCAAGAAAAAAATGAAAAATTGGAAAATTTCACCAGAGAATTGAAATTTGTGGGGGAGAAAAAGCAGCAAATAGAAAAATTGATAACTGAAAAATACAATATCTGAAATTAAGGACTCCATGGATGGTTTTAATAGAAGATCAGACACAGCAGAAGACACTATTAGTAATGTGGAGGACAGGTTAGTAGAAAATACCCAAATGATGATTAACATAACATAATAAAAAAAAAGAAAGAAAATACCCAAATTGAATCCAACAGGAGAAATAATGTATGCATGTATTTCCACTAGCTAACAATTTGAGAAGCCACATTTTTCCATATCCCTGCCAACAGTAGGTATTTTGACACTGTTTATATTCTGCCACTTGACATGTAAAGTGATACTTTATTGTTAGATTAATTGACTTTTCACTAACAAAACATTTTATTATCTTTTCATTTAGTTTGCTATTTAGATGTTGTTTTCTGAGAAATATCTATTCATTTGTTTGCTGTTATGTCTCTGGGGTTGTTAGTATTTTAATCAGTTTGTACATTTTTTGTATATGAATTATAACCTTTTGTTATCTCCATTACAAATGTATTTTCTAGATGTGTGTATGAAACATTTTATTACTATGTTATTTTTCTTTAGCAGAAGAGAATGTGGATTTGTATAATGAAAATTTTACTGGAAGACCAAAAAAGATGATAAAAAAATAAGCTTTCACAACATGATTCTAAGCTACTTTCATGAGACTATAGTTATTATTTTCTGTGTTCCAGACTGTCTTCTATACAAGTTTGTGTGTGCATGTATCTTATAATTGCACTGGTAATTGAGCTTGTTTGAGAAGAGTGTTAGAAGGTACTATGGTGAGCTCAGTGAATTGTGTAAGACTAATGAGTCCCAGACCTGTACCCCTGAAACAAATAATACATTATGTTAATAAAAGTAAATAAATAAATAAATAAATAAATAAATAAATAAATAAATAAATAAAAAAGAGATAACTTTGTTATCAGTTAAATTTCTTCATGACTTTGTTTTTGGTCTTGGATTAATTATGTCAAGTTACTTTAGACCTAGATATTAATTAATTTAACCATCATCTGATTAGCAAATTAAGGGTTTATTTAGGTATAATTAAGTAGCTAGTATCTTTCATGCAGTTTGAGGTATCACTATTGATACTCATATGAAGGTGTGTCTATGTATGATAGAAAGCAAGTATGTTGTTACCTTGTAGATCTAAAATCGTTAGATTATGAACATATATATGTACAAAAAGTTTCCATTGATTCCTCCCTGTCATGGTAAAGTACCCATGATAGATGCCATGCCTCTGTTTCATTAGCGTTAATTATGAGAGATTGTTAAGGATTATTTACTTATTTTGGCTTTGGAAACTGACCATCCCAGTTCTGTCATGTACCACCCAACCTAACCTTGGATCAGTTAAATAATCTTTGTAGTTCTTAATTTCATTATCAATGAAATTAACTTGATAAATGTGTCCCTCGTAGAATTGAGTGTGGTAATGCATGTCCCGTGCTAGCCTGGAGCATGCACTTATAAATGGAAGCTGTGGGTAACATTCTAGTAAATATGCCTGTTCACAAGGTGGATAACATGCAGAGTTTTGAAGAAATAGTTACTGAATATGAAAATACAGAGGTCAGGTTCTGAGAGGAAGGGCTATTTAAAGATTATTTCCTGTTTCCTAAAGTTGTTACTGCTTTTAAAAAGTAAGGAGTGACTGTGGGGATCTTTCAGCTACCTAAGTAGCTCTTGTCATCGTTTTGTGGAATCTTTAGCCTAACAGTTGAAATATATTTATGTAAAATTAAGATACTAGCAAATTCCAAAAAGCTCGTTTGTTTAATGGAATGGCATGGTGAATTCACTTCCTGAAGTTTGTTTTTTTTTTTTTTTTTTGTCTTTAAGCAAATATCATAGTACTTTAAAAATTTTTATTTTTTTATTTGAATATTTCCATTCTATCTCCTGAAATACTGGGCTACCAATTACAGTACTGGGAAATATGTGCTTACAGAAAAACTGCTGTCTTTTCCCTATGGAAGCATTCCAGAATGTTTTACAGCTATGCTTGATTTTTGTGCTTTTCTTCTTTTTCCTTTTTTTTAGAATCAGAGTTAGAGCATGACAAATGTTGGAAATTTCAAACTAATTCTGAAGTAGCACAGGTGTGTTTTGTACTCACCGGTCTTCTCTGGAAAGTCACTTTCAGTTTTCAGGGACCTCAAGTGTTCTTGGGATGTTCATTTTATATGTCTTGCATAGATGTCAAAACCTTTTAAAATACAGGTAACCCTCTCCCCACTTTTTCCTCTGTAGGTTTGTTAGAGTTTATGTGTACGATTTCTATGGTTAAAACATGGTGTGGTATTTTCTGATTTTTGCCGCTTAAAAATAGTTCACAATTCATAGATTATTCTGAATGTTTTTGGTGCAGCAAATTGCTTTCTGCATTGCCATATGGATTATGTCTTCTAAAAAAGGTGTTTCTTTTATTCTTATTCCACAAGTAGAAAAAATTGGTTCTGAATGGCCTATGTGATAAGCGCTGTTTGATTTTGTATAGTCTTCAAAGGTCACAATCACCTACTATTGGGTCATTCTCAGTGTCTTTAAAAAAAAATTCTTCAGGGCACCTGGGTGGCTCAGTCAGTTAAGCGTCTGCCTTCGGCTCAGGTCATGATCCCACGGTCCTGGGGTCAAGTTCCGCATCGGGCTCCCTGCTCCGTGGGGAGCCTGCTTCTCCCTCTCGCTCTACCCCTCCCCCCTGCTCATGCTCTCTTTCACTCTCAAATAAATAAATAAAATCTAAAAGAAAATAATAAATAAAATTCTTCAAAACCATGTTTGGATTACATCCTTTTGCTGGTTAAAAGATTTCTATCATGGTAACGAAGTAAAAACTTTTATTAAGTTGGTGGTAATTTGGCTTGAAATAGAAACTTTGTACTAGAGTAATAGAAGACCCTAGAACTTCTTTCTAAATAAAACTCTTTCTTTATAAGAGATAACATTTGTTCAGTATCTGCCAGAGTGTCTAGCACAATACATCTCAAATCTCTCTCCTCCCTCTTCCTTTCTTCTTCCCCAGAGTTATAGAAACACGTAAATGTATAGCCGTGTTCTGTTTCAGTTTTCTATTGCTGTGTAATAAATTACCATAAACTTAATGGCTTAAAACAACACCCATTTATTATCGCACAGTCTTGTAGATCAGAAGTCAGGACAGGGCTCAGCTGGGTTCTCTTCCCAGCTCACGTGTTTGGCAGAATTCAGTTCCTTACGGTTGTAAGCTTACAGTGGCCTTCACTGTCTTCAAGGCAGGTAGGAGAAGCATTTCTCTGACGCTTCACCATCTCTTAAGGGACTCACCTGATTAGGTCAGGTCCACCCATTCACTGTCTTCTTCTGAATAACTCAGAGTCAGCTGATGAGTAACTATTTCATGGGGTTAATATTCCATCATCTTCACAGGTCTGCCTGTCATAGTGGACAGGGAGGGGGATTATATAATAGTATAAGTTGGTTAGGGGTCGTTTTAGAGTTCTGCCTACCATATCATGGGCAAAAATTTTACACAGCTTTTCTGTGGGGAAAGAAATATGCGAACATCTGTTGACTACCCCTGGTTGCTAGGCATGGTGTTATGACCTCCATGTCACGGATGAGCAAAAACCTAGTTTTACAGAGACTACGTCACTGGCTCAAGTTCCCACTGAATTCAAGAGCCAAGCACAAAACCTTGGAGACAAAGCCTCTGAGTGACCGAGAGCCTCTTTTTCAGTTGGTTTTTTTCCATAAACAGCTATGGGTTCTCAAATGAGCTTTTTCACTGGTTCAGATCTAGATGGGTTTTTGAAAACCTGTGAACACATTTCCTCAGGGAAGCTATGCTGTAAATGATGGTGAGTTCCTGGGCTGTGCCACAGAATCCAACTTAACACATACTCTCAGGAAGATTGTCTTCTGAGTAATCCAGAACCCCTCATGTCCTAATCCCCGAGCCCCCTGGAGGCAGTCAAAGTTCCTGGCACCTTGCAACTGCTGGGGCTGTGTTGTGTGGGACAGCTCCTCAGAGACTGAAGTCCCCCAGGTCCCGGGCCACACAAGGAGGGCAGGAGTAGGTACAGGCCCTCAGTGATAGGGACAGTTTCCAGCTCTGAGAAATTGAGATCTCATTTAGTTTATCGATTAGGTAATCATATCATAGGCTCTATACAGAATCTTACTAGCTGAATTATCTGTTCTATCGAGTCAGTTACCTAGTGCTATTAGGTTTTAAATGGTACCACTAAACTTGCCCAGTAGGTTGTACGTGAAAGTACTTGACAAATTTTTTTTTTTTTAATCCTGCAGTTCATTTTCTTTAACGTCTGTATTAAAAGCTGGCTTATAAGGCTTATACCCAACTAATATCGACATGTTAGGTGGACTAGTTGAAAAATAAGGCAGCCTCTCTTCTTCCACCTGCCCATCTTGAGTTCCATCACGTTCCTCCTGTCTTGACAACAAGCTTGAGGAAAGAGGGGGGATGTGAACAGTTACCCAGGGAATCCCCACAGGAAGAAGGAGCCACGCTCAGGCTGATGTGTTAGTTGCGGTGATGCTCATGACTGGAATACAGGAGGAGCTGTGTCTGCAGAAGGTCAGAGCGAAGGAGGCTGCAGGGGAAAAGAGTCAAAGGAAGGAATGCCAGGCTTTATTTTCCTTTCGCTCTTCCCGGTGCTGTGGCTTCGTGTTCTGCCGCAGTGTCATTCATGCTTTGAGACTTAGAGGAGATTATTGAACTTTATGAACCTTGGGAACAGGGTATTGATGTTAGCCTAAATATGAACTTTTTTTAATCCTAAATTTTACCTTTTCTTCATTCATTGCCTCTGGTAAAATAAATAAATAAGTGAATCCTGTTCCCTTTTGATCTTCATTTCAGGTTATTCAAAATGTATGGCTGACAGCCTTCAAAGGAAGGATGCGGGCACTGGATGTTTTATTCAGCGTATGGCTGCTGTGTCCTTTGGTGCAGCTATTCAGATTGCTTTGGAAGTTCCTGAAAGCTTGTCATGCATTTTGCCAACAGTAAATGACAAGTGGTCATATATATGGTGAATATTCCGGCTGTATAGGAAATTACTGTTGCAGCCTCTATTTCATGGAAGTTTGTTTGTTTCTCACGTCGTGCTCAAAGTTCAGTCTGAATTCTTCAAGTCAGATAGATTCAGGTCTTACCTCTCATGTAACGTGGGGGGTAAAATAATTGAGAATGCGATGATGAGTGGGAGATGCATAAAGCACTTGGTCACTTTTTAAACACTTTTAATAATTCTGTGCCCTTGGGACAAATGACATCCCCTTCTTAGGCACCCCCCCTCCTCTAGGACGTCCACTTCCTCTTTCCTTGGCTGCAAGTGAAATCTTTCGAAGATCATTACCTTAGTGCCCCCTAATGAAATGTAAATAAAATGGATGATTACAGTTTGATTATGGGTCCAGTATTTATGAGGCTCCTGGTAACTTGCTGCATAAATTTAAGTATGTGAGTAAATTCTCTTAGGGACAGCCAATGTGAGAGTATTTTATTTTTCTTTCCTGTTTTTTATGACATACTAATTCTTTTCACCTCTGAATTCTTTATTGTTGTTTCTGCCCTAGAAGAAGTAGGACCCTGGAAAATAGATATATTTTTTTTTCTGGGTGACTTTTATGGTCCCTTTAGGGTTTGGGCCAGACCTGAGTTTCTGCCTGATCCTGACCCGTCATGGGAACATTGAAATAAAGGAACACAAACTTGCTTTTCATTCCATACTGTATCCATCTCCACACAAAGAAAAATGTATGAATATTTCTCTCCTCTGCCTTTTCTCATAAAGCACATCGAATTTCAAGTCTGTACTTACATAGAAATCACAAGGGAATTGGGGTAACACTGTTCTCTGATTACTTAGGGATATCAAGTATTTTAAGCTTTCTACTTCACTGTCTAGATATTGGAAGCTAGCCTCCCACTCACTTGACTGCTCAATACCACCTTGCCCTGCAGTCTTTTCTTCCTGGAAGAATTATTATAGTGAAACTTCCACAGGACAGACTCTTTCCTGCATAACCCTTGCCCATCCTGCAGAGTATTTTCTATGGCAGGAGACCGAATAACTCTCAAAGCTTGGGCATTTTTACCTAGCCTGGTTGGGTCCCACAGGAAAAGAAAGTTGAATTTTAATTTAGATTTGAGTTCATGGGAGCATTTCATATCATAATGTTGGGTCTCAAGAATTCCCCCCATTTTCGAGGTAGTGACCCCTGATGGTGGAGGAAGCTTGGCCCTGAAATTGCTAAAAATACATTAATACTCAATTATCAACACAGGGTGGTTTTCTTTCTTTCTTTTTTTTTTTTTTTTAATTTCTTTCCCCTGCAAGCTACAAAGGAAAATAGACTATCTGGATGACAGGCTTCTCTTCTTATAAAGTGACTGTCCATCCTACCCCCAAGGCAAGTGTCACACGTCCAATCCCGTTCTGAGTCCCACATTTGTAAAGAAGGGGGTGAGCTCACGAAGGAGACTGCCAGCTTACAGCACTTAAATGCTCAAAGACTGATTTCCCAAGTTGGCTGAGTAGACAGAAAAGGAAAGGCGAAGATGAGAACCCTTATCATGTTGTGAATTGGATTATTTGCCAAGGAACCAAAGACGAAGTTCTGTTGGAATGTGGGGATGATAAGAGATCCTTTCACTGTGATTCCAGGTTTTAGGTTTTCTGGGAGAAGGGTAAGACCTTACTAGTATTCTCATATAAACTCTCTGCACAGTGTCACCAGAGGTTTTTCTTGAGTAGTTGTCAGCTGTTTGGCATGATGACAGAATTATCAAAACTTGTAGTCTTAGACTTCTCCTTTCCTACCCCCTGAGACCCAAAGTCTTTTTGTTGCCTCCACCAACCTCCACCCCGCCCCCATCCTGCGTCCAGGGCAGAACAAAGCACTTGAGTCTCTCTCTCTCTCCCAGAGTAGCTCTCAGCTTTCCTCTGAAGCCATTTCCAAGCTACATGGCTATGATTGCTCTTTGTAGATGACACCGTTGTGTATCACTGGCTGGCATGGAGTTGCGTAGGATGTGGTATGTTGCACTTTTCAAGACGGCCCAGAGTAATCCTGATTACTCCAGCCAACAATGGTAACTAAGCCTTCTAGAAGTAATCCCCCAGCTGAATTTGATGCCTTCACCCCCGTTATTATACTTGTAGTGATTTTATTATCTATTAATTAACTCTTTGCTCTGTCATGTATTTACTGAATGCCTCCTATGTGTGAGCAGTATGCTAATTAAGCATTTAGTATAAAATGGTAAACAGAAAAGGCATGACCCCTGCTCTCTTGGGATTTATATTAATATATTTTATTTAAAATGTATCCTGATTGTTGAAGATGTTCTGAAGGAAAGGAGCAGAATGTTCTAGGGGAGGGTAATTGTGGGTCGAATTTAGATTGGGAGGTCAGGAGCACAAGTGATATTTGAGTTGAGGTAAGTATTTTAATTTAGTAAAGTAGAAGAAAGGCATTTTTTTTTAGGATGAAATTTGCTGTTGTGTTTCATCATAGGGTATTTCAAGCAGTTGACATCATAGATCCTTTATGTATATTTAAAATCTTAGAGTGCTAATCAAGGAACAAAATTTAGATGTTATAAAAAAAAAAAAGCCAAATGGAGTAATTCAAAATGTATAATGTGTTTACAGATAATCCTATTAAGGGGAATAATATTGGGGATGAAAATTAAGTATTGTGGTAAATGGTTGAATATGGAAAAGATGGGGGTTAGAAACAAATGTACCACTAGAGAATGAAGATAATTATTTTGGAAATAGGAAAAGTCTGAATTCAGATCAGCAAACTTTGAGTAACTGCCATGGGACAGAGTGTGTGCTAGGAGATGAATAAACATTATAGCACCCCTCCACAAGTATACCATTTGGTTCAGAAACAAATGACGTTCTTCAACAATCCTAAAGACCAGAAATGTTGAGTATACTGTTCTAAGAGATACTTATTTTTTGGAAGGGAGCAGGCATTTTAACACCATATTATCAGTATTAGGTGAGGTAAATAAAAATAAGTTAATTAGGGTTTAAATGGATCTGTATTGAATGTTACATGCTATAAATACAGACTATATCTTCCCACCCCACCTTCCAATACTTAAGGAACATTCATCAAATGGATCCTTCATTAGACTACAGAAAGCAATCTCAGTAAATTATCCAAAGCATACGATTAAAGGTTCTCTTCTCTTTCTAGATGGGTGACCTTGGACAATTTAATTACCACCTCTCCACCTCCCTTTCCAGACTTGTAAAATGGGGATAAGAATGCCAGTAGGTGGAAGTATTTGAAATTTACACAGGTGTTAAACTTTTTAGTACAATACTAGAAATTAATAATGTTTTCAGAAGTTTTTAAAATAATGTTCTCCTAAATAAATATTGGCTAAAAGAAAAAAAAAATTAGAGGTTCTTGAGAAGATAATAATGATCAACCCAAATGTTACAGTTTTTAAAATTCAAGTTCTGCTCAGGATAAAATCAGTAGTTTGTAACATATTTTTCAGCATATTTTTATAGAATTTATTTTATGTTTTCAGGTGACCTATCTCCACATCAACCTCAGTGATCACTTGATATTCTTGGAAAGCTTACAGCTTATCGGGACTATGGAACATAGCACTACCCTCAGTATTTTCCATTCTGTCCATGGCTTAAATACATGTGGCCTGATTAGCAGAGTTCTTCATTAGAGAAAAGCCCTCTAGGCCTATTTTTTTTTTTTTAAGATTTTATTTATTTGCGAGAGAGAGACAGAGAACATGAGAGGGAGGAGGGTCAGAGGCAGAAGCAGACTCCCTGCCGAGCAGGGAGCCCGATGCGGGACTCGATCCCGGGACTCCAGGATCATGACCTGAGCCGAAGGCAGTCGCTCAACCAACTGAGCCACCCAGGCGCCCAGCCCTCTAGGCCTATTAAAGGCCATCCTAATGATACCTGATTTTTAATATTTTTTTAATTTTCAAGTTGTGAAAATACCAGCTTACGTTTCAGGTACTATATCTAACATGAATCTGACTTTATGCACTATGTTTTCCAAAATGCTCTTAAAAATCAATTTTTGGTGTGAATCAAATATGTTGAATATATTATCTAGAAAAATGTTCCTGGAATCATTTGGTCAAAAAAGCCAGTGTCTGTACTTTATGATCTGGAACAGTGTGGTAAACTGTAATAAAATAAAGTAGTTGGGGTCAGATAATCTGATTTACAACCCTGCCTCAGTCACTTAGTAAATATATAATGTGAGGGAAGTAATTAATTATTTTGGTCTCAGGTAGCTCTGTAAAATTTACCCCTGTACTTGAGGATGCTGTATTTTCTGCATATTTTCCCCTGGATTTGTCATCTTATTCCATTTTCTATTTTTTTTTTTTCTGGTTCTGATTTAATTTCCTTTTTTTACTTTGCTTCATTTGTTAATTTAACAAATAGCTATTTAGTAGGCTATGTGTGCATTCTTATATGTATTGCCTCAAATCCTGTCTGGAATGATGGTGGGTATAAATAACTTTCTAAAAATAGGGAGTGTATTTGAAAAGTGTGTGAGAAAGCTGTAAAACCTCTGAAATAGATTTTTTGCTTTTATGAAAGATGCAGCTTGAGACTTGAAGGAATCCCTGTATTCACGAGTTTGAGGAATTTTCACAAATTGCACATGTACAATAACATATTCACAGATTCTAGGGATTATGCCATCTTCAGAGGGGTCATTATTTTGCTACCACTATATATATATATATATATATATATATATATATATATATATATTTTATTCCCTTCTTCTCTCTCATCTCCTCTTTCTCCTTCTCTTCCTCACCAGTGATTCTCTTCCTCTTTCTTTATAACTGTGTTTCTCCTGAAGTAAATAATTTCCTTGTTGTTCTTCTCCTTAGATTTTATGTAGCCAGCATGAATCCTTTCCATACTCTTTGTACAACTGTAAAACCTCTGTTTGCACTTTGCACATTATCCACCGTACAGGATCACCTGTAAGTGCCCCGCCGTGGAGCCTCTTCCTCAGCAAGGCTCCATCTTTGTCTTCCCAACCGGACCATGTGCTGGCTAGGTCCACCGCACGGCTGTTTTCTTGGGGTCTCCTTTTGCCATCATTACCATCATCCTGCTCGTTCCCCTCATTCCCTCCATGCATTGCCCTTCCCTCCATCTCCTGCATTTCTCTGAAATGGTTTGCTTCCTTGTTGAGGTGCAGTGTATCCTCCAGTCGTTTCTTGAGAAAATGTGTATAGATAGTAAATTTGATACTTTTTATGTCTTAAGAGATCTTCAGCAAATTATGTAGATGACAGTGATAAGTTGTCTCTGTTGAAAAAGGGTCTTACTTTTGGGGGGAAGGAATAAGAACAGGAGAAGACGGGAAAGAGGAAGGGGTCAAGGAGTGGAGGATACTTCTGCCCTGATCGTCCCTCATCATGGCCCTCTAGGACAGGATCCTCTCTTACCTTCTTCGCTGGTATGCTCATAGGAAGCACTTACCCTCTGTTCTTCAGTGAATGAACACATACAGACACCTCCAAGTTGCTCTCTGCAGCTGTTCTATGAAGTGATGGAGAATCTTTAGAAGCCATTAGCTGCATCTCACAAAGGCCTGCTTGAAAAGTTAATTCCACTTATTAAAGATACTGTTAAAATTGAAACCTGATACTTTTTTTCTCCCCCTTGGCATGTAGGACATAAAACTGATTCCTCCTTGAACTTTATTCTATTCCTCCTCCTGCTTTGCTGAATGGTTTCATTCCTTAAGAACCAAACTTAGGTGTGTGATTCATCTCTGAATATCCTATAATGCCATGGTTTCTATAAATGCTCAGTAAAAATGTGTTGCATTTCTGCATATCAGCCATAGGACTTTCTCCATGACCACTAAATGACCTAACCTCTCAGCTTCAGAGGCTTTGCAATTGCTGTTCTCTCTGCCTGTGATACTCTGCTCCTGACTCCTCATCCTTTGCATCCTGCCATTGAAACTCATGCATCATTAAGTTTTCCCCACCCTGATCTAAGGGCACTGTGTACTCCCCCACATCACTGACCCTCATACCACTTGTTATGGTGCCCAGGCGTACCTGTCCTTATCTGAGATGATTCTAATTGTGTCCTTACTTTGTTTCCCCAACTTAAATGGACTCCACAGATGGGTTTCGGTCCTACCCACTCCTGAATTCTGGCATACCTAGAACCAGGGACTGCTGAATGAAATGAATGAAATGAATAATATTAGCTATTGAGAGAGTGAAAATGTTCATAACATCTAATTTTTACTGGATTGTGTGAGTGATAAAAGAAGATAACATACTTCTGAAAGTTTTCCTCAACCATGCACAGCTTTTAAGAATCTATAAATAATGGAACATGCAGGGAGAATGGTGCTCTTGCCTTAGGATTATGTACACCTTGCTCTGCAAAATTCCCTATCTAGGTTGCTGGCCAAGTGTGGCCAGGAGACTGTTAATTAGGTTTCTGTGACTTACAGATACTTCTGGGGCTCTGGCTATAAAAAGTCTTTCCCCCTGAAAACAGGACAGAAGCATATATGTATGCTTAGGTTGGTACTATTACTGAGAGAGGAAACAGGGAATGAGAAATGAAACAATAAGACTGCTCTTTTTTTTTTTTTCCTAAGCTAGGTACAGTGAAATCGGAACCAAAATGTTTAAAACTGGTTAATGACACCGAGAGTCCTATAGAAACTGACCCTTAACGTTATAGCAGAGTTTCTAGAACCACACTATTCATTTGTGCTTGGATAATTCTGGGTTGTAGGGGTTGTCTTGTGCCTTGTAGGATGTTTTGCAACAACCTTGGCTTCTGCACCCCCTTCCTCTTCAATAGTGACAACCAAATATGTCTGCAGACATTTCCATCCCTGGTTGAGAACCACCATCCTAGAGTATATGTAGAACAACTCAGCCTTAAGCCATGCCACCGGGTTTCTGTAGAACCCATATTTCCACCATTAAGAACACAGTGGTGTTCCCTCCCTGTAACAGTAGAAAGCTGCTTAACTTCAAGCTTGTTGTATATATGTCTTCTCAGTCATTCCAGTGTAGTTTCAAACACGGTCCTCTCCACATTCCGCCAAAACATAGCACACTACTCTAGTGTTACCTTAGGTTCCTCCTCTGCACACGTGTGTGCAGCTGGTACTTGGTGTGTGCTTTCCAGCCAGTAGGGGTCTTTCTGGGTCTTTCTGTGGTACCTGAACAAATCCTGACTCTCCACTTTCTTGGACGCCACTCTCCGAGCTGTTGGTACTGTTTGGTTAGTTATCTAACACTGTGGAGAGCTGTAATTATAAGAAAAAGGAGGGTGAGTGTCCTCAGTTGGTAGTTGCACCAATATAGGGAGAGTCATTCATTCATCTTTCAGCAGATTTTTCTTCTTTTTTTTATTGAGGTATAGTTAACATACAGTGTTATATTAGTTTCTGGTGTATAATATGGCAATTCAACGGATTCTATATATCATGCACGGCTCATCAAGGTAAGTGTGCTCTTAATCCCCTTTATTGTTTTTACCCATCCCGACACCAGCCTCCTCTTTGGCAACTACCAGTTCTCTGTATTTAAGATTTTTTTTTGTTTTTCTCTTGTTTGTTAATCTATTCTTTAAGTTTCACCTATGAATGAAATCATATGGCATTTGTCTTATTTCACCTAGCCTTGTATTTTCTAGGCTAATCCATGTTTTTGAAAATGGCAAGATCTCATTCTTTTTCATGAACAGGGAGCCCAATGTGGGGCTCAATCCCAGGACTCTGGGATCATGACTTGAGGTGAAGGCAGATGCTTAACCATCTGAGCCACCCAGGTGCCCCTCCTCTGCCCATATTTTTTTTTTTTTTAAAAGATTTTATTTATTTATTTGAGAGAGAGAGAATGAGAGACAGAGAGCATGAGAGGGAGGAGGGTCAGAGGGAGAAGCAGACTCCCCGCTGAGCAGGGAGCCCGATGCGGGACTCGATCCCGGGACTCCAGGATCATGACCTGAGCCGAAGGCAGTCGCTTAACCAACTGAGCCACCCAGGCGCCCCTCTGCCCATATTTTTAATCAGATTATTTGTTGTATGAGTTATTTCCCCTTATCAGATATATCATTTGCAAATATTTTCTCCCATTCAGTAGATTGCCTTTTTGTTTTGTTAATGGTTTCCTTCACCGTCCAAAAGCTTTTGATTTTGGTGTAATCCCAATAGCTTAATTTTGCTTTTGTTGCCCTTGCCTGGGGAGATATAGCTAGAAAAATGTTGCCAAGGCCAGTGTCAAAGAAATTGCTGTCAACGTTTTCTTCTAGGAATTTTATGGTTTCTGGTCTGAAATTTAGGTCTTTGATTTATTTTTAATTATGTTTGTATATGGAGATAGAAAGTGATCCAGTTTCATTCTTCTGCATGTAGCTGTCCAGTTTTCCCAGCACCGTTTGTTGAAGAGACTGTCTTTTCCCTACTGCATATTTTTGCCTCTTTGGTCTTAGAATAACTGACCATATAAGCATATGGGTTTATTTCTGGGCTCTCTATTCTGTTCTTTTCATCTAAGTGTCTGTTTTTGTGCCAGTACCATGCTGTTTCAATTACTATAGCTTTGTAGTGTATTTTGAAATGTCAGTGGACATTTATTGAATATTTGAATGGACCATTCTTGGTACTGGAGTTAGAACACACTCACTTCGGGCACCTGGGTGGCTCAGTCGGTTAAGCGACTGCCTTCGGCTCAGGTCATGATCCTGGAGTCCCGGGATCGAGTCCCACATCAGGCTCCCTGCTCGGCGGGAAGTCTGCTTCTCCCTCTGACCCTCCCCCCTCTCATGTGCTCTCTCTCATTCTCTCTCTCTCTGAAATAAATAAATAAAATCTTTGGTGCCTGGGTGGCTCAGTCGGTTAAGCGACTGCCTTCGGCTCAGGTCATGATCCTGGAGTCCCTGGATCGAGTCCCGCATCGGGCTCCCTGCTCAGCAGGGGGTCTGCTTCTCCCTCTGCCCTCTTCCCTCTCATGCTCTCTGTCTCTCATTCTCTCTCTCTCTCAAATAAATAAATAAAATCTTAAAAAAAAAATTAAAAAAAAAAAGAACACACTCACTTCTTGGAGCCCACACTCCTGTAGAGGAGAGACAATAAATGAATATAAAATATGTCTCAAGTGATAGGTGCTGAGGAGAGAAATACATTAGAAAGAGAAGGAAACAGTAGGTGGAAGGGAGGCTTGTGACTTCAAGTAACCTGAGTATCATTGGAAATGATACTCAGTGGGATGTTTGGATGTCTTAGGGAATAAGAGTTGGTGGCAGATGGGGCAGTCATTGCAGAGGCCGTGAGATAGACATGGGTTTGAGGTACAAGAGGGACAGTGAGGAGTGGAGTTACAGGGACAATGGAGGCCAGGGAGGGTGGGTGTGTCCATGTCGCGTGGAGCTTTGTGGGCATGGTGAGAACTCTTCAGTTTTTTTATTACACAAAATTTCAGACAGGTACTACAGAAAACAGTGTAGTGGACCCTTCATGTACCCATTACCCAGATTTAATCGTAATACTATTATTAATTAATATTATATCTTACTCGCCCTCCCCAGATTATTTTGAAGCAAAGCATACTTTACTTAACCTGTAAATATTTTTATATGTATCTCTGAAAGATAAGAAATTAAAAGTGATCCTGATCCCAGTATTCTCTTAAAATAATTAAGATTACCACATACCCAGTCAGTGTGTGTGTCTGTTACACTGATTATTTCCAAGTATTCGATTATGTGTTTGTTTGGTGTCAGGACCCACACAGGTTCATAGGTTGCAATTAATGGATTTATCTCTTCATTCTTACTTAACCCCTCCATCTCTTTCCCATCCCCACTTGATCATTTTGGTTTAAGATACCAGGTCATTTGTCGTGGTTTTCACTTTTCCCAGTCTAGCTTTTGCTGACGACATCTCTTTGTCCCTACATATACTGTAATCAACACTTTGATGTAGAAGCTTGATTATATCCTGGGGTGGCATGGCTTGATTATATCCTGGGGTAGGATTACCTTATAGCTGTTGCACCAAGAGGCACAGAACACCCAGTCATCATATGGCCTAGGTCCGTTCATTTATTAGGGTTTGAGAAAAGGTGGCACTCTAATTGTAGCACTCTTTCTTTACCAGTTGGAATACTTATATAAAGAGAATCATTTTCTTATCCATGAGGTGCAGTCCATAGGGAAATCAGCATTAGTGGTTAATATTTTTCCTTTTCCAGTTTTCACAATGAATGGGGTAGTTCCCCAGCATCTTCCAAAGGGGGTCCTTGCTGGCTGGTTCCTTGCTTTCCTTCTTTCCATCTGTCCTTCATTCCTTCCTTCCCTACCTCCCTCTTTCCTTCTTCACTCTTTCCTTAACCTCCTTCCTCCCTTCTCTCCTTGAACTCATGGCCTTAAACATTAGGTATGCTCTAATACATTACCATTGTCATTCCTATGGATGCTCGATTTTCTGATTTTTTTTGGGGGGGGGCAGTTTGTTAGATTTTTAGCCTTTACTCAGAGTGAGAGAGAAACTGTTGAGTGTTTTGAACACAGGAGTGATATTCTGGAAAAAATCACTCTGGAATTTGTGTATCCAACAAAGTGTAGAGGGTGCCAGGGAGGAAGTGGAGAGATCAGTCAGAAGGAAATTATAATCATCCAGCCAAGGTAGGACATTCCTTGAATCAGGGGGAAAGAATGGTGAGAGTCTGGATATTTTACATTGCATGGAAATTTATTTGTCAGAGAGAGGAGGATGGGGAGTTTGGGTTGGATATTTTAAATTAAGGGTATTGAAAGGAAATTCAAGGGAAACGGTTTTGTTGTCCATTGGCAATGTGGAACTGAAATTCACTTAAGATCTGTGTAGAGAAGTCTACTGAATAAAATTCTAATGTGATTCTTAAAATTAGGTTATTTTAAGAAAATAAAAAATTTGGAAAATTTAGCTTTTGGGGAGGCAGAATGGAATTTTTTCTTTCTTTCCCCTTTTTTTTTTTAATCATAACCTGGCTTTTGCCATGTTTCCTTTCATGCTTTCCCTAACTTTACTGAGCAAAGTTGATCCCCCTGCTTTGTGTTCTATTATATCCTTATCATTTCTTATTGTTATGCTTTTCATATTAGTTAAAATGATTTGTTTACATTTCTGTCTGCCTCCCTATGGTCACTACGCAATGACTATATTCCCAGTATGGATTTGCTACCACTAAAAGGTAGAGTGAGCCCAAACAGTAGGAGAAGTTGTTACCTAGTTAACAAATACCCCAGAGCATGTTGGCAGGTTAGGGGTTAAAGAAGAGTTCTGGGAGTATCTTATGAACCTTCTCTAGCCCACATGAGCCTTTGTGCAATTAGAAACAGGTGACCCTCTAGATGGATGCAAAGCTGAAGGTAACTTTGTTTAAAATGGAAAAAAAAAAAAAAAAGAGGGTTGGGGTTGGTGGAAGCAGCCCAGAGCCATGCAGCAGGCTTGGCAAGGTGGGAAGCAGGCTGGACTTCAGCCCTCACTTCCTTTTTGGCCCAGCACCTTTGTGCAGGGCACAACCTGAACAACTGCACATGGCATCCCTGCAAGTGAAGGCCTTTGGGATAGGGAATAAATACACCAGCATCTAACCCTAGCACTGTCACCAGTTGTATGCTCTCAGTTTCTTCATCTGTGAAATGATGGAATTAGACTTGATAGCTTTTTAAATGTAACTACTTGAACACAGTTGTTTGATCACAGATTGGCTGTGTGCATGTGGACCAGCAGCCGTGCTTGAGGATTAGAATTCCTGCTAAAATAAAATTTAATTTGATCAACTACTTCTCAGCAGACCAGTGGTTACTGAATTTTAAAACATTTTAAAATGCATCAGAAGTGAGTCAGATATGTTCTTCAGACACAGTGGAAGTACACTTAGTCCCAAGTTAGGAATACTGTGCAAAATTGTGTTGTTTGAATAAATACAGGATGAAACTTTCAGGCTTCCAAAATGGATGTTCTCCCTTTGCTTCCTTATTCATCTTTGATTGCTTTTGTAAAGTATGTAGCATCGTGGCATTCTTAAAAATCACTTTTCAAAAATAAAAATACAAGTTCCTGTCTCTTGCATTTCCAGTTGGTATTTCCCATCGTAGGGTTTTGCCTGTTCACACGAGGGTTTACCTCACATCAGAGTTCAACATCCCCCAATTTAATGCAGTTAGTTTATTCCTTTCTGATGATTGCCTTATATAGAAAAAAATCTAATTGTTTTCATTCGGCACCATTCCCCGTGTCTTTCTTGTGGCACATGAGTGATTTGGCTAACTCCACCAAGGGAAGAGTCAACGGAACTTCCTCAGGGTGGCCGCATCCTATCTGAGAGCATCCCTGGGAGGTGGGAAATAGTTGAGGTTTGCTGAGATAAACTCTTTCCCAAGTATGATACTGTTGCTTTATTTTTTTTTTCCAGTCTGCATGATGAAAGGACTTTTCATTTCACTGAGGTGAAAACTGGGTCTGTGAGTGGAGCGACTTTGTTTAAAAAAAAAAAAAAGAGAGAGAAACCAATTACTTGATATGCAGAGCTGAAAGCCTCGTTTCCTTAACGAAATCAGTGCAGTGTGCTCTGCCTTTAACCTGGGGAAGGCAGCTGACATCTCTTGATTACGGCTAGAGGTGGAAGGACCCAAACTTGCAGGATCCCCCTCCCCCTAGAGAGATTGTTAGTCCAGTCCTTTCTAGAGGTTCGTTTTGGCTCTCTGTCATCACCGGGATGCTGGCAGGGAATGTGTGTCCTGGTTACAATACAGTGTGGTAACACAGAACAACCATGAAAGCCCAGCGGGAAAGGCTGCAGATTCCGGGGCTGACCTTGGAGTAAGTATTGTCTGTCTTTAATATTTTAATGCTTTCTGCATGGCACTCGCTTTCCTGCGACCAATAGCTCTTTAGCATTTGTTTGTACTGACAGCCTCAGAGCACTGCGGTGTGAGGTGGAAGAACATGTCTTAAATGCCTAGCATTTGGTTTTCAGAGGATGGGGAAAGCCAGACCCTGCATTTTGCACTGCAGTCAGAGGAGAAGCGTGGCTGCGTATTTAAAGTTACTAAACCCCAGTGCTGGAAACATCTTAACAGCTCATTGTGAAAGAATGTATCAGCAGGCCATGGTGTAGCTGTCTTTTTCTCCTCTCTTACTGTTTGTTTATCCCCATGCTGCCTTTTTCTAAAGAAAGGCCTCTGTCTGCATTGAATAATAGAAGACTTTACAATGGATTAGAGTACAAGAGAAGGGTTATTTGTAACGTTCATTAGATGTGATCCATGTTTTATTTGTGCAACAGAATATTAATGAACTGGAGTGCATTCTGAGTCCTCTCTGCAGTCTCCAGCCACTGCATGCGGTGTTTACCTAGTTGAGATCTGTGTTTGCTTAGCTGTTTTTTTTTTTTTTTTTTTTTAACCCGTTAACTCATCTGACTGCCTTCTGATTTGATGTAGCCACGTGAAAATGCCCACACTCCTTTGTGGCGCAGAAGTTAAACATCTGTGATGCAGGAAGTGTCAGCAAATTTTTATTTTAAATCTGTTAGTCAAAGATGCAGAAACTGTGAGTTAGCTGTGCTTGGCACACTGAAAATAATAAACAGTCAAATGTAAATCTGGTAGAAAAAGAGAAATGCCCCCTTTTCTAACTTCCAGTAAAGATAGAAAATTATATTTTAGTTGAAATTCATACAATCCCAGTCATTCTATACTGGAAGAGCATGCAGGAAGAGAGTACTGTGCCCAGTTCCGAGTATTAATTATTCCTCTTGAATCCTGGAGAAGCATCATACAAGGGCAATTACTTTGTAATTAAAAAATTAATAAAAACACCACATTTCTGAAGTGATGTGAATACTTTTCTAATCAGTCCTTGCTCTCAAATTTTACACTGATTGTATACTAACAGGTACTCGCTTAGAAAAAGTTAGAGGGCTCTTAGAACCTCCTTGCTAGTTGTGGCATTTTTCAGAATGGACACACAAGCAGTATTTACCCGTGGCCCTGATCTTTTGTCCCCACCTCCCAGCTCCACCCTAGCATTCAGCCATCACCATCCTTGTGGCATACTTCAGTGGCATGTACTCATTCTTCTCCCTAGCCCACCTCTCTCTAGCATATTCTGGAAATGCACAGCTCAGATGTCAGTGCTTTTGTGTCTGAGACCCAGGAGCACCAACCCCAGCATTGTTTCACGTTGTCCCACTTCCTTGTTGTTTTTTCGGACTTAGTTGTATGTATCATTCCACATGACGCCTTTTTCTTTTGTTTTTAGCATCTTGTCCACTTTAGGAGGAGACACTTGAGAGTAACTTCTTAACACACAAGCTCAGTTGTATCAAATGTTCCACCCATAATTTGAGAGTCTGAGGTAGGCCACAAATTTTATGACTTCATCAATGATGACGCAGCACATACGGGTCAGTTAAACACAGGGGGTTCCCTGGATTTTGTGTTGGCTCGGGCCACACCCCCTGGGTCTAGCCTCTAAATGTTACTGTGCATTTACAGTCGATGACTCCTCCACCCGAGGAGCTTGACATGGTAGAGTAGGGATCACTCTTAAATGTCATTGTAGTGTTAGCATAAAATTTACTGTGAACATTTTGCTTACCTTGAAATGTAAAATCACTCTTAGGTTGACGTAGTCAATTTTACATTCATTCATGGAGAAAGCAAATTCTGCAGTCTTTGAGTAAATTCATTTTCTAACCACTGCAGAGAAATGTTATAATGGGAAGTCTTAAAAATCACTGATTTTATTAAAAGCAGATTTAACATGTATATTATTTTAATTATTTGGGGACCTTATAACACACCAAATACATGGAGTAGTTTTTGAATGTTCTTCCACGAGACAATACTGTTTCTCTTGGAGGAGAGCATATTCCGTAAGCACTGCAGCCATGGGCTGTGACGGCAGCATGCTTTATACTCTGGAGATACAATTCAGAGTTTTCCATCTGACTTTGCAAGAACAGGAACCACTTTCTGATTCCTATTTCAAAAACTGAAATTTCTGGGTGTGAGATACTAGATGATACATAAGTATTTCAGAAATTAATGAATCATTAATTTATTCAGAAATTTCTGATAGGTAGATAGCATATATGTGGCTTTACAGTTTCTGAGAAAGTAAGTTGCCTGTTTTCTTTTTTCAATTTAAGGATAGAAATTGGTTTAAGGATAGAAATAGACGCTTGGGAACACATATGATCCCTGGCTCAGCTTGGAGACATGGCGTGGCTTCGGTGCCTATGTATGCCTATTTTCGGACCAAAAGGGGCAGATAAGATTGTACTGAGGTTAAATAATGTCTGTATCAGTAGACATTCCTGAGAGTTTTCCAATGAGCTGCTAAGTTAAAGTACAGCATGTTTAAGAGCAGTGACTTTTGAATGTGCTCTGAATGTATAAGGAAATCCATTCCTTCATTTACTAAGTACTGGCACCAAACCAGAGAATGGTTTTAAAAGATTAAAAAAAAAAAGTTGTGGAAACATGAGTGGGAGCATTTTGAGTAGTAATTTTATATTTCAGTTTAAGACAAATATAGCCAAGTCTCAGTTATCCATATAATAGGAAACAAGGATGGAACTGAGAATTTGATAAGCCCAACTCTGATTTTACCACTGTTGCCATTTCTCTGTTCAGCAAAGGGCACAACCAGCTTGAATCATCCAACATACAGCTCCGTTCCAGGACCCCTTCTCTAGGATAAGCAAACATCTGGGTATGGTGTAGGGTCATGGCCAGTGGAGAGGAATGTTCTTAAAGAATCTCATTGCACTGTAGTGGGAATTTCTCCTGCTCACTTCAGCCAAAGAGTTGGTACCAGAGTACCTAGCTAATTCTAATTTTGATTTTGCCATGTAAAAATAATTGGGAATTGACTAGTATTGGCTTCATACTTTGACGTATCTACATTGGCAAAAGTTTTATGAGTAAGATACCTGACAAATTTAAGTTTTATCTCTTCCCTAAAGAAGGAGAGATGGGAGGCCAAAAGGAAAAAAAAGATAAAGGCAATGTAGACTCACCACTCTGTGATGAGTATTTGCGAGCTGGCTGGTGAATGTGCTGGGTGGTTTGGATAGGTTGGTGGGGGCGGGGATTATAATGGTCCTTTGACAGATGAAATTCAAAAAACCTTTCTAGAAAGTAAAATAATTTATAGTAATATGTGTAAGAAATTTTCAGGTTATCTATTATAAATGTAAGTGTAAGAAACACTTTTTACCATTGCCCCTGAGGATTACAGAAAATGATGTTGGGCGGTTTTCACTGCAAAGTGCTTAAGAGCCTGTCTTCCTATTTGGAAACGTTTGCTGCTTTGCCTTTTAAAAACTACAGTATTTAACTTGAATTCTATTGTCTGATAACTACTTCCCTCTAGTTCTACTGATTTGCCATTGATTGTTGATCAGAAATAGAATACACTGACTGAATAAGACAGGACTAGATTTTCTTTGCAGACATCACAGAAGGTACCTGCTAAGTTGCTCAGTGACAAAGAAAAGGCATAAATGCAAATGGCAGTGGTAGCTGTGAGGATGTCAATTTCAGCAGGACGCACTGCCCTTGTTCTCTATTTTAGAGCTGCAAAGAGGCAAGTGGTGAGCTGATGACCTCGGGGTATTGATAGGCATGCCACAGTGATTCTGGCCTAAAGGGAACACAGTCCCTTAAATGAGCGTTGCTATTTTTACTGCCATCATTTCCCCAATTGGAATGACATTATTTTAACTTTCAGTCTCACTCCAAGGAGCCTGAGTCCAACCCCATCCAGCCCAGGCAGCCCCTGTAGTCCTCTCTTCGCTTTTCACTTCTGGAGGTAAGCGCGCTCCAGTGCCGGCCCGGCCCGTGGCTGCTTTGTCTCTGCCTTCCCTCCCCCAGACCGCACAACAAGTATTGGAACACCTGCAAGTCTGCAATACACACTACACAGTCCTTTCCTAACTGTCATCTTAGTGTTAACAGAGCAAGGAAACGGGCTGAGTTGTTTGCTTGGTGATTTACGGGAGCACCTGGAAAATGTGCGGTGCTTCTCCCATTTAGCTCATCTTATTATATTTCACTTCATGCCTGGTGACTAGTTGTTTAACTCCTGTGTGTATATTAGTTTTTCCTCTCGCTTTCTTAGGAAACGATCTGCTAAATTCTACAAATTTTGATGTATCTCTTAGAGTACAACTTAGTACAGTTTCTAGAAAATATTTCCTGATACAGATTAAAGTATTGTGATATGTGTTGCCAGAAATTATTTTGTATCCTGTTATTTACAGGACAGAATATTTAAACTGTCTAAAAGGACTAGAATTTTTCATCTCTTTTGGAACTCCCAGGTACATCTCCACCCTCTCATTCACAGGCTGATGTAAATTAATTCTTCTCTGTTCTTTAGTGAAAGATCTCCAAGGAGCTCTACATGCATTTTAGCCCAGTTTGTTAAAAGAATACATGGTAGAAAGTCCTCTTCACATTGTATGTGTAATACCTATGGTCTATTAAGATTTTCATGAATTCAATGTCTGGTTAGAGTGGGTCTCCCCATACTTAATTAGAAGATACACGTTCAATATCCAGCACCCCCCCCCAACCTTTTTTTTTTAATCCTAAGAGAGAAAGTAGAATGAAATTCTCAGTTAATGTAAAGAGTGACTTAAATTATTTTTTGTTAGTGAATACACTTTTCTGCACATATGCAAATGAATGAAAAAATTCATGGCCATTTCCTTAAAAGCTTACAAGCTTTATGCTTAGATGACATCACTGGGTCAATTTAACATACTTGTTTCTCTCATTTTCTAAAATAAGACTGAACTAAAATCTGTGAAGAAGAATTGACTGGGGAAATGAATTAATGACTTTGAACTTTGGTTCTACTCTTCTGCTGATAGGATTATATTTATTATAAAAGTGACTTTCAACATGAAAGTTCCATGTAATAGCTTTCATAAAGCATATAATATATGCTCTCTGAATATAATAGATCCTAAAGCATAGGAATAGTTTTCTGACAATTGAGAGAATTCTTCTGCTCTTGTATTTTGTCTCCTTTTGGTGATCCAACCAAAAGTAATTGGACTCTCTTCTGAATTTTTTCTTCAGTGTAACATGTCTTCATTAAATGCTCACATACCCTTTTCTTTTTCCTTCCTAAAGACAATAAGCTATTCAAAATGCAGGTGCTATCAGTTGTAGAGGAGAAACGAGTCTGAGACAAATGCTGTGGCAGCACAGAGGAGGAGGAGGTTGGGAGAGTGTTTTTGGAGAAAGATGTATTGTACCTGGTGGTACTTGAACTGGACCTTGAAAAATCTTGGTGTTTCAAAGGGGGAGAGATGGTGGTAAAGGACAGAAGCAGGCAGAATGTAAAACAGAGGGAAGGAGGTATACAATCGTGGCACTCTGTAGAAGTGCTGTGTGTAGCTAGAACTTAAGACAGATAAAGGAGAAGAGGAGCAGAAGTTGTGAACAGTTTGATATGGACTTAAAAATTAATTTGGGATCGTGAAAACTGAGCTAAAAAGTTTGACATACATCTTGTAAACGTTCCAGAGTTCTGAATCAGGAGAGGACCAGTCTGGGCTCAGACTGAGAAAAGTTACCTTTACCCTTAATACCCTTTACGGGTATTAAGAACAGACTGGATTTCAGGTATAAACTCCAATGAGGATGCTGGTACAATATTTCATGAGTAACAAGTCCTGGATTAGGACAGGTGCCATGAATTGAATTCACATGGGCAAAGTACTTTATAGTTGACCAGATGTTTTCATGTACATGATCTCATTCAATTTAATCCACCATTGTAAGACCGAAAGGGATATTCCTTCTGTTTGCAGGAGAAGATGCTAACACACATAGAGATAAACCAGCTTTACTAGCCAAGGATTCAAAATGAAGTCTCGTGTTTTTCCACTGTGACTAACTTAAGATACACATTACTCTGAGATCATTTATATTGAATTTTAATTATCTGGTTTAGGTAGACCTGTGACCTCCTTTAGTCATTTTTATTTCCCTGGTGCTTCTCTCAATGACTGGAATGTAGTAAGTATTTCAGAAATATTTATTAAAGAATGAATAAATGAGCAAATTGGAAGGAGAAGGTGTCTTAGTTAGATCACAGCTCACACATGAACCACAAAATAAATAGAGAATGACTCACATACAGTGGGTTGTATTCCTCACTCACAGACCAAGGGCATGAGAGACTATCTGCTCCACACGGTCATTTAGGGATCTAGGGGGCCCTTCAGCACGTGCCTTCAAGCTTCCAGCTGGTGAAACGGGAAGGACCATGGGAGTTGGTGGACTGCCAGACTTTGAAGATGGCACACATCAGTTCTGTTCATATGCCATTGTGCAGGATTTACTGTTCTGACTGCACCTATGGACAAGAAAGGCTGGAAAGTACAGCTTACTTGTGCTCAGGAAGTGAGTTTGCTAAATAGCTAACAATCTTGGTCAGAAAAGTTGATGAAAGAAAGGCACCCATGGTCGGTCTTCAATAGATAATTTTGACTAAATGATGGGCACTGAGATTTCTAGCATTAAGTGAATGGACCCCAAGAGAGCAGAGTTGGGGAGGGAGGAAAATCATCATGATGAGTCTGACCTTGAACCCACGGAGACATCTCTAGGTAGCGATATCTGGTTGGCAGCTTGGGACTGGGCATCTTTAATGGTGTGCCCCCAAATAATGGTCTGGTATGAGTGGAGAGATTCCAAATACGTTCATGCTATTACCACCGAAAAGGATTTATTGTAACCCTGCATGGATTTTTCTTTTCTTGATTGTGATGGATCAGATTTCTTCTCTGTTCTTTTTTTATGAGTGGGGTTTGCACATCTGGGGGGAGAGTGGTGGTGGTGAGCATTCACAGTGTATGTGCCCTTTTGAGGTGCTGACATACAGTTTCTAAATATGGCAATGGAAGATTCTGTTCCTTTCATAGTAAAGCCCTGGAGGCAGGCGATGCTGAGACAGGAGTTAGCTTTCCAGCTCAGGCTTCCTGAAGGTTGCCCAGAAATGAGACATCTGCAGATTCTAGGCTAAGTGAAGTTTCAGTTTAGTTTGGTCCGTCTTGGGAGTGGAACCTTGCACTGCTACGTGGAGACCACAAGGCAGTTTGAGGGGAAGAATTTTGTAAGGAAGTTCCCTGAATATACGGTGGGCTGCCTCATTCAACCTTCAGCTTCGTGCCACTGGAAGTCTCCCAGGAAGGCCAGCTTCCCACTTAGCTGGAAGGATGCGGGGGTCATTCCTATAGCCAGCCGAGTAGTAGACCACATGATTCCCAAAGGCCCTTCCAGCCCGAAATTCTGACACCTTTGTTGTCTTCCAGCAGGGCTGGAGAGATACAAAATACATAATTTGTCCACAAGCTAAAAAAAATATGACCCAAATATTGGTTTATTGGTACAAATGTGACAGAGAACATGTTAAAAACCTTGATTGGAATTTATATATGCCTTCCCTTTCCCCTTTCTGAGGCAACCAGAGCTACTCAGAATTTCCACAATCCTCAGTACTTAATAAATTGATGACAGTTTAGTGGCTGTTCATATAATGATGATGTCAGTGCCTCATGAGTAATTTGGGTATGACCCGTGTCCGCTCATAATCTCGACTCTGATCACGTAGCAAGATTCCAAGGGAAGCTGCCTCATTTTACATTCTCAGTGTCTTCCTTGGCACCTAGCCTGCCTTGCCCTCAATAGGGACTCAGTAAGTAGCTGGAGGCTGGCTGCCTTTGCTCAGCAGCTGCATTTCTGTTATGCGAGAGCATGTTCTTCTGTATCTCCATTTCCCGCCCCAGCTTCTTGGTGGATGGCATCCATTGGAGCATCTGTGGCACTTTGTACACTCCTTCTGTTTGACTTCTTCCATCCTTAGTTCACCTCTCCGTTTGGTTCCTGGAGTCTCAGGCCGTAGACACACAGTCAGCTATACCAGAGTTGGCAACAGAACATGTATTCTGTTTCTTCTTAGATCCCCACTAATCCCCCTCGCCCTGTGTCAGCTGTGACTGCAGTCACCCATGGCACGTTGCTGGTAGGATTCAGTACTAGTTTTCGAGAAGAATACTGCCACCGTGCTACACAATCCAGAAGGACAATGTTTTTTGTCTATTTTTCTTCACAGATGTATCTGCAAAGTCTAAAATAGTGCCTGACACACATCGTAGAGGCTCCTTAAATATTGTACTGCTGGAGAAATGACCGTTATCCTTGGGGCTCAAGGCTGTTCTGAAGTTTTAACCTGTGCTCAAAATATGGCCTATGCTTACATAGTATGTACACTTTGAGAATGGTGTTGACGCTTTGAGAGGTAGGGCATGCATTTTGATTCTTTCATAAATATTAAATGATAGCCATCAGCATGTAAAAACTGACCAGCTATCAGTTATAAGTAAGGTAAGGTTCGAGGCCAACGTAGACCAGCGTTGTTAAAGAAAGGTGAACCCCAGAGTATATTAGAGACCATGCCTCACTCTAGCGAGGGACAGAGGAAACGATCTAGAAGTCATGGCAGATCCCACGCCAAAGAGGATACATCACTCGAAGGAAAGGTAGTTGGAACGTAAGCTCCTTAGAGTGGAGGCCTTTTTCTCTGGCCATCTCCACAGCACCTAATGGCGCTTGGTATTTAATAGATACTTAATAAAATCAGTTGTTGTCGCTGGATGTGCTTTGAGGCAGCAAAAGATTTCTGAACTGGGGACTTCAGGGGACTACTTTGAGAAACTCCAGAGCCCTTCGGGGAGTCTGGATTCCTTCCTGGTGTGATTCTAATCTAGTGTAGAGCTGGGTCCCTGCTACCTTTTTTTTTTTTTTTTTTTTAATAGGCCTCCTGTTCTCCGGTGCCCTACAGACCCCACCTGGCTAGCTTCCTTTATTGATGTTACCTGTCAGGTCCTGGAGGAATTGAGTTTGGGACCCCAACAGACTGGGAATCATAGTCACCTCATAGGGTGAGTCTAATAAACTTACTGCAGAAAGATACTTTGGTAGTTTTCCTGAGTTTCTTTTTCTAGAAAACGTTATTATTATTATTATTTGAACTGATACCATAAACCTACCTGATACAAAGTTACTGAGCCTAGGGCATGAAGTCCTGTGAGGTCAGTGCCCCTAACACATGCAAGCTCTGTGACATTGGGCAAGTCATGAACTTTATGGACCTTCATTGTCTTCATCTGCAAATCCCCTGCCTCACAGACAAGAATAAGAATAATAGCTTATAAATGTTTAATGCAATAAATGTGTATTAGCAAGAATGGGACCTATAGTGGTCCAAAGGGTAGTGAGAAGGACAGGTAGACAATACTGTAATAAAAGAGGGCATCAGGGACAAATGTCACCTAATCTAGTTTTGCTAAAAGCTTGTCTGTTTGTCCTGTTGCTGCTAGAAGGGTTCCTGGGTACCCACAGCTGCCTGAATGCCCTTCACTTGTTGCCATGGTGATGGGCAGACATAATAAGTATTTACCAAATACATGGCAATATGTTATGATTTTGTGTCTCCTTTTCCTGGGGAACCTGGAAGCGAAAGGAAGTCATGTGACTACTAAACCCTTTTTGTTTCATTGACTTGATAGGATGAGCAGGACCATTTCTTTTTAATCCTAGTTTCTCCCCTTTCATTTGATGGGGAACATTGAGAAAATCAGAAGAAGCTGGTACCAGATGGCAGTTTTTTTGTACTGTACGGATTCCAGTTCCTGTGCTTTTGTGCATGTGACACTTTAGTGAATTGCCTTATGCATCCTTGAGTTTTATTTCGGAATTGCTACATAGAACCGAATCTGTTTAGTGCACACAGTCCGAGGAATGGCTCCACTGAGCAGAGCTGAGCTTGATCGTGAACGCTTTGCTGGTCCTGTGGGTGTGGGTCCGGGTAGAGATGGGGATGGCTGGCATCAGAGTGGGGCAGGGGAAGTGTGGACAGGCAGGTTAGCGTTTCCCTGGGCCCCACCCCAGTTTCTGCCTCTGCCACCACCTGGAGGCTTCTGTTGCTTCTAAGAATCCAAAGAAGTGGGAATGAGGTGACGTGTCTAAGATACGCCAAGAGGGGGTGGGTCGGGGATAGACTTCTGTGCGGGAATGGGGAAGGGTGACTCTAATAAACTTACCGCAGAAAGATGCTTTGGTAGTTTTCCTTTGAGTTTCTTTTTCTAGAACATGTTGTTGTTGTTGTTGTTGTTGTTATTATTATTATTATTTTGAACTGATACCATAAACGTACCTGTTACAAAGTTACTGAGCCTAGGGCATGAAGTCCTGTGAGGTCAGATGGCAGCCAGAAGTTTCAAGTTCACTGGGGTCCCCGGGAACGCATGAGTCCTTACCCAGCCTGTGCTCCTGCGTTCGCAGGTGTCTGCATGGGCCAGGCCTGGGGCAGCCTTCCAGGACATTCGTTTTTATCATGATGATTCTCAGGTTTTTGTTAAGTATTTACATTTCATGTGCTCTGCTCTCTGGTTTAAGGACTTGGTTGAGAGGCCAACATGACTAACTTAGATATTTGCATAAGTATTGGCTTAATTTTCATTTGTCAAGAGCTTGCTACATACCCAGTGCTGTCCTTAGTCCCTCAGAGAGATGAATTCATGTAGTTGTCCCAATGTGCCTTTGAGGCAAGGCAATTATCGTCATTCTACAAACATGAAAATGGAGGCACAGAGAAACAAGGTTACATGCAGCCAACACACATCTTGGTTTGCCCAGGTTCTGTTCAATTCATGCCTGTTGTCCCAGTGTGGTTATTAAAAGTGCCTTCCCTGACTTTCAAACCCTCCAAGTTTGGGCAACAAATTATACCCACCTACTTATGTCAAGAAAGAGGCCTGATGTGGTTCAAACTCAAGCATCTGGTAGGAGAGCCCACATTCTCACTCTGTGGCTTAGAGCTGCACTGTTGATACATTTTCCTTCAACACACTGGAGTTTGCAATCATGTTAAATTTGCATTCTGAGTAGAATATTCTATTTACAAGGGAAGTGATTTTGTCACTCCGTTTGGAGTTCTTCTGCTTGGTTCAGTACACAAGTAAATTTTCCAGTCCCTCTGTTGAGAGTGTGCTTATGGGGCTGGGGAGTATGTTTTGAGTTGGGGTGCCCTATTTTTCTCTAAAAAATTTTGTTTTAGACGGAGCCTAGATCGTGCAATGAGCGTTAAATTGGTTTCCCTTGGAAGTCAGGCCGTGGGCCGCAGGGGCTCTGCTGCCTGCTGCTTTAACTTGAGCAGTTTGTGCAGGGTTCCCTCAGTCAGGGCTGGCGTGTTTCGCCTAGGGGCGGACAGTGTCTCCCCATTGCTCTGAGCGTCCCAGGCCCTTGAAACTCTACTGGAAGCCACACCTCCTCAGGCCTGAAGAAGGAGCCCTCCACCGCGTGCAGGGAGCCAGGACACTTCCTCTCTAGCATTCCCCATTAAACACCTGTATAGGGGCGCCTGGGTGGCTCAGTCGTTAAGCGACTGCCTTCGGCTCAGGTCTTGGTCCCAGGGTCCTGGGATCGAGTTCCACATCGGGCTCCCTGCTCCGCGGGAAGCCTGCTTCTCCTTCTGCGGCTCCCCTCACTTGTGTTCCGTCTCTTGCTGTGTCTCTCTGTCAAATAAATAAATAAGATCTTAAAAAACAAAAACAAAAACACATGTATGGCCCTACCACTCAGGAGTAGTCATTATTACAGTCTTTCTGGACCAAATACTGTGACCAACTTTTTGAATTTTGGTTTTAGAATATATTGAAATTACTCTTGGGAGCTTTAGCAGCTCTCTTTTATTTACTATGTCATCGTGGGGCAGATGAAGAAATTTCTGTGTGTGTGTGTGTGTGTGTGTGTTGCACGGTCCGGGGGCAGTTCTGCCCTATATTTTCTGCATTGCTTTTAGACTGGAAAAAAAGAGATTTCACATCATTTCTTGAAATCTGTTGCCTGTACTTAAAATGTTGCTGCAGCCATTAACACCCACCCTGTTGATAAGAGAATTAAGTTGTGATATTCCTTGAAAGCATAAGATGGTGATGATAATATGAAGTACGAAGGTGTCTCGGTAAATGAATACAAATGCAGAATTAAAAAATTCTCAAGTTTCTCCAGCAGTTAACATGAGGGTAATAATACTCCTTGGAGGTGTGGTGAGAATTAATTAGGCAGCGTTGGTGAAAAGTTCCAAGATGAGTGTTCTATTTTATTATCATTAGCTTCATATTGTTCTTGGAAACACAGAATTTGAACTGAGCTACAGAACCCGACCCTTGTATGAAGGTTATTGCATATTCTAACATGACAGTGAATGATGAGATATTATGAAACTGGGATAAATGTACTAGCTACAGCTAGGATCCAGGGTGTGGGAGAGAATCCCTGGACCCATGGCATCTTATAGGAGGATCTGAACAGTTAGCATCCCCATGGTGTAGATCTCAATATTTTGTGTGCAGTGATTATAACAGGCTTTGGTTTATCCTGTCTCTACCTGTTAACTTTGCAGAACTTACAGCATTATCTAGTTCATATGGGCTTCCTAGTTAGCTCAGTGTGAAGTACAGTATGGATAACTGAACACTCCTTTGATTCTTTGAATGGCCACTGACCACCATCCTCCACTCCTTTGCCATCTATTATCCTTGTATCAATGATGGAAGGTGTAAAAGGAGCTAAATTTTGTAAACATAGTACAGAGACCAGCAGCCTGAGAGCTTGAGCAAGCCCCAGAATTATGTGGCATTGGATGATACGTGAGGTTAGCATCAGGGATCTGGTATAGACAGTCTTATCTTTATGACTCTGGGGTTCCTTTTTAGTGTAAGGCATTTTGTAGATCACCCACATGATCCCTTGATGGAATGTATCTCTTGGAAGAGAAAAGACAAAGCAGAGAGTGACTGCAGATTCCAGAACATTTAAAATTGTCTAATTTATTGATCACAACAATAGCTGTAGGCGTTTGGGGGGTAAATGTGCCTCTTTGGGTGGCTTTGTTTATTCAGGCTCTCGGCAGTGTTTGGATTCAGATACCTCATAATAGCTTCACAAGCAGAGTCACTGTTCTTCACCTTAATGACCCATAAGGTTATACTCTGAGCTTATACTGGCCGTGTTTCTTTCCAAAGGGGGAAAAAAGATGATAAATCACCAGACTTACAGAAATAAGTGAGATTCCATTTGATGCTATATTCCTTTGGGGAAAGAGCACTGAAGAAATCTGATAGAAGATGTAATTTATTGTTTTGTCAGTGTTTGCCTAAATGTGTACTGGATCCAGTGGCATTTTGATACAATCGCAGTGACTATCGAGGATTTGAACTTGGCGCTTGGAACTCTGTTTATCCTATCTCCTAAAGCATTTTCATTTCTGTTCTCTACGTCTCTGGAGCTTCAAAGTGGATTTTATTTTTCAGCTTGAATCTGTTGTGTAGCACTGCTATAAAATCACACATCAGTTTTTATATTGCTTGCTTATTTTGAGACGCTGTTTTATTCTGTGTTGAAGTTTGTAAGTTTGGTTATGAATGAACATGAGAGAAGATAAACTTTGAAATTATTGTGATCATTTTAGCACAGCGTTAAAATAAAAAATAATCATTTCAGTAAAGTAAAATAAACTCCTCTGTTCTCTCCTTCCCTCCAAAAATGATAGTTTCTTAAGAGCTTCCACAGTTGGGCGGGAGTAGGCCAGTTAGAATCATGAGAATAAGGTTTAATCAATGAAGGCAAAACCTAAAATGCACCCACTCTGGTTTATTGTGTGTTTTAAAAATCAGTCCTTAGGAGTCATCTCAAAACTATTTGAGTTGTAGCATATCAACCAGTCAGCAAATAGAACCACCTATGTTTGGTTTGCTCTACTAACATCACGGAAGAAGATGTCAAGAAGAGATGTTCTGTTTTCCTTGGAACTTATTTTGGTTTTTAGTAACAATTAAGCCAAAATACCTGAAAAAATAAAATGTTAAGGTTTATGTTACAAAAGCCACCTAAGTGGTACAGCTGGAGGATTTAGGAATACAGGAAGAGGATCTGAACTAGATGGACTATGAAGGTTGGTGAGGGGCTAAGGGAGAGGAGAGGAAGGTAGGTCTTGAGGGGTAAGCATGGGAGTAGGAATGGAAGGAATGGTGCAGACACACATGGTCAGGGATGGGGAATTAACCAGCTTGCCCAAGAGCTTGAGTAAGACTAGACTCTGCATAGAGGGGATTTCATAGGAAAGAAAAGTTGGGAACAAATTGTAGACTGTCTCTCGTGCCAACTTACAGGCCTTGCATTTTATTTTTTCAGTGTGGGGTGTGTCTGAGGTTTTTAACCAGGATGTTGGTCTGATGAACTTGGTAGTTTGGTGAGATTTCTGCCCATGGCATGAATAGAGTGGAAGAAGTACAGTGCAGGAAAGGGCAAACAAAGAGTAGAATAGAAGGACGGCCTTGAGAAGGGGAAGGAAGAAGGCAGAAGATGTTAGGAAAGATGAGTCAGTAGACCTTGCAGAAGGAAGGAAGCATCATATAGATCAGAGGAATTATGTTGTCTCAGAAAAAGGGAAATTAGAAAAATCCATTTTCAAAGTAATAATTTCATTTTAGCCATGTTTATAATGTGTCTGAATATGATATTGAAATGGCCAAGTGGAAACATCCAGCATGCTGCTAGAGATGGATCCCAAAGCTGGGAAGCGTTGCCAGGACGTCATGCGTGATGTGGATGAAGGTGTGTGAGATATCCTCAGACACTGAGAACGCTTTCCAGTTGTGGGTGGGGAGGCAGATGCTCTGCAAAATTCACCTTGCTCTTTGTTACCGTGGTTTGGGTCTAGACTCGAGGATAAAAACAGTTCCCCCAGTTCAGGGAACAGGGGCTAGCCCTGGGGAGGCATGTTGAGTTGTAACTTAGAACTGAGATTTCTTGAGTCCAGTTAACTGTGGAATAAGCCTACATTTGGAGATTTGGAGAGATACCAGAATCGTCTGAAGTTCCACTTTGGGCCCATAGCCTCTCGCTCTCCTAGAAATGCCCCAAAAGCTAGACAGAATAGCCCCTCCTGCTTTTGATGCCAGTAAGGAGCCTGAGGAATTCTAACAGTGACAAAGGTCTTTGTTTTACTTGTGGAGGTGAACTGTAGCCCATTGTTTTTTTTCTCAAGAACAAACAGAACTATGCTAAAGAAAAAGTAGCACTGGACTGAGATCCCAAAGCTCTGTGCAGTGGACTGTGGGATAGATAATTTGGCCATTAAAAACTTGAAAGGCAAAATTTTTACAAACAGCTGCCTTTTCCATGTACCTCATAATATAGTACAACGTGTAACTTTGAATAGCATTGCTTATTTTTAAGCCTCCTAGCATGAGGTACTTGGAAAATGTTACCTCGAATGGCTGAATATATTGATCTCATGAATGAATTTAATCTCGATGCATTTATTTGTTGGAAATTATCAGCTCAAAGTAGAAATTTCCATTTTGGAAAACATTTGACAATAAGTCAGTTGCTCATTTCTGTGTTCTAGGGATGGCTAGTGAGAGACGCTTCATTCTGACTACTCTTTTGTAAGACGCATTTAGACCTCCATGCGGAGAAGGATTCTGAGGCTCTATGGGAGGCTTAGTGAGTAAAAACTATAGTCGATCAGCAATACTTAACTTTGGGCAGCACCTGTCCCGTAGACTTGCCACTGGAAACTGTGTCCCTGAACTGGCTTAGCTGCATTGAATTTATTTTGACAGAAATTGGCCAGAAGCTTTAGATATTTCTAAAAAAAAAAAAGAAAAGAAAAAGAAAAGCCATTCCTAGTTTTGTTATACGCAGAGAGCATGCATTCTATCACCCTATACTATAAATTGATAAATTGCTTTGGGTGTTGAAGGATAAAGAAGGCTAGGGCCAGGCTTATTTTTGCCCCCATTTAATTTTGGGATTTCATTTTTTCAAGAGACTCTCTGACCCACTTTAATTCTGAGGACTGTGTAGTGGTATTGCTTCTAGAGGAACATTAAACACTCAGCGTCTCTGCCAAGATCAATTTGGCTCAGTAATTGTAAAGTGCCATCCAGTTTAGGGGCACTTCTCACATACAAACTCTAATTGGTTCCTCATAAAAACCCAGTGAGGTCAGTTTTACTGTTTGTTTATTTGAGCTTTATCCTGTTATTTATTCCTGGGGAATGGTTTGAGGCCTCCGCTTTGTGGGAAGAGGTAGGATAGGTGGAGTTACTCAGTGGTGTTATTCCCATTGTATAGGTGAGAAAATGAAAATTTAGAGAGATTAAGTTACTTGTCCAGAGTCTCACCAATGAGAAAGCAGCAAGGTCAGGACCCCCTTTGTCCTTGTAGAGAAAAGGCCTTGCACTTCTCAGCATGGTGCAGGTGAGATGTTCTTTTTCCTTTACCATCGTTGGCCTTATCCCATTTTGAACTGTTGCATCTGTGTGTGTGTGTGTGTGTGTGTGTCCATGTGCATGTTCATCTTTAACTTCTCCATGTTTCTTTACTTCAACGAGGGTGAATTTGATCTCAATAAGGGTTTGGTAAACTGTCTTACTTGGAGGGTCGCTCAGAGATGCACTCGAGGGATAGGAATGTGTCTGGACACTGTTACCAGCATAGGTAGGGAAGTTATGTCATAAAAGAGTGTTTAAGGATAACAGAAAATTTCTTATTTATTTCAGTGTGTATATCTGAGGTCATCATGACAGTCTATTGAAATCTCCTGTTGGTCATCAGGAAGAACTAGCAAGTCCTAAAAATATGACATCAATAAAAAATCACTTAGAGAGCTGACATTAGAAACAAAACTCATGTTCCTCTTGAGAATGTCATATTGCAGCTTAAGCCCAAACCCTGGGCTGTCTTGGCTTAGTTACAGCGTCTTGCTTTGACAGCCTTTTGTTCTCCCTAGCTGATATTTTGGCGGCAGATATCAGCACATCAGTTAATGCGCTTTCCCTCCTGTAGGATCTGATTTGACTAGTTATGTTTGCTTATATTTTCTCCCTCATTAAAGTGCCTATCTGCAATTTGTTCAAAGGAGTCTGCAACCACTGCTGGAGTGTGGTGCCCTTCTGCTGATGATTCATTGGCCCAACTACATAGGCCTCGTTGTCCAGCTAGAGTTTTAAAAATCGATCTAAAGTACACTAAACTATGTAGCGAGTAATGCTACCCCATTCATCAGAGAGTTCTAGCTTTTATTTGGCACACAGCATTTATATAACATTGTTACTTAAGGAGCTCAGTGGTGGCATTACTTTGTGTAGCTGACTTCATTTCATAGGGGTAGATACATAGCTTACAGTTCTATCCCTTTGCTGCCAATGAGCTTTTCTTGTCTCAAGGTCTATGTGGAGCTTCTTGGCTGTAAGGCTATGAAATGTCACTAGTGGATAGTTTGTGCTTGGTGGCAACATTTGTGGCTGAGTCCCTGAGTAAAGTCACCGTGGAGGTTTAGTTCTGGAGGGCTTCGTTGCTGTCACTTACCTTTGTGGTGCTTCCTTTCCATGATGACAGATGAACACCGGTTAGCCTTGTTCCAGAAACCTCAGTGTATGACTCTGGATCTGATCATTCTCATGATTTTGACAGAAGCTGACAATTGGGATGCCGATTTGAAAGTGAAGAGACCATTATTCACTTCAGTATATCTAGCCCTCGCTGTGAGATGTTGTACCCTGCCATTTGTGAGGGACATATGGCCTTGCCACTCACTTGAAGGGACTTGGGACTAGTTACATAGTATCTCTGAATCCCAGTTTCCTCATCTATGTAACGGGGAAGTTAACACATATTTTTGAGTGTTGACGATGATTGAGTTCAGGGCACAGAGAAGGTGATGAGTCAACAGCTGTCAAGCTGAGGAGCAGGTGGGCTTGGACTTACTGTGTTACACTGTAACAGCAGGGGGTCTGGCAGAAGGTGAAGTCTTTTTTTATTATTATTACTATGTTACATTAGTACATCATTAGTTTTTGATGTAGTGTTCCATGATTCATTGTTTGCGTATAACACTCAGTGCTCCATGCAGTACGTGCCCTCCTTAATATACATCACCGGGCTAACCCATCCCCCCACCCCCTAAAAACCTATTTGTTTCTTAGTCCATAGTCTCTCATGGTTCGTCTCCCCCTCTGATTTCCCCCCCTTCATTTTTCCCTTCCTTCTCCTAATGTCCTCCATGCTATTCCTTATGTTCCACAAATAAGTGAAACCATTATGATAATTGACTTTCTCTGCTTGACTTATTTCACTTAACATAATCTCCTCCAGTCCCATCCATGCTGATGCAAAAGTTGGGTATTTATCCTTTCTGATGGCTAAGTAATATTCCATTGTATATATGGACCACATCTTCTTTATCCATTCATCTGTTGAAGGGCATCTCGGCTCTTTCCACAGTTTGGCTATTGTGGACATTGCTGCTATGAACACTGGGGTGCATATGGCCCTTCTTTTCACTATATCTGTGTCTTTGGGGTAAATACCCAATAGTGCAATTGCTGGGTCATAGGGTAGCTCTATTTTTAATTTTTTGAGGAATCTCCATACTGTTTTCAAAAGTGGCTGTACTAACTTGCATTCCCGCCAACAGTGTAAGAGAGTTCCCCCAGAAGGTGAAGTCTTACTAAAGATAGGAATCCTGGAGAAGTAGAACGATACAATCTATGACATCACCTTATAGGCATAGACTGTAGGATATCATTAACTCTAAAAAGAGAGCAGAGAAATCCTGATCAATGCTTTTCAAAGTGTTTTGGCAAAAAAGTGCTGAGGGTGACACAGGGAGACACAGGCATTGGGTCTGACCTCCATTCACACAACACTCGCTCATTTTGAGCATCAGCTACTGGTGAGACTGTGTTCTAGAGTCTGAGGATACAGCTATGAGTATCACAGAAAAGGTCTCTGCTCTCGTGAAGCTTACATCTTAGTGGGGTAGGGGATGGGAGGAAAGAGGAACTACCGTAAAACAAGCCAGAAAAACACTGGAGGGTAACAAGTGTTTTGCAGAGAAATTAAGCAGGATGGTCTGATGGTTTCTTTTTCTCTGAGGGTGTGATATGCAAGCTGGATCTGAATGACCAGAAGATGACAACCATGAGAATACCAAAAGCAAAGGCATTTCAAAGGAGAAGACTGAGTAGGGCAAGAGCAACCTAAATAAGAGCTTTGTGGGCAAGGGGAGGGCATGAGGGCGAGGTGTGGATGAGGTGGGAGATGGGCAGGACCAGGTGTGAAGGACTTCAGTGGTCAGAGTCAGGGATTGGCTTTCCCCTAAGCCTGAGAGGGAAGCACTTGAGACTTTGAGATAAGAGAATAATGGGGTATGATTTGCTTTTTTTTTTAAAGATTTATTTATTTATTAGGGTGAGAGAGAGAATGAGTGGGAGGGACAGGGGAAGAGGGAGAGAGAATCTCAAGCAGACTCTGTGCTGAGCTTGGAGCCCAACGCAGGGCTTGATCCCATGACCCTGAGATCACGACCTGAGTGGAAACCAAGAGACAGACCCTTAACCGACCGCACCACCCAGGTGCCCCTGATTTGTGGTTTTTAAAGTTTCCTCTGGCTGCTATGTAGTGGGTGGATTGCCCTCAGTTTTGTGGTTTAGGGAGTAGCCAAAATGAGAGACGGTGGTGGCCTCCATTTACTAGGCAGTAAATGGAGATTTAGAGAGAAGTGGTTAGATCTGGCCATTCTGAAGGGAGAGTGCATAGGACTTGCCAGGGGATGAGTTGGAAAGAAGGGGTTTGAGGGAAAGAACAAAATCAGGATGAGTTTCTGGATTGTTGGCTGGAGTAACAGAGTAGATGGTAAGTCTGCTTCTCATGGTGACGAAGACCTGGGGAGGAGCAGTTTGTGCCAGAAAATCATGAGTTCAGTTTTGTTCATTTCAAGTTGCAGAGGCCTCTGTGATACCCAGGTAGAGCCTGGAATTCCCAAGAAAGTTTAGGTCCAGAGAAGCAGATTCAGGGCTTGACATAAGGTCATGGGACTGGATGAAGTTAACTCGTGAGAAGTGGCTCTGGGGTAGATTTCTGAGATACTGCAGATCCAGATGCTGAGCTGGGGTGCTGCAGATCCAGATGCTGAGCTGGGGCGCTGCAGATCCAGATGCTGAGCTGGGGCGCTGCAGGTCACATGGCCAGGGATCTGGAGGAAGAAGAGATGGGTGGCTTCACAGAAGTGAAATCACGGAGTTTGCAGCAGGGGAATATTCCCCTTGAGAGGGATGCTGAATGGTCAGTCCTGCCCTGTGCACAGGCTGTGGAATTCAGGGGTCTGTGGTGAGGAGAGCAATGGGCGCAAGGTAGGAAGCACATACCAGAAGAAACATGGGACAAAGGACAAAGACCCTTGTGATAGCAGCCACACGGGGGCTCTTGATGGTCTTTTGGGAAAATTGGAGCTCTTGCTCATTGTGTGACATTTGAGTACTATCCATTTTGATACCTTTTCCTTCCCTGTTACCAAATCAGGTTTATCTTTAGTGTAGCCTCATGTGAGCAGTACGCCTTGAGTGACTTCACGACCTAGCTTTTCCTTTCCTTCAACCCGTAGCTTGCCTGCGCATATCTAAGTAGATGGTAAAGGCCTTGAGGGTAGGTACATAGGAGACCAGGCTTGGAGGAAGGATAACATTTGGGAGGCAGAATAAGGGTGTGGAAGATGGGGAGGGAAAGAGAGACAATTGAGTTACAAAGAAAATGAGCAGTGTATTTAACATGCCGGTGAAAACTCAAGTAAGTAGTACATAACAGTGGACACTCAGGTTTCACTTATGACGTGCCCCACCTACTCTTTTTTTTTTTTTTAGGATTTTATTTATTTGTCAGAGAGAGAGAGCACAAGCAGGGGGAGCGGCAGGCAGAGGGAGAAGCAGGCTCCCTACTGAGCAGGGAGCCCGATGTGGGACTCGATCCCGGGACCCTGGGATCATGACCTGAGCCGAAGGCAGATGCTTAACCGACTGAGCCACCCAGGCGTCCTTTTTTCTTTTTCTTTTTTTAAAGATTTATGTCCCACCTACTTCTAAAAGAGATTTGAAACCACTGACACGTAGATACACATCGTAGAACCACTCATTCATCCTACAAACATGTATTGATTGCCGGTAATTACCCCACAGAAGAGGCCGGGCCACCACGATGGATGACCCATGACCTTCCCTCAGGGAAGAGAGACATGAAAACAGTTAACTGTACTATAATAACAGACAAGGGGAGAAAGGATTAATTCTGTCTGATTCCATTTCAACAGGGAGCTCCCAGAGGAAATGCTATTTGGCTGTAGAAGGATGAAAAGATGTCAGTGAGGAAGAGGAGAGGAGCTAGCAGGGAAGCCAGTCCTGGGCAAAGGGCATGGCAGGAACAGATCAGGAGGCTCAGGAGCGAGTGTTGTGGTTACGAGGGAGTCAGGGTTCCTGGTGAGCACAGCAGTAGGTAACGGAAGGCAAGGGTTCAGTGCTGAGGCTCCAGAAGATGGCTGAGCCCAAGCTGCCCTTTATTTTTGTAGGCAGGAGGGATCAGGGGTTTGGCTTGCTTTCGTTAAAGAATAATTTATCAGTAATCTTAGATGCCTTTTGGCTTCAAATGCAAAGTTTTAAAATTTTTATTTTATGTTATGTTCAGTAATCTCTACAGCCAGCACGGGGCTCGAACTCATGACCTCAAGATCAAGCAAGAGTCGAATGCTCCACTGAGTGAGCTGGCCGGGTACCCCGAAATACAAAGTTTTTTTTTTTCATTTTCAGTTGACTTTATTTTTCACAGAGCACATTTAGTTTCACAGCAAAATTGAGGGGAAGGTATGGAGATTTCCCATACACCCCACCCCTGACCGCACACATCCATACCCCTGCTCCTCATCAGTGTTCACCACCACGGTGATACATTGGTTGCAGTGGGTAAGCCTACACTGACATAGGGTAGTCGCTTGAAATCCATGGTCTGTGTGAGGATTCACTCTTGGAGTCCTATGAGTTTGGACGAAAGTATAATGACATATCCATCATGATGGTATCATACAGAGTATTTTCACTGACCCATAATGCCCCTGTTGGCTGCCTAATCATCCCTCTTCTGCATTCCCTGGCACCAGTTGATCTGTTTACTGACTCCACAGTTTGGCCTTCTCCACAATGTCATTTGGTTTGAATCACACCATGTATAGCCTTTTCAGATTGGCTTCTTTCACTTAGTCATATGCATTTAAGGTTCATCCATGTCTTTTCATGGCTTAATAGCTCATTTCTTTTTAACCCTGAGTAATATTCCATTGTTTGGATGTACCACAGTTTGTTTATCCATTCACCTCCTGACGGACATCTTGATTGCTCCCAAGTTTTTGCCGTTATGAACAAAGCTGCTATAAACATCTGTATGCAGGTGTTTGTGTGGACATAAATTTTCAGCTCCTTTGGGTAAATTCCAAGGACTGTGCTTGATGGGTCACATGACAAGAGTATGTTTCATTTTGTAAGGATCATAGGCTTTTAAACAGAGAAATAATTGATCGTTATTATAGAAAGCGAGTTTGTAAATGGGCGTATCAGTTTTTCACCCCACTCATTTCTAGTCCTGTGTGTCCCAGTGCTGAGAGAATATCACTCCTTAGATGAGTTGGCACCACATCAAATAAAAATGTTGAAAACTCACATTCTTCCTTCTCCAACACTATCTGTATTTTGTTTCACGCAAATATACATGTGCGTACTATGCACCTCTTAGTACCTTAAGTGAGTATGAAACTATGTTGATTTATTAGATTCGTCATGGTACTTTATGTGCTAGAGAAAATATTTCTTGATGTTTCTGTATTTAATAGCATGAAAGAAAGAAGAAAATATGCCTTGTAATGGGTGTATCTTGAATCAGAGGTTTTTAAAAGTCAAATGTGTGTATATGGTTTATGTGAAAGAAAAAACAGGAGAGCTTTGTTTTAGGAACATCTGTGTCTTGTAGATGACATTTCTTAGCTTTCTTATGTGAATTTATAAATGAAAAATGAGCCACTTGTACAGTTTATTTGGTGTAACCTTCCTCCTCAGTATATAGCACAGAGTGTATGCCGATGAATCATATGCAATGGGATTTTAAAATCAGAACGTTTCAGAATTGCTGGATGTCTGAGTATCTGAAATGTGTGGCTTAAAACGTAAACGGCTAAGATTTTAAAATCAGAACGTTTCAGAATTGCTGGATGTCTGAGTGTCTGAAACGTGTGGCTTAAAACGTAAACGGCTAAGAAATAATTTCAGGAGTCTTAAAGGAAATCCAGTTGTCTTTGTTATGTATTCCTCATACAACACAACTGTAATGAAAGATGTCTTTTTCTTTTTTTTTTTTTTTCCTGTCTCTCCATACCCATGCAAAGTTAATGGTTTAAGGAAAATACTCCAAGCCCAACAGATCATGTCAAATATTTGGTTTGGTAGGATTAATATTTCACTGCAAAGCGACAGTGGGAGCGGTGTCCTAGTTTTAGGGATGATTATGTAAACTAATGAGGCCCATCCGTTAAAAAACTTAGAGAAAGAGAAAGCTATTTATCATGTGGACTACACTGACTATATTTAGAGGACACTGAAGTAGGTATTAAATACTTACAGTGGGTTTACATTTAATTAAAATTGTTCTTTTTGTGATGTTAAGGTTAAAAATTATGACACTGTGCAAATGTTTAATTTTTTTTTTAAAGCCTCAATGGTTTGTTATTCTGTATCTCACTCCCCGCTGGCTAAAAATTGGCTTTTCACTTTACCATCCTCTGAATTATTTCCATTACAGCACATCTCAAGAATCACACTCGGGGGGGCAGTTGTAATTTTGTATCTCAGCCACTAGAGGGAAGTGACTCTATTATTTGTTCTGGGGAGAGGTCTTTAATCTCTGTGATTCTGTTCCTCGTCACTGACCCTTAACCTGGGAGGGGTTATCCTTACCATTGGGACCACCCCTGCCCCTGTTCCAGGGAAGAATCTGTGGGAAGGAAAAGACAGAATTAAGGACATTGAGCTAGGACCTGGTTTGGAGTTACGTCTGCCCAGAAGGGGGGGGATCTATCCCTTTCTTCAAGACAGCTCCCAGTGGATGAGCGGCTTTGCTGGGTCTTTCAGACACACTTCATCCGTTAGTTTTGAAGTAACAGTAGCTTGATTAATACTTTTAAAATACCAGCCACTGTTGTCAGCATTAAAAAATACTAACATAATCCTAGCAACAGTCGTATGAAGTAAGTATAATTTTTCTCATTTTGCAGAATAGGACACTGAGGCACTGAGAGGTCAAATAACTTACCCAACATCCCATAACTAGTAAGTACCGATGGTGCGATCACAACCTGGGTGGTGACTCCCGTCCATGTTGTCAGGTGCTCTGTGATCCTACCACCCCATATACACCCCCCTTCCGTGCATGAAGACACAGTCCTAGAACTATGACCAATTTGAGTCTGCAAAGGGGGAAGATATTTTGGTTCAAAAAACAGAAGGAAAACCACAGAATCAAAATTTATACCGTATTTTATCCGTGAAAACATACAACCTATCTGGAATCAGGTTGTTGGCTTACAGCTTTATTAGAGGAAACAAGATATTTGTCTGAAAACATAACATATCAACTCTGTTAATCATTAAATTTAACAATCACAAAAGTGAAACTTTTGGAAACAGTTTCTATTTTAGATCTTTGCACTTCATAAGAATTCCCAAGTGTGTGCGATGATTGCTTAGATATGCAGCAAATAGAAAAATACTCACAACATGTTTCACAGGAAAAAAGGCTTAATGTGGGATGTGGGAATGTTTGACAGTATGTCAGATGGGACTTGCAAAGGTAAGATCCCTAGAACCTTGACATTTAAAAAATGTCCCTGAAATTTGCCTCTTCTCGATTCTCGGAAGCACCTTTAAGCCATCTCTGTCTCTCCTCGCCCCTTCTTGTGCATCATCTGCTTGAGGCTATGTATTTTTCTGTAAGGAAGCCAGTTACTTTCATAAAAAAAATAAAAAATAAAAAAATGTAACAGAACATTTGGGGAGAATGATTTGTCTTCAGAGTGATTTTGCCCAGTCCTTGATCAGTTAAAGTTCTTACTGTCCCATGGAAGTATGTGACAGCCCAGAATTATTCAAGCAAATTGGGCAGAGTCTGTGGTACTTGGGAATGGAAACACAGCAGCAATGCCCAGGTATGGGTCTAGCCAAAAGCTATATTGACACACAAGTTGTAGCCGTGTGAAAATGTTATTTTATTTGGTAAATTGTTACTTTTTTACCCCCACTGACATTTTGAAACCAACTCTTCTGAGGAAAGAAATATAGTTGCAGATAAACAACAATCTGCAATTAAATAAATATTCACACTAGGCAAAAGCTGTTTCAACCAAGGAAGAAGGAAACATTTTTCTAGAATAAGTAAAACATGATCAGTATTTTCACTTGGAACATGAAAGAATTTTTAGACTACCTTAAATCTCTGTTTTAAATGATACTTGTATTCCATGTCCCATTTCCATTAATATTTTTTTTATCTATAGTCAATCACAGAATAGTCAAAGACTATATATATACATACACACTGAGAATTTTGCTTTTGTAGCTTTATTCTAGATCTCTCTCTCCCTTAGGGCTTTTTTTTTTTTTTTTTTTTTTTTTTGCTCTCCAGCAAGTCTGCATAGCTTTCATAGGGAGATGTAGAAGTGAAATTCAGACTTCAAGTTTGCCAGGTGTTGACAGCTCTATGGAAGCTTCACTGTGACAAGTTAAAATAATTTCATAAGGTGAAATTTATGGATTATCAGGGGATTTCTCTTACTCATGTTTTGCTCATTCTTTCTTAACAAAGAAATTGATACAAATTTTTATATGGCCTTGGAAACTCAATTAATTGTTTTGAAATCAGTAATAAACTTTCATTAGAAGTATATTCTATTTATGAAGTCAGTTTCATACCCAAATTTAAAGAGCCATATCACCCCAACTATTCTATATTACTTCATCTCTCACTTCATGATAAATTTATCTGGTCATATTTCTCTGAGATTTTTTTTTAATCACTTAACTAGTCTTGGAAACTTCTAGATAGGAATCTATTCTAGAGTTTCCTAGAATCTGACATGTAGATTAGTTGTGATTTCATAGGGGAAACATGTTATTTATTTTTTATTTACTGGGCTTTTTCTAGGAGTATAGCATGTTATGATTTAGTTATTCCCTCCTGAAATGCTGGTTCTTTGGGTGAAAAATAAAAATAAGCATGATTTGGAATTGTGTCAGCGAAAGCTTCTCAAGACGTGACTCTGAAATACAGGACCTTAAATTCCTACTCCACTCAAAGAAGCAGTTATGCCCTAATCTCCTCCTTGGTGGTGAGTAGGGTGGGAGAGGTGTGTTACAGGTTCTAGGCATGACATTCTTCCCACACTTAGTGTGCATCTGTGAAAGATGCCAGCCTGGGCTCCATGCTCTGCTCTGTTTATCTGTTTATTGTTTTCCACCTGTTCTCTTATTTGCTTCTCTTAGAAGCAGCTCATTGAAAACAAATTCAGTAATTTATATCACGACTTATATTTATGAAACACTACAAAGACTCCTTTCCCCCTCCCCTCCAAAGTTGTCCTTGTTTGGATACTTACATTAACGGATGGGCTTAACCCATAGACCACATGTTGACTGATGGATATTAGACCCACCCAGAACTTCCATTGCCTGTTTTATGTTTGATAAGCACCTCCTAAAATGCCTTTTGTAATTTGGGAGACTAGGCCAGAGCTCTCCGGTTATGTAAGTTACATGCAGTAGGATTTGCTCCCCATTAAAGCTGAAAGTAACAAGTAATGTGTTGTTTTTGGGTACCCTACAGATACCTGGCAGCTCACAGAAGTATAACTATTCCCATTTCTGGCACAGAATCACTGAATGAATCTTTGTGAGCCATGAATTCCTCAGTAATGTTTTTAAAGCTGTGGTACTAGGCACTAACAAAGGATAAATAAAAGAAATGATTATTTTGAATGGGGAGAGAAAGGGCTTTGATGATGTCATGTGCCACCCAAAATGCTTAGTGATGATTGTGTTTATCTTTCAGCCCCCAGCAGTTTATTGTCCACTGTTTTTGAACAATTGAAGTTGTCCCTCCCTGAGCTTCCACCAGAGACAGCCTGGGCCTTACTACCTTTTCTGTGTGTTTTTGTATCAAGCAGTGTTGTTTGCAGGGAGTTGGAAGATGAGTTGGCATCAAGGCAATTTGAGGTGATAATGGAGCAAGTTAACTAAAGACCAGGAAATACTGTTAAAATATATCATGTGCTTTAATATATATTAAAACCATAACAGAAATGAAAGAGTAAAATAACTCAAGATGAACTGTTTCAGTTTTCCATGATATGTACAAATCCTTTCCAGTATTCATATGTGTTCTGTGTGATGGTAATCATGCCATAGTTAGGCTACTTCTGGGGGTTTTTTTTCCATGTATGTATTACTATGCTGTTATATAATTTGTAATGATCATTTTTGGTGGCTGCATAATTAGTAAATAAGCCATCTACCCTTGATGCGTGTCTGACAAATGAGAGACAGTAGTGTCGGCCTCAGGGCCTAATAGCCCTCTCACTGCAGGGTTTTACGGCTTCACTTCTATTTTTCTCTAGTGAAGAGGGGTGAGGAGGTGACTTAGTGGCCATTGCTCTTGAGGAGCCTGTCTCCAGATTCGGACTGGCATCGTTCACTCAACACACTCCTGTAGTCATGAGTGGACTCTGCCCTCCTCCTTGTACCTTTCTCTAAAACTTTTAATTTCCTTCCATATATAAACCCTGCCAGATAGTAAGATCTTCAACATTATCAATAAAAATGTTGATTTATAGGGGTGCCTGGGTGGCTCTGTCAATTGGGCATCCAGCTCTTGATTTTTGGGTCAGGTCATGATCTCAGGGTCGAGGGATCGAGCCCCGGGTCAGGCTCCTCCCTGAGTGTGGTCTTGCTTGGGCTTCTCTGTCCCTCTCCCTCTGTTTCCTCCCCTGCCTTGCTGCCTCTAAAAAACAAACAAAAAAAGATTAATTCTTAGACCCCTAGATGGGATTGGTTGACTGTGGAATACGAGCAAGATCAAGATGTAAAAATGGGTATCTGCCAAAGAGGAAGAGAGGTGCTAGGAGAAGAGACAGATCAACTATGTCTGTTCCTCCTAAATGGGATGGAGAGTTTTACTGAGCAGGTTGACATACTGGAGCCAGGAGCCTGGGACTGTGAGGTGGTGGCCAGTAGGTTGCAGACCTTGAGCACTCTTGCCATGGTACTCAAAATTCTCATCTGTTCACAGCAGTGGGCAGGGAGGGGATGTGTGGCGGGGGGATTTGGGGTGCACATGTTGATTATGTACCCAGGAGGATTGAGTTTCCAGCCTTGGAAAAAGGTCACACTGCCCAAGTTCATTTTTAGTCATCTTTTCAGAGGGGACAAAATAACACTTGACTTCAGCCATACTTGTTGTGATGGACTATAAAAAGCTAATAGTGGTTTTTTTGGTTCATTTCTTAATGAACCACTAAAATCTGCCTAAAAGTCACAGTCTTAAATTTTCATTGTTCTTTTTATTAATAATCATGAAGATTGTCTGTAATGACAGTGCTTTAAATGAAAAGCCATCCAACCAATTGACAAAAGGCAACATGGTTTTGGAAGCATCCCCTTAGGGCTTGTATGTAGAAATTAGAGAAATAGAAATAGAAAAATAACAGGTTTGTGTGTATATGTGTGTGCATCCATGAAGTCTGCTGAGTATCTGTGATGTACTCAGAGGCCTATACGGTGCATAGAAACTGTCCTTGTACTCAGAGTGCTTAAAACCTTGTGGAGAATTGGCCCTGTAGACAATTGTGCTCTAGTAAAATGACTGCTCTAAAAGAGGCGTGTGTATGTATAAAGTTCATTCGAGATCCAGGAGGAAAACCTCTCAGGTCTGCAAGAGAAAGTCAGGCTGACTTAGCTGGAGAGGGGACCTTACATCTCTCACTTGAAAGATGAGCAGAAGTTTTCCAGTCAGAGGAGATGGAAATTCTAGGAACAGGGAACAGGATGTGCAAAGGCAATGAGGCAATGAGGCAATGAGGTATGGCACGGCTCCTGCGTCTGGGGAGCTGAAAGTAATTCACTCTTTCTGACAAGTACATACTTTTTTATTATTGGAGCATAAACCACAAAGGGACATGTGTCCAAGGATGAGGCAGGAGCAATAAGGGACTGTGTTTATAAAGTATTCCATTTAAAGAGATTTTGATTTTCCAACAACAAACCTCTCAAGCTCTAATGTGCGGAAGCCCCCCCGCCCCTCCCGGCACTTGGGTGGAATGCAGATTCCTGGGCTTCATGCCCAGAAATCCTCAGCCCGTGGGTGTGGAGAAGCCTCCTCAAATCTGCACTCCAGGTAATTCAGTGATGGTGGGACAGAAACTATACTTAAAGGAATATTGCTAGAACAGTGGGCAACCACTGAATTTTCTTTCATGGGAGGGAGGGTCAAACGATTGTGTGCACACGTTAGGGCTGGCAGCTTTAGAGGAATAGTTTGCAGTGGGGAGGAAGAAGACATTTTATGAATCCAGGCAAGAGGTAATGGAGGTCTTTGACCAGGGCGCCCCCGTACAACATGAAAATCTGCTGCTCTGTTTTTACTTTATGTACAGTGAGAACTTAATTTATTTTTCTCTCAATTTCTAGTTTTCCCAACTAGTGTATTTTTGTTGCATTTAGATGAGATTTTTTTCTACTCTCTTGAGTTTTCTATTTCTGCTGCGTACGTGTCATCTGACCCTGTTTTTCTTTTATCATTGGTGTATTAGCATTCTTTATAATTCTGTATGTGCTTCATTTGCTAAAAGCCACCTGTAGAGATCATTCTTACTTCACACCGATAGATATTCATCTATCACCCATCTGCCACTATATTGGATGACATGATTGACTGTTGCTACAGCTCTTAAACCTGGAATAACTTCTTTTTGAAAGTTTTTTGGGGTTTTTTTTTGGTAACTATTAACTTTAATATAGTTGTCTTCTATGATATGTCTTACAATACATTGGTTCAAAGAATGTTTCTTTGGTTGGTACCAGAAACTTGGTCTGTGCCTTTTGGTCCTCATAATCCAGCTAAGTAGAGACAGTAAAATCTAAATTATCTAGCATCATGGGAAATAACAAGTTTATGTTTGCTGGGAAGAGGGCAGAGGTAATCCCAAATTACAGCCAATATAATATCTTGAAGTTAGGAACATCTTTTTTTTTCTGCATACATGTTGGCTAATATTAAAATAGAGCTTGCTTTGTCAAAAGTAAATGATTTGGGGGTCACCTGGGTGGCTCAATAGGTTAAGCATCTGCCTTCGGCTCAGGTCATCATCCTGGGGCCCTGGGATCAAGCCCTGCATCAGGCTCCCCTCTGCGCTCCCCCCCCACTCGTGCTCTCTCTCTCAAATAAAATCTTAAAAGCAAGTAAATGTTCTGAGCAATGAAAGAAGAAAGTCTTCATGTACAGCACAATGAAATAATTCTGGAATTCGGATTGGTCACATAAAATGCATAGCCTGGCCAGTCTGCAAATAACAACATATATATTCAACCCAAAACACAGCCCTGTATGGATTTATAACCCAGTCAGCTTTGAAAATACCCATTTGCCCAGTTGCCATAGACAGGTAAGGATTTATGTGTAGAAACAGTTATTTTTCATTTTTATATTCTGAAATTCCCGGGCATAGGAAAGACTTCATTTTTAAAGCAATGTTAGTATTTCTAAGGTTTTTAGAGCTTTTACATTTGCATTTTATTTTGCCAAAAGATGCCAATCCAATTTTATGAAAATGTCCATGTAAAAGTGTATCGTCTTAAGTTTGTAAACTCTTCACAGTATTCTAAAATTCACAGGAACATGAACTTTCAGGTCATGGTAAAAGGACTGTCAGATATATGGCTTCTGGGGATGGAGTTTTTTTCCTAATTAAAAATAATAGGACTCATTGTAAAAAAGAATAGACACACACACACATATATGTATAAAGGAACAAAATCAACCATAACTCCACATTTATAGATGGCCACTAAAAATACTTTGTTCTCTTTTGTATTCATAAACACTCATATATATATTATAAGCAAGTTATATCCTAACTGCTCCATTTATTTTTTCTGTGTTTTGGTTTTTTTTTTAAACACATTTTTGGAGCATTTCCCATTATGTATACTTTACAAATATGGTCTTAGTTTCCTATGGCTACTGTAACAAATTATGACAAGCTAAATGGTTTAAAACAACATATATTTATTCTCCTAGAGTTCTAGGGGCCAGAAGTCTGAAATCAGTTTCACTGGGCTAAAATCAAGGTGTCTGCAGGGCTGAGCTCCCTCCAGAAACAGTAAGGTAGAAATTGTCTTCTTGAATTTTCCAGCTTCTTTCTAGAGCTGCATTCTGTGCATTCCTTTCATTCCTTCCTCCATCTTCAAAGTCAGCAGGGTCGCATCTTGCTTGTGTCACAATGCCTTCTTCTGTAGTCAGATGTCCCTCTGCTTCCCTCTTACAAAGACACATTACATTTAGGGCCCACCCTCATAATATAGGAAAATCTCTCCCTCTCAAGACGCTTAATTTAATCACATCTTCAAAATTCCTCTTGACCTACTAGGTAACATATTAACAGGCTCCAGGGATTAGAACTTGGATATCATTGGAATCTATTATTCTTGTCTTTATTGGTTTTATAGTATTTTGTGGCTATTTCAGTATTTATTAGCATTTGCCCTAATAAAGTTAAATTTATTAACATTATTAACATGTTGTACCTTTGGTTTTTGTCACCCATATTGTGCAATTATAAGGAATTCTGAGATTAATTTCCATATGCATAAATGTTTGTATATATAGTTGGTTATATTTGTGTAAGTTTCAGGATGTCAGTTCATAGTTAAAATATATATTTGTATGTGTATATTATATGTATATGTATGTAGCAGACATGTACATTTATGTGTGTGTGTGTATCGGTGATGTATGTGTTGGGGTGTGTGTGTGTGTGTGTGTGTTTCATTCTCCAGATAGCTTTCCAGATAGTTAGTAGAGAGAACTTACGTCCTTGTGCTCTCACCAGCATTGATGGTATCTTTTTTTTCATCTTTGCCACTTAAATGGGTAAAAATATTTAATTGATGCTTTGATTGCATATCTATGAAAATAGATTGAACACTTTTCATTCTAAACATTGTATTTGTTCTATGAATTAATATTTCTTTTAAAATCTTGGTTGGTTGGTTTGCTGGTAATGAAAATGACATAACTTACTAGATATAGATACTAAGGCTAGCTTGAGAACTCCTTGGCTAAAATATTTCGTGTCTTCCCTAAAATAATAGCCTCTGATTTGTGGAATACTGTGAATCAGCTTGAACAATGGAATAAAATTCTGACTGTTAGCAGAAGCACATGGTTTCTACCTCGGTCTGTATATGCTCCCTATGTGGTACTTTGATGGAAACTCTTATCTCTTATTTTAGTGGGATAATTTTCCATGACTTTAGATATCTGACCTGAAAAAATATTCAAGAAAAGAAGAACTGATAAATTAACTTGAATCTTACATTACAGAAAGGTCTTAGTGTCAGCTACTAAAGGGCTAAATATAACTACCCTGACCCACTTAAACCAAATTGACACTTGTGATAATTGCACTATAATTCATGCTCAGGAACCGGATAAGAAATGATGAACCTTAGACCCAAGCTTCTGGATCAAGAAACTCCATGTCCTTGAAGTTAATTCCAGATTGGGAGATTAATACAATGATTACTAACTGGGGGTCACTGTTACAGTCAAAAAGCATTTAGTACTTCATATAAACTAATTATATGTATGTATATGTATACATACATAAAACTATATATGCATGGTCTCTATTTTCTGAGATTTTGAAATCTGAGACAATAGACCTGCCTAATAGGTACAGCAGTGGAGTCATGAAATTCAGGAGGAATAGATCCAAAAAAGCTTTTTAAAACATGTACAAACTGAGTCTTCAAAATATCAGGATTCTATACCTGACTTTGCTATCAAGTATCATTTTAACCCTGAGCAAATCTTTTTTCCTTTTCTCTCTTCTCTCAACATTCATCCAAATGGTTGTATTGAGGATTTAAAGATGAAGGGGATAGAGCCCTTCCCTCAAGGAGCTCTTATTCCAATGAGGATTGATCTGCAAACAAACAGATTTTGATTTTGATAAAGTGGGAGAACCTTTTCTCTGCAGAAGCTCTCAGGAGGAGAGGCCAGCAGAGGGATACTCAACCTGGTGGGGATAAGGAACCTCAAAGGAAGTCTGCCTAGAACAAGTGGCCAGAAGTTCGGTCTTTAAGTAAGATAGGAGTTAGCCTTCCTCTTTGTGAGATGAGGGGTCTGATCTCCAAGCCTTGTTCTCTGCTCCCAAATTGGATTGCTTAGCTCTGTTACAGGCCACTACTCTGTGTCACTTATTGGTGGACCTTCCAGACAGCTGGTTTAGAATGGAGTGACACACTCATCTCTGGTTCCCTCTCTGTCATCTCCTGTAGGATGACCCTTGCAGCTGCCCTGTAAGGGTGATGGACCTTTTCTGTCCACTTCCTCTTGCAGAGGGTAGAGGCATAGAGCTCTGTCAGCCTAACCGTGCGGCTTCTCTTGCTGGTGAGCCAGAGGAGAGAGTGCTAGGGTGATGTGCTTGCAAGCAGTGATCATGAAACCCAACCCGGTCCTGTATGGTGGGCTTTCATCACACATGTTCTACTCTACTTCTCTATCCTACCCATCAAGGAGTCACCAGTGTGGGAGATAAGTATTTCATTGTCTGTATTCATCTGTTCTCTCCTCTTGGATTTTTGAAAGTTATTGGTTATTTGCTACATTTCCTGAGCCGATGATTCTCCTAGAATCCAAGGAGTACCTGAGGAAAATGTTATGTTCTCTTCCCATTCTAGCCAGTCTTCAGCCTGTCCTTTGCTCTCTCGGACCTTATCCTTCAGCCAGCCCTTGGGGATTATGCAGTTTTCTGCTCAGCCTGTCAAGAAATATAAATCAGTTTTATTGTGTTAGCTTTATCTCCTCACTCTATAAATGTGAATCTACCATGTGATAGTGTTTAAATTTTTTTTTCATATTCCAAGGATGATATAACCTTACTTATTATCCATCTCTTGGTATCAGGCATTCACATCTATCCTTACACGATAATTTTCATTTCTCTCTTTTATCTTCTTTCACAGTTTGGTAATGTGAGCAAAAAAAAAATTGTTTAATAACACTAGTAGAGTTTTCTTTCAACCTACACCACTTTGATGCAACTTTCTTCACATATCTAGCTCCACCTTTAAGCTTTATTTCTTAATATGTGCAGTGATTACAAGGATGGCTTATTCAGGATGGGCAATTTGCTGCTCACACTTCTACCTTTCAGTTCGCAAGGCAGCATTTAGAAGGTGACCAAAATAGACCTGTAGGTATGGACAATATTAGGGAAGTAGTCACTTCTAGGTGCTCTAAAAACGGGGTTGGATAGAGATCCACGTTAGTTTATGGCACAATCCCCAGGGGAGGCCAAGATCAGGTAGAATACATTTGGAAACTTGGTATCAACACCAGTTTTCATAGTGTCTTCTCATTGGAATTGGCCTTGTGGCCGGAGTGTCGGTGCAGGGAGCTGACAGATTCCCGGGCTATACACCTGCGTTAGAGAGCTTAGTCTCCCACAGTGTTTAAGTTCAAGGAAGTCTCCAGGGATATTATCTGCAACACTGTTCTGTGTAGGGTGGGAGAAAACCCTAATGAGTGGGCATGGGGCCGAGGGTGGGAAGTGGATGGGAGAATTCAAGTCAGTGAAAAGAACATGGAATTCTTTGTATTTAAGAGGGGGGTAAACAATGAAGAATTTGACCCGTTCTTAAGTACTTATTTCATTCTAAGCCAGCATTTCAGTAGTGTGACAAGCTCATTTTTCATTGCCATTTACCTTTCTTATAAAAACAATGGCTCATAATATCGTCTGATTAAACGACTGAGCATTTTGGATCACAAGCTTGTCCATTACTGTGTAGGCTGTTATTGTGCAATAAGTAGAAAATCTTGCTGAATATATGTATATTGACTTAGACCAGCTATAGTCTTAAGAATTTCCAATAATCTCAATTTCCTCTTAATTCTGTAGCCAGTTTCACTGTACTTGCAACTAAACTATAGTTTTAGCCCATATAATTATTTTGTCTGTAGGAAAATGTCAGTAGTTCTGACAATTTTAATTCCTGTGTTTGCTGACTGCATTATCTTCTGAATCATAGGTTCCCAAATCAAGTCAAACAGGTTAGAAGACAAGTTACACTTGAGCGTCACACCTACTCTTATCTTAAACGAATGTGGGAATGTATCAGCCACTTTCACTGTGTTAAGTAGTTCATTTCTGGCTTCTCATGTACTTTACCTATTTTTATTTTTTCATTTTGGCTATGACCCAAATTTTCCCAAGCCTCCTAAGTGCAAAAAACATGTTTAAGTATCTGTAGTTTTAAAAAAATATATATGTTTTTACCCATCCCTTTGAAAATCTGCAGGGTGGATTACCCAGAATGTACAGAGTGGAGATTGTAATGACAACTGCTCACAGGCCAGGATATTTATCATTTAATCAAGAGAAGAAAAAGATGTTTTATGTATTCATTTACCCATTTTAGTTATCATTGTTATGGGTGTTGCCCAATACTAGGAATTTCCTAGAAGAAATAGAATACAGGAGTTGGGGGGTACAGTGTCTTGGAACCATCCAGAACTTGAATCTTAGTTCTTGGAACCATCCAGAACTTGAATTCTGTGCACTGCATCTCCTTCAAGTTCCCTCTACTCAGACACTCTTATAGGACATCCTCTCTTGGCCTTTCAGCCCTTTTCATCTTTGGATCTGAAGACTCTCCCACATAGTAGTTATTTCAGTATTCAAGGACCACTGCCAAGCTCCCGAAATTTTTCTGTACTTTGAACAGTTTCTTCACCATGTAATGTAGATAACACACTTTCATGTCTCCTTTTCCCATCTTGATGGTTCTTCTCTGGGCAGCCTCTAATACGTAATTTTCCCTCTTAAACTCAAATACCTATAACTGAACACAAAAATTATTCCCTGGGCTTACCTTTGGGGATGGAGGTGGTGGATGGGATCCAAAGAGAGTTCCTCTTAGTTTTGGTGGTGATACTTCTTAGAGCAATGTTAAGACATGAGGAATGATAGTACTTCTGTTTTCAGTTACAGCGTGTAGATAAAAATTAGTCAGTTCTTTAGAACTTAAAAGTATCTTCATGGGATTCGTAAGAAGTTAAGAGTCTCTGAAAAGATCAGTTGACCTGCTAACACTGACAATTTTAGGGCATTTTAAGAAAAACCCAAGTACCTCAAGTATCTCCATTCAAAAAATACTTCCTAACTGCTTATGTAAATCAGGAACTGTCAGATTTTGGAAACAGAGAAATCAATAAAACATGACTACAGCCTTGAGGAACTCAGAGTAATAGGGAAGACAGCAGTAAACAGTTTGTTTACACCTCAGTGTGAGCGGTGTGTCCAGCACCTCAGTGGAGGCACGTTCTTGCCACCATGAAAGTAGAGGGCATGGTGTGGAGTGCCCTCTGCTCTATTCCTATACCTCTCAGCATTGTATTCTTTTAACTTCTGCGTATTGCTGACATTTATGCTCAGTGTGTTCTAAACACTTCTTATAGGGGCTTATATATGTCATCTCATTTATATATGTTGATCCCTTAAAGGTTGGTCCTATCATGTGCCCCCAAAATGGGGGAAATGGGCAGAGATTAAGTGACTTGTCTTAATTCATAGTAATTGTTGGATCCAGAATTCACACCCAAGCTTTTTGCTCTTAACCAATGCTCTGCGCTACCTTTCTCAGAGGGAGGTTTTATTTAAAGCAGTAGTTCTCAGCCAGGGGTGATTTTGCCCCCTAAGAAACATTTGGCAATATCTGTAGACATTTTTGATTGTCACAACTGGCATCTAGTGGGTAGAGGTCAGGGATGCTGCTAAACATCCTCCAATGTACAAAAAAACCCCCAAAAAACCAGTACAAAGCATTACCCAGCCTAACATGTCCAAGGAATGAGGTTGACAAACGGCTTTGGAGCATGGGTAGTACTCTCTTTGTGTCAGCCTTTAAAAATACCCTTTTAAGTCCTTAAAAACAGAAAAAAAAGAAGGAGGAGAAGAAATGGCTTACTATGGAGCAAAACATACTGAACCAAGTTCCTAAGTGTCTGGTGAAGTGTATTTTGTCACTTGTTAAATTGAGAAAATATTGCCGCCTTCGCCTATCTTAGTAGATACCAAGGATCTGAGGAGGCTCAGTGAGAATTTCAGGAGCTAATACGTAAGAAAGCCCTGTAAAATAATTATTATCAGAAATTCCCAGAGTCCTTGGGGTCTAAAATATTTCGGGAATCATAAGAATTAGATAAAGAGGATCCCAAAGTGCACTTCTGTTCTTTATTTATCCCCCCCTTTGTCAGCTGACCCCCCTCCCCTTGTCTCTCTCATATTTCTGTAAGCAAGTTTGTTTCCAGTATGTCGTAAGTGAACTAAACCATTTTTATGAGTTCTTTTTTTTATTAAAATCTTGTAAAATTTACTATCTCTCACCCTGTTACGCCAGATTTAAGGCAGTTAATTTAAATCCTAATTTTTTTTCCTTCATAGACTTTCACACAAGCATTTTGTCGGTTTGGGGAGTTATTTGAATACCATGCCTTTCAAGATGAACAACAGTAACATGGATTCAACCTTCCCTTACATTCCTTCAAGTCTGAACACACGTGGAAGGGAAATAATGGAGCATTTGTTAAATAAACGCCAGGTAGTGTCTTTACAGGTAGTAGCTGACCATTCCCGGGCCGTGTTTGCTGTCCATGAAGCCAAACAGGTGCGCCTGCCCTGATTCAACAAATGGATGTAAACTCATAAATATAGGTGACTGACGCTTTCCGTGAGTGTGGCATCCCCTTGGCGTGCTTTTCCTGCAAGCAGCGTCTGGTAAAGAGTAATTACTCACTTCCTAGGAGTGTTTTCCTGGTGATCCATTCTGCAGTGAATCACAGACCAGCCTTCAGGTGTGCGCCTCGCTCACTTCACCGAGTGCTGGCCGCGGCTGGATTGATTTATTTATTTGGGGGGAATGATCCATCTGGGGCCGCGAGCTGGGGGCGCGGGGCGCGGGCGGGGGATGCCGGGGTCCGGGCTGCTCCTGGGCTCGCGCACGGGCCCCGCCGGCCCCCTTTCCCATGAGGCCTCGCTCCCGGGGGAGGGTCTGCGGGTGGGGAGGGGGCCTCCCCCGGCCCAGCCCCTGGCCGCCGAGCCTCACAAAGGTGTCCTGTTCAAGTCCGCCTGGAGGCCAGCTTTCTAAAAGTGCTTGTAAGTTTCCTCCCCCCTCGCCCCCCCACCCGCGAAGGGGGCGAAGAGGCGCTTTTTGTATTTCAGTTCTTTTCCTTGTATGTAGATACCAAAAGGAAACTCGGCACTGGGCATGTTCGGATGTTGAATGGTTTGCTGATAAGCAACAGCCTCCCGGAACCAAAGACTTAAAATAGTCGTCTCCCCCCGCCCCCCCGCAGGAGCTGCAAATGGTATCTGCCAAACAGATGACAAAGTACCTTGGACTGAATCACACACAGACAGCATTTTGTGCAGAACGCACGGCCCAACTCTTGTAATTACTGTTTATAGCTGCCCAAGGCTGACCAGGAGGGGGCAAACCCGAGAGGAAATAAGTTTCCTGGACCTTGGAGAAATGGCTGTGTGTTAATTGAAGGCTAGGACGGGTACTTTTCAGACGTGCTCCAAGTTGTTCTTGAGATCACAGTTCACAGCACGTTTCCCCTGGAGGGAGCGAGTAGATAATTGGGATTTTTTTTTTTCCTTTTGCCGTTTTACCGCCCCCTCCCTGGTTTGGCCTTATGGCCTTGAACCCACAGTGAATTGAAGAGAGAAAGAAATGGATATGTCTGACCCCAATTTTTGGACTGTGCTCTCAAACTTTACTTTGCCTCATTTGAGGAGTGGGAACAGGCTTCGGCGAACACAAAGGTAAAAAAACCGCGGGGATGCTTTGCCTGGAGAGGGAGTATGTTGGCTTTGGAGGCGGCCAGACTGCCCAAGCCCCTTAGCAGCTGGGGTTTTGTTTACTGGGCGACAGTTTGGAAAGTTTCTCCCCTGCCAGGGGGGCACTGTTTCAGGTATTCTGTCATCCTGGCGGATTTCCTGCGTAATCCTGCTGGCCTGTGCTTCTCGAGTTGTTCTTTTGAAATGTGGGTGAGAAGGGGATGAGTTGTGAGTAGAGGGGGGAGGAAAAAGGGAGGAGGAGAGGTACTTTGTCTGAGTCTGTCTCTGATCTGATCAGATTCATCCGCTTCCTTCACTCAGGCACTGGAGGCTTCTGCTTCCCTTTGTAGAGCCTTTCAGATGTTCCCTTCTATTAAATATTTGACCTTTATAAGATGCAGATGTGCAATGCAAGGATCGCTCCATTTAGCCTGTTTCGTATTGTCTGCTTGAAAGAGACAGGTCTGCATAACTTTGCCATTTTGTTTTTTTACTGGTTTGCTGACATTTATTCCTACTACAGGCTGGCCTTTTCATTTTGTAACATATTTGACAGAATAGGTGGAGGACAAGAGAATTTTAAAATCAGGATGAAGCTGGTGGCAGAAGTGAAAGGCAGTTCAGAGTTAGTTGCTGACACTCAGATTGAGAGAATATGATTTTGGAGGGGAGTGTTTCTCTTCTCTCCCCATTGTGTCCGGCACAGAAAGGTGGCATTATTGTGGTTTCAGAAGGGCGTGCCTTCTGAGTTGCGTAACTCTAGGTTCTTCGTTTTTCTTCGCAACTTGACTTGCACGGTCCCCATGAATGTGTTTAAGAGCGATGGTGCCTTCACATAAACAGGATGCTGCCTATCAGGCTGGGAGCTTCATAATCTCTGTGCTCCAGTGTGTAAAGAACACAAGAAATGGTGTATCCTCTTTGTTATATCCATAACTTTGTGTAGCGTGAATGCAGATACCTCATACTTTGGAAAACTTAGTAAATTTTCCTTCCGAAATTTCCCATGGTATTTTGTAGATTTCAGAAGCATCCTGACGTGCCGTATTTGTAGGCGCACGTGCAAATATACACCTATAAAACACACCTCTGTCTGATCCTGAGTAGACTTTTAAAGTCATACTTACCTTTAATACAACCTGAACAGTGTTGGTCCCACAAAACCGTGTTAGAATCTAGATTTAAATTAAGGTTAACTAGGCTTTTCTTGTTCTGCTCCATGTGTTCAGAGACCTGACCTTTCGGTGTTGGTCGTTTTTATTCAAGATGTGTCATCCTTGCTCCCCCCCCCCAGCAAAATAAATGCAACTAATTAGTTGAAGAGATAATGCTGTCTATGAACAAGACCACAACTTTCGTGGCAGTACATTCTGTAACTTCTTACCTTTCGAGTTTGTCAGGGGCCCTTAAATATTTGAGTGGTGTGGTCCTGGCTATGATGCGGTCTCTACTCTCACCTGAAGCCACTCCTCAAAGAGATTGGGCTGTTCTGACATCGCACCTGTGTGTCTGCACCTGAAGAGCGGTTGGAGCCTTTCTTTGCCCCGTCTACCTGTTGATAATATTACTGAGAATTCTCAGGCTAGTCTGACCCTGACTTTCCAGCCCAGGGCATTCCAATCCAGAACACTGCAATTCAGACAGCTCACATTGGCAGAGAGCCCGAGTTCTAATGTCCTTCTTAAAGAACTGAAGTAACTTAGGCTCTTCCCAGCAAAGTGGGCGAGTGTGGGAGGCCTTTCCCCACTCCCCAAGTCACGGACCCGTTTTTTCAGTTCAGTGAAACAGAAAAGGGGGTGGATTTTCTTCCCTCCCTTCTATTAGTGGAAGTTGTCCCAGCCTGTTTGTGACTGGGGATTTCCAGGATTCTCGGAGTTTGGAGATAGTTTTCCTGAAGATCACCTCTGTGTACATCTACTTATTATCGGTCTCAAAGGACCAGCACTGCTTTATATTTATTATGTAGATTTGGAAACTTGAAGGGCAGGTGTCTTCCTGTCCAGGGCGATATATGTAGCTGTTGCATTCTCTTATTATACAGTGATCAATTCCAGCTCTGTGTCCTTCCCAAGGGCGCGTAGCACATGCTTACAGTGGGACTCTTCCCATTCTGTGACCTCCCTTCACTGCTCTAAATGCTGTGTCCTCCTCCAACTGCCACATTAACCCCATTCTGCACCTGACTGATCAGGTTCCCTAAGTCTGTCCTTTCAAAAGGACCTTGCCATCCTCAAGTTGTCTTTTTGCCAGGCTCACTGTGAATGTACCCAGTGTCCAGGTGAGGACACCTGTCCCTCGCCCTCAAGTGTGTGAGCCCTAGCCCTGAGAATATCTCTCCTGCCCAGACTTAGCTTTTTTTCTGCATACTTGCTGACTTTGTCCAATTGATCATTCATTTTACATGGGTTTTTTTTTTTTTTCCCTAGCCACTTGTTCTCATTCACGTTGTAATTTAGAGGACTTTATCTTAACCTTTTCTTTAATATCAGCTTCTCGCATCCATCAAAGAGTAAATCCAGCTTTGAGCATGTGAATGAACATCTCAGAGCTTTTTGGGGTGGGGGGTGTGTACCATTTAGACAAAAGAAGGAGAGTTGAAGGGTTTCACACTCTTCCCTCAAGTCTATATTATGGTAGACATTTTCATCATGGAAGCCTTTTTGGTTGGTTCCATTTGCCTCGCCGATTCAGCATGGTACTGGTTTGTTGCTTTGCTCTGTCACAGGAAAACTTTGAAAGTTTCTTTTCCAGCTGGGCCTGCCTGGGCCTGTAACTTTAAACTCTCTGGGTTCTTAGAGAGAAGATCGTACAGACCTAATCTCAGGCCTAGATTTTTACACAGTATTGAATTGATATTCCTTGTCTTGCGTCCCAAAGACCGTTTATTGTCCCCTTCAGGCTTTTTTGTCTTGACTGTGACAGACAACAGGTTGTCTGGATGCATGTGGACTTTGCTGTCTTGCTGGAAAGCTTACATAGTCCATTGGAAACACTTTACTTTTTTATCATATATTCTTTATTTTACGGGAAATTATCTGTTTTTTAATTTTATGAAAACTTCTATAAATACTCTATAAAGTCTTAAACCTTTCAAAATATCCTTACTTTCTCTTACCTTGCTGTCATTTAAAATTGAGTTTAAGTGATACAGTCTTAAAGCTTATACTTCTAGGGAATATTTGCCTGGAAGAAAACCTCATATGTTCTGTCAACAAATTATTAACACATGAAGTCCAACAATGTATGAAAACAGACATCATGACCAGTTTATCCCAGGTATGCAAAGATGGTTCAGCACTAGAAAATCAATCAATGTAATCTGTCACAGAAATAAGCTAAGTAAGGATTATCACATGATCACATTAGTATATGTGGAAAAAGCACTCAAGAGGATTCAGTACTCACTCATGACAAAAACTCTCAGAAAACCAGGCGCAGAGGGGAACTTCATCTACTCAATGGAAAATATCTACGGAAAACCCCCAGCTAGCACATACTTAATACAGTAGTCCCCCCGCCCCCAATCTCTGATTTCACTTTCTGCAGTCCCCGTTATCTGTGCTCAGCCACAGTCCAGAAGCCAATGATAGTGGCCTAAGACTAGGTCCCAGTGCCTACGTCACTCGCCGCACTGCATCTCATCACACACACATTTTGTCATCTTACATCACAAGAGACAGAGGCCATATTCACCTGACTTTTATTATAGTATGTTGTTATAATCTATTTTATTATTAGTTACGGTTGTTAATCTCTTATTGTGCCTTAGGTTACTCCTTAGGTTTATAACATTTTCCCCCCTTTGGATTAAAAACTTTGTGGGGAGAGGGAAGAAGATCCAGCTTCTCTCTCTCTCTCTCTCTCTCTCTTTAAGCTTCTTTTTTTACTTATATTACATATGTAAAGAAAGGACTAACATTGGTCTATAAATATTGCTGCTCAGTTTTGAGGTGCGACTTTAGTGTTGCTAAAGCACAGTTTAGAGATTCTAGAAGATGTTTGGTTTTTAACCTTAATGGTCAGAAATCTCATACTTTCATTGAGTTTATGTGACAATATCCAAATCTCAGTGACAACTGAATCAAGTGTCATTATCCATGCCAGTGGGCAGCTTGCGACTCAGTCACTTGGAGCAAGTTTCCTAATGTATTTTGCCGAGAACCCACGGGATAAAAGTTGGTTTTGGGGTTTCGTGTGTGTGTGTGTGTGTGTGTGTTTTATGTTTCTGAATTCACATTCCTAAGCGGTTGCCCTGAACAGCAGTTACATTTGGGGATCTTAAACTCACCGCTGCAACTGTCAGAATGTATTGGATTTTTATGTATGCTACATCTTCTTTTCAGAAACATCTGTAGTGTTGGGTGAGCTTTTGTTTTTGCTCATGAATATGTGTCTTTAAAAAGTATGGAGAACACACCTGTCTCTTGTCCTGACACGTTGAGTATTATTGAGTTTGTACTCAACCCTTCTGCGGAAAGTCCAGTTAAATCCACATTTATTGAGCATCTGTTGTGTGCCTGAGCACTGTGGCTCAAAGGTGAGTCATAGGATTGCCTTCAGTGCAGTCATGGGAATGAATCATTGCAAACCAGGGCAATAAAGAAGTATTTGTAAGGTACATATAAGCCTTAGGAGTGGTCATTGGGGAAGGGAGACTTTAGTCTCAAGGAGCTAAAAGAGAGACCACATAGAAGAGGCATCACCTCAGGGAAGTTTTAAAGGATAGTTTGGTATTTATCAGACAGAAGGACGGGGCCTTCCCAAAGGGCAAAAGAAATGGTGTGAACAAAGGCATAGTGGCCTTAACAGAGCTCAAGGGACCACACATAACTCAGTATTGCTGGAGCATAAAAAACCAGAAGCATAACTCAGTATTGCTGATGCATAAAGTTTGGAGAGGCAGTGTAATATACCACAATGCTGAAGAGGATTGATCTAAAGCCGGTTCACCTGGGTTTGAATGAGATTGGGGAAGTTTGTTGGACTTCAGTTGCTCCATCTATATAAAACAGGGACAAGTAAATTACTTACAGGATTGTTATAGTGAGTAAAATATGTTCATATGTATAAAATGGTTAATGCAACGACTGGCATGTAAAAACCTTGTAAATACTGGGCATCTGGGTGGCTCAGTCGGTTGGGCGTCTGCCTTCAGCTCGGGTCGTGATCCCAGGGTCCTGGGATCGAGTCCCGCATCGGGCTCCTTGCTCAGTGAGGAGCCTGCTTCTCCTCCTCCTTGCCTGTGCTCTCTGTTGCTGTCTCTCTCTTTCAAATAAATAAATAAAATCTTAAAAAAAAACAAACCCTGTAAATCCTAAGTATTCACGTTGTTTCTATCATTACAACAAGGGGATGAGTATTGGGTGATGAGGCTAAGGACGAGAGTTGAGGCACTTGATATTTGTGGGTGCTTGCTTGGCCTTTCCCCAAAGGGAGAAGGCATGTCTGGCAGCGCTGGGGAGTTTAGGTCTGGAAGGGAAGGGTGAGACCTGGAAACCAATTAATAAGTTATTGCAGTAGCCTGTCTAAAGGGTTTTGCAGATCTGACCAAGGAATATGGTGAGATTGTGGCTTTGAGAGACACTGAGGATATAAAGTTGATCAAAGTTGATGAGCCACTGGCTCTGAGAGACAAGGAAACAGTCCACAGTGGCCCTGGGGATTTTGACCTGGGGGACCAGGGAGATGAATGAACTACCTGTACATGCAAGAGTGGGGGAAGGGAAGACAAAAGAACTTGTACTCATTCCTTTGATCCCCAGAAGCCTAGTTAATCTACATTTATTGAGCATCTAACGTATACTGAATACCATGGAGCATTCATTCCTTCACTCAGCCAAGATTCACAGCACCAATATCCTGTGCTGTGCAAGGGCTATAATGGTGAACAAGGCAGAGTGTTTGGGCCTTGCAAATAAGCATCTAAATAAGTCAGTTGCCCAATGGTGGTCAATGTTCCAAAGGCTATAAGCAGGTGTCGAGAAGAGAGTCACAATGTGAGGGGCTACTTTAGATAATGTGGTGAGGGAGTGTCATTGAACAGGAGACCTAAAAGATGGGAAAGAGCCATCTGTGGGGAGTATCTGGGGTAGGCATCTGGGAAGGGCAAGGGCTCTGAGGCAGGAAGGAAAGAGCCCACAGGCAGGAAGTTTTGGATGTGAGGGTTCAGGGCACCAGGGAGGCTGGACCAGAAATAATAAGCTTGAGAGTCATCATTAGGACCATCTGAGAAATATGTTAGATAAATCTGTGGGAGAACTAAGGATGCCCCATTTAAGGAGTGGGCTGAGATGCAGGCAGGCACAGGGAAGGAGGCCTGGAGGAGAGTCTGGTAAAAAGGAAGCCACACGGTGTACTCAGAGAGATCCCAAGAGGAGGCCGGGCAGCGCTGTCACTCCACGGGGACCCAGAAGGACAACAGGGAAGGCAGGGATGCCCTCAGCATGAACACCAGCCGTGGTGATGGGGTAGTGGGGGTGGGGGCGCGGCCGAGGAGCCGGGCGACAGCCGCCAAGTGAGGAATGGCAGACCATGGGTGGTAACCACCCTCTGTGGGTAGCTGACTACCGTGGTGACACATCACTGTGTCCTGGCTCCTGCACACTCACAGCTGGCCCATCGGCTCTCCTCCCTGAAGCATATCCCCTTACTCACTGTTGCTCACTTTACTGTCTGCTTCATCGCCCAAACGGGCAATGACAGTTTCCTTTTCACCACCTCGCTGGAAGCTCAGGCTCTGTCCACTGCCTTCTGAGTGTCTCCTTCCTAAGTGCTCTGGCTTCAGATCCCTCGCTCTGAGTGCCTCTGGCTACCCCCCCCCCCCCCCCGCCACAACCCGCCGCCCACCAGCACTTTGGCTCCGGAGCTTGAGCTCTGCCTCTCCCCGCAGCCGGTTCCACAGGAGGCTGAAACCTAGCTCACTGGCTGGCCTCCTCGCAGGCTCTCCACGCCTGACCTGCAGGCTCGGCCCCTCCCCGAGTCTCTGTACCCATTTCCTCCCACTCCATGCTCTGCCCAGGCCTGTTTCCTAACTGCTTCCTTTCATCCCTCTCCTTTCTTCAAGCTCCAGACTGTGTTTTCTGCAGGCGGGACAGGCCTGCCTGTCACTGCAGGACTCACCCTTCAGTCCGCCTCTCATGATTAGCTCCAGCATTGGTGCTTGTCCGTGAAACCCTCACTCATGGGTCCTCCTCTCCTAGTCTAGTAGGAGATACTCTGAGGGAAGAGGAGAAAGCTGAGAGCCCAGCCAGGAGCTCCCAGCAGCTCTCTGAGTGCCGTCTGGGCAGAGCCTGGATGCCCCAGACCGAAGCAGCATGTTCTTACAGACTCCTTGCGTATCCTGTACCCTGTTAAAGCTTACCAGGTACAAAGGACATGAGTAGGAATACACATATGGTGATAATGTCATTTTTATTCTCTAGTGTGAAGCTTTCCGTAGGAGATTACCGATTGTTTTGCCCCTTTGAATAGGTAGGTCTCCTGACGGTTAAGAGGGAGGGAGAAAGAGAGAAGGAAAGAAATGAGAAGGGAGTGTGTGTGAGAGAGAGTGCAAAAGGTGGATTTTAGAAGAAGTTCTTTAAAAATAAACCGTTAGACTATGGAGCCTGCTCCATGGGCAGGCGTGGGCTATCCATTACTAGAACTTGTCAACACTGGAAGGAGTGTGTGTATGTGTGTCACTAAGTTCACAGAGACAGGGTAGAACATTATATGCTTTATGGCTTTTCTTGCTTCTCTTTACACATAGGTCCTGTTATCAGAAGCCCAGGTAGTATCTTTAAACAAGAGGATCATAAGCCTCAAGATAGAGGCCATCTGCCTTTTGGGCTGAAAACTGACAGATTTTGGGGTTAAGTAATCACTCGAGTCCCTGTGTGGAAATGGATCATAGAGGAGAAAACTGGGAATGGGACTCCTTCTGAATAATTTGGGAGACAACTCCTTGTATTGGCTGAAATGGAAATAGGCTGGTTTCTCAGAGAGATTAAGACTGGAAGCCCCTCACCACCCCCCCACTCCCAGACACACCCATTTCTTGTGTGAGTGAGCATGCATAAGCTATTTTAATCTGAGCTGCCTTTACTACATGTAACCTAGTCATTTGGGAGTGACGTCATGGTAACTGAGTAATCCCTTTGAAAGTTAAGTGGTAGAGCCAAGATATTAAAATGGTCCTAGGGCTACCTGGATGAAAGTGGGAGCAGGGTGTGTATAAATCCATTTATTAGAGGCACAATCTCTATCAGTGGAAGTCTTGACTCTGAAGTAGCAAATTTGGTTTTTGTGGTATGTGGGACATTGTGTAACTAGAAAGATCTCTAAATAGAAATTCCCATGGTTGTTAACACTTGTAGTTCTGGTTCTTTATTTTCTTTTCCTCTATCTTGGTAATTAGGAAAGTTCCCTTGTGAACTTGGTTGTGAATTCTGAAAGTGTTGACCTTAAACCTTATTAATAGAATGAGAGGATCTGCAGGAGGTTTAGCCACACTAATCGCCATTGGACATGCTTATTAGAGAAGGAGTATACCAGTATCAGCCTGAAACATCATACTATTGTGTTGTTTCGTTTTGTTTTTTTAAAGGCCTGAGCAGAGAACTTAGGCTTTGATCAGCATTTGAAGGTGAAACAGACTGGTAAGGAGAATGGGCAGTCATTGCTTGGGTTGTTACAGAACCCTGGGACTTTGTACATTCCACTGACTTTGTGATCTTAGATTTATCCATGGCTCAGATTGTGTTCAAGTCTGGGATCTCTTAGGAAACTGTAATTGCAGGCAAACATACAGGCAAAATCCAGATCTTGGCATGTGGTCACCCAGCGGCCATTTATGTTCTGAAGTTCTCAAGTGAGCTTTTGCTCTTCCAAGGTAAGAACCAGCTCCATGTCCCTGGAAACTTTATAACATGACATGGCAGTTCAAATTCCAGATCTCTATGGGAGATAATGTATTAGTTCGCCAGTGAATCACCTGGGCGGGAGGAATGAGGAGCTGATGACACTTGCTGAGAGCTCCTAGGGTCATAGAATCAGAGAGGGAAGAAAACTGATGGATTCACCAGGCTCATTTTGCCTGATGAGTATTTGCTGAAGCTGTTTTTGCTATGCTTTATTATAATTTTAAACATCACAGTGCATGTTGATGTCTCAGGACCCTGACTTTGACCTTACTGCATTTCTCTCTTGAGTCACTTAGAATATTGTCTAGCCACTGCCAGAATTCTTAGCTACTAAATTAGAAGAAAATCACTGAACCTATAGCTTGCATAAAAAATCACCTGTATCCCTTTAACATTCATACCTTTTAAAATACTATATGATGGGGATCCTTAAATTGGAAATCATAATTATTAAATGTTTTACTTTTACAGATATATGGAGGGGTTAAGAGAAAACAGTGTATTTGTCATGGGAAAATCTGCCTGCTGAATAAAGCACTCTAGGAAATATGGTAAATGAAACCTTTGTTACTGTAAAACAATAGCCATTAAGTGACTATTATGTAATGTTATTTCTTATGTCTGATTTGGAATGGCTTGTTGATCTTGAAACTTGAGATAAAATTCCTGTAAAAATACTACTTTCATTTGGCTAATCTCAAGACTTTGGATACAAAATCAAAGACTTTTCCAAGTGGATTACCTTGGTCAGACATTGAGCCCTAGAGATATTGAAGCCATGTCGGATAGATTTTTTTTCCATGTAAGGATTAATTTTATCCACTTGGTATTCTCCATTTGAGTACCCATCCAAATAAACACAAATTATTTGCTAATCCAAAAAATGATTCATTGTACAATTAACCTACACTTGCTCAACCACTCCAAAGGGCACACAGGTGGCAAAACAGCTGATAGGCACTCTCACCTAACTTGGCAGGTTGAATGGTTGATGATGCATTCGCATTTTCCATAAATGATGGATTTTTAAGCAAAGGAAGTTTTTAATCGTAGATCTCAAATGGCCATAGCAGCTAAGAGTGGAACAGGGAGAGTATGGGATAGTTCAGGGGTGTGTTAGGTCATAGTTCTTTTTATGGATTCTGCAAAATGAGCTTCTGTGCTTACAAATCATAATTTCCTGTGTGTTTTAGGATTTGATATTTGGGGTTAGATGTTTGGACCCAGAGAGTTAGTAAGGGATAAAACTTGCCATATTTTTACTATGTGACCTATAAAATTTATATGTAGTACTCTTTGTCAGTAGTTGTTTTCTCTGTAGTCAATTTCAGATGAGTTAGCCTTCCAAATCTAGGATTTTTAGGTGAGAAATTAATAGTGGTTTGTATAAGCCTTCTTAACATAAGAATCCAGGCTCAAGAGTTCCACTCTCTTCAGTCCAGTTCTTAGAGCTTGGTGGTTTTGATGCCATTTTACCGGCAACATCATTGCCCAGATGCCTTCTAGGTAGGTGGACCAGTTTTTTTGAAATTGTGATTGATGACATATCATTTGTTGGCTTCTTAAAAGAAATTCTTTAAATAATAGAAGTTGTGATTTGTCTTACCTTAGGAGAATGAACCTTAAAATTAGTCTACCTTCTCACACCAGACCTAGGGTGATTTGGGAGTCAAAAGGTACAGATAATTGAGCTGTTTAGCTATTAATATGATGCAACATTTTGATGCCATTCCTAGGAAACACATTCCATGGAATGGGTCCCGGGTTTAAAAATCCATGAGGAAAAGGGTTCTGACTCCTGGCACTAACAGACATATTCAGAAATGTTGTATTCAAGCCAGAGTAAATATATATGCCCTTTACACTTTCTTTCAGTTAGCAGAAGTCACCTCTAAACACTTATTTTGGCATTAAGGAAGCTCGTCATGACCTATTGTTCCAGAAAGATTATAGTTCTCATTTTAAGCCAGTTTTCTAGTTCCCGTGTGAGTGGCGTGCCCAGCCCAGAGCCGAAGAAACAAGCTTGGCTTTTCAGACCTTCCATTCTTTTAGGTGTGTCCTGCAGGCAGTGGCTTGTAGCTGTTTCTTCAGCCACTTAACAGGTTTGATTTCAAATCTATTTAATAAGAAACTAACATGTTTGGAGGGGATTCATGGCCCAACATTTATGGACTTTGTTGGGAAGTTCCAGGTGTGTATATATCTTGAACTCTATGTTAAGGCATATTAGACTAAAATGATGTCGGTTTTATTTTGCTTGTTTTGTTTTTGCCTTCTAGTCATAGACTGAGTTCCTTAGGATGTCTTAGGGATTGGATTGGGACGGGACAGCCCTGGTACTCGAGGCCATGCAGCTCCTCTGTCAATTTCTTTTCTTTGGTTACCTTGGCAGCACTAGAGAGGAGTCAAATGATTATAAACTGGACCTAAAGATAGAGCAACCAGAGGCTCAGAACTGGAGCATTAACCTCTGAAGCGTGGGACGTTGTTTTTATTTAAAAATACTTGGAGGGGTTATTAATGAGTTACACATTTCTGTGTGATCCTTTTCCTGCTTTGTGGCTTGCGGATAGCCTGAATCACCTTCTGAATCCTGATAACCTAATAACCTAGTTTGACGACATTTGACTTCTGTGCACAGGGTCTGGGGGTTCATCGCATTGCCTCATTTACTTATTTATGTACCAAATATTTATTGAGTAGCTTTTATGTGATCAGGGCTGTGGTTATCACCTGGGAAACAAAGATGTGTATGGCATGGTCCTTTTCTTCTAGTGGGGTTAGAAAGCAGTATAGCCAGGTTAATTACAATAACGTGTGAGAACGGTAGGAGATAGACCAACATCAGCAAAGGAAGAGGGAGAGGCAGAATATCTGTTGAGGCAGTTTGGTATATGTTGTCTCATTTAATCCAATCTATAAGATCTATTATACAGATGAGACAATTGAGGCTTAAAGAGATTAATGAACTGTACCCAAATCTCAACGGTACTAAGAGGTAAATCTGGATAGAAACTTAACTGTACTATCCTGTCTCCAAGAGACATAGAGCTCTCACAATATTCTAATTATTGAAAATGATACTTGTAAGATTTTAGGTTTTATAGTGCAGAAGCTTCCTGGCAATTTGAGGATATGTGTGGAATACAGAGTCCTGATAATTTTGATCTTTGCTATTAAAATGCCACCTGCTGTCTGTGCGAAGAAAGTGAAAAACAGAAGTAGGTTTTACTTTGTTTTAAAATGCCACCTGCTGATTCTCTCCCATTAATGGAAATTGTATATGTATTCTCCTGTAATTTCCCCATCTTAAAGTATCAGAGTTTATAATGGTATTTGAGTGGGCGTGTACGTTTAAAATTGAGGTTTTACTTATGATATAGCTCTGAACAGCTTCTGTCTTACAGGCCTTTTGAACGAATAACATTTCTCTGCACCCATGCTTACTTTTCTGAGATTTCACTCTATATATTATAAAATCCTGTCCATTCACATGAATGTATATTTTATGGGGACACATCTCAGAATCACTGATCTTGTAATAGTGCATATAGTTCATTACATAGAAGGACAAAAGTTCTTGCATCTTATATGCAAGTACAGTATGAATGCAAAAAAAAAAAGATCTGTTGGGATTTTAGAGATGAATTGCCTACAGGCTTCTTCATTTTTTAAAAACATAACAATTCTTTTTGAATATGCTAATGCTAACTACCTTTTTTTAAAAAGGAGATGAGTTGGTAGCATTCACTTAAATACATCTTTTCCTCGGGAGAGCCATTGTGTTTAAAGAACTAAAAAGTATCTGCTTTGTTATGCATACCACAATTGTAAAAGAATAAAGTGTAAGTAAACCATAACACGCAAAAGGCACAAATACTGTATCCAGAATTCTCTAAACCACAGAATCCTCCACTGGCCATCTCGTGGCTCTCAGTGGTAATTTGAGCTGTTTTTGAGGAATGGCTGCCCTTCCCTGAGGATAGAATGGAAGAAGTCTTCCCTTCAGGTGCTTTTTCAAATGTTCCAGATGCTCTTCTTCATGGCCACTAACCCAGGCCCAAGCCTTCTTCAGATTCCTCCTGACACAAGGTTTACCAGTTGTATTTACTTGCTCTAGAAAAATCAATTCCAGGGAGATAGGTGTGTTTTGTTTTGTTTTAATAAGGTTTATTGAGATAGAATTTACAGATAGTAAAATCGTTCCTTTTAGGTTTGCAGCTCCATGAATTCTGACAAATACAGTCATGTAACTACCACCATGATTTCCATCCCCTCAAAAAGTTTTAGGTGTTTTTTAATTGTTTGACAATGCTAATATAGGATTAGAGTAAGATGTTTTGTTTTCCTGTCCCCATCCTCCCCTTTTTAAAAAATTAGTTTCCATATATTATTAAGACTGCACTTGTTTTTTCCCCTAATGTCCTTCTTCTGTGCCAGGATCCCAGCCAGGATACCATGTTACATTGTGTAATCCTTTTTAGAAATCATTTTCATGAGGAAGATGATTAACACATAGTTTGATTACTTGGTTGGTAATATCCAGGAGGTACCAGGAAAATGCACCACGAGATACTTGAAAGAAAAGCATAAACTACCTCAATCATGTGGTGCATTATTAATATACAAAAGCCCCGGGCGCCTGGGTGGCTCAGATGGTTAAGCGTCTGCCTTTGGCTCAGGTCATGATCCCAGGGTCCTGGGATGGAGTCCCACATCGGGCTCCCGGCTCAGCAGGGAGCCTGCTTCTCCCTCTGACCCTCTCCCCTCTCATGCTGTTTCTCTCTCGCTCGCTCTCTAAAAAATAAATAAAATCTTTAAAAAAATATATATATATATATATATACAAAAGCCCCTTTGAGCCAACATAGGTGAACAAGTTGTAAGAAACCAGATTAACTATTTCCTGCTAGTCAGACTTGTTTGAAATAACCCAGTGTTGTTTAGTGAGGGCCATGAGGTGGAAGATTTGGAAGGTATGTAGTTAATGACCTAGATTATGGTCGTGGGAAAATAAACCCAGAGATCCAGAAGGAATCCTGGAGTTTTTCAATGCGAGTGAAGACAGAACAAAACATACATTTTATAAAAGGTAAATTCAAGATCCTTGAATTGCTTTGTAAAATGATTTATCATATCTTACCAGTATTTTTATTATATTTTAATTTCCGTGGAATGTATATAGCTTTTAAAGAAAAATTTAAACGCAATGGATGCTGAAGACAGAATGGAGAAAATTGAAACAACTATGAAATAAAAAAAAAATCTCCCCAAATTCTGCTGCTCACACATGACCACTATTAAAATTGTGGGGTTATCCTTCCGAGATTTTTTTTTCTGAGTGCATGTGTGTGCATATGTGTATATACATACCACAAAACTCACAGTTTATATCACCTGTCTTATGAGCTGATTTTTTTCCCTTAAAGAGATTGTTTTAGGATGCCTGGGTCTCTCAGTCAGTTAAGCATCTGCCTTCGGCTCAGGTCATGATCCCAGGGTCCTGGGATCGAGTCCCACATCGGGCTCCATACTCAGTGGAGAGCCTGCTTCTCCCTCTGCCTGCCGCTCCCCCTGCTTGTGAACACTCGCTCGCTCTCTCTCTCTCTCTCTGACAAAAAAAAAAAAAAAAAAATAGATTCTTTTAAATACCCAGCTTTACAATAGTATAATTTCCAGAAAATTTGAAAAATACTTCTAACCTACAAGAAGGTGTGTGGGCGTTATCTATGAAGTTGTGTGGAAGCATTTAAAACCACGTGCTGAAAGCCCCTGAGCTAATGTACAGCCTTCCCTTACGTGGGCGTGGCCGTGGCTGGCTCCCTGGTTTGCAGTGTGAGGGCCCGGCCCCTGACACGGTGATGTCACCTTGGATGGTCTCACTTTTTAGATGTTGTTTTCTCTACTTGTATTCAGATCTCTCTTGAAATGTTCCCTTTAAAAATACTAATGTTAACTCAGAAAGATTCCAATTACCATCTCCCCACAGACTTAAATGTTAAACCTCAAGTTCTAAACTTTATCCCTTATGTATGTGAGCAGGCTTGCCAGATGGCAGGCCAATTAATATATTTTTGCAAGGTGTAGAAATGTTTTTTCTCCATAGGGGAACAATGAATCCATCTGCTCCACATCTTCCTTTCCCCTCTGTCCTTTGGGGAAAATCATCATTTAATTTTCAGAAGTAATTGTGCAACTCTCTAAGTGATACTTTCTGCATTTTAACGGAGGTAGTTTTAATAATTGAAACTTTTTCTTACTATAAGGATTTAAAGAACCCTATGTCATGGATTAAAGTATGTGGACATCTAAGTTGCATCCACGTTATTATTTTCTTTTTGATTGTTGGACATACAGAATTGTGTTTGAAAAATTCATTCAGCGAAGGCTTAACTTGGAAAAGACTTTCAGAAACATGTAATAAAACCCCTTTACTATAAGATGAGGAAACTATTATTTAGGTGTCAGACTTTCAAGCTGGTCAGCAACTTGGAACCTGAATGGTCTCGAATCCTGGTCTTCAGGTTCCAAATGAGGACAACTGTGGTGACAATAGAATCTTGGATTTCTCAGGAGGAATAAAAAGAGCAAGAACCTTGAATAAGATTCACATAGAAGCAACCACACCCTCATTTTCATCGCCTCCTCTCCCCTGAGTTCCAGGCACTGAACTGGACACATCACCCTTAGAGTTTCTTTACATACTCAAGTGGCTTTTCAGATTAGCAGGTGATGATGATTAACTGTTCAGTGTATTGTGTTGCCTCCAACTCTGTAGACGTTCCGAAAGGACAAACGCCACATCCTTTTTTTAAGCACTTTTGTAGTGTGCTGTCTGGACCTGAAATGGATGAATTAGGGAATATATGAATATCAATGGGATTGTTTTAGAGAGTCCTCTCTGGAAGTGTTACAGTTCTAGGAGAGTGACCTCATTGTAGCTTTGCAGTAATCTGACACATTATAATACAGAATTTGTTTCCTTTTTCCTTCTCGTATGAAGGATTTCAGTACTGAATATTCCAGAAGCTTCTTTTGGGAGGAGGGTTTCAATTATATCCCTATTTACCAGCATTTTTGCTGTCCTCCGTATTTTGTCATAGGTGGGCATAGATTGGTTAATGTTAAGTGAGAGGAAGGATTTTGACTTGTCATTTTTTTTCTTTCATTCAACATGAACTTCTTTATCTGTTTTCAACTAAGAGAACCTTTGCAAATAGAAAGAGTTCAGACTTAGGCTTTAGACGTACCTTGGTCGGAATCCAGACTCTTGAACACACTAGACATGTGACCTGCTTTCCTCATCCTTAACTAGGAAAAATAACCAGCACACATTTTGTGCCTTTTATAAGGTATGAGCTCGTAGGTTATGGGTAGGCAGACTACAGCCTCTGGGCCCAAGCTGGCCCATTGCCTGTCTTTGTACATAAAGCTGTATTAGAACTCAGCCACATCAATTCATTTAGGTATTAACTGTGGCTACTCATGCCGTGGTAGCAGAATCCAGTAGTTGTAACCTGAGACTCTGACCTGCAAAGCCAAAAATGTGTACTGTCTGGTCCTTTATGGGGGATTTCCCCAGCCCTGTGCCTACGGCAGGGCCTAACAAATGTAGGCACTCAGTAAACAGTGATCTTACCTTGCCTTTAGTCTTCCCATTGATGATTTCAAGTTTAGTCTTTCTCTTTAGCCCTCTTGAAAGATAGTTGTGGTGTGGCCTTCTCTAATGTTCCTTCCAAAGCCCCCATCCACCTCTGGAATATGGCCAAAGCCTTGAGCCATGACACAGGACAGAACATGTTGAAAAAGTTCTCTCCACAACTCCCACACCCTGATAGATAGCATGTCTAGACTTGAATTGGGTGGTGTGCTGGTTGCAGGAATAGAATTTGCTCTAACCCAAGTGTAAATACAGGCGTTTCTATGTAGCTGGCAACATGTCCCAATTTAGTTTAGATTATTTCCCACTCTCTTACTAGGTATGTCCGATCTGTACTTCTTCAAAACCTTCCCAATACAACCCCTAACACTGGAATTTTTTTCACTTCTGAAGACATAAACAAATTGCTACAAATTATAAATACCATGTTTAGCAAAGGACCTCCTTAGCAAAGCAGGAGTTTTCTGACTGAAATGATTGGGCCGTTTGAAAGAGGAAGTTCTCAAAGGAGCGATTAGATTTTGTTTGTTTGTTTATTTTGTTTTGTATTTTAAGCAAAATGAACTCAGAGTTCTCAACAGTTTTGATTAGGGACGCCCTGGTGTCTAGTAGAAAACTAAGACAGGGAACAGACTGGTGGAATGTGCCAAGTGAGGACTTGGTGATGGATGGGTACACGCCAACTCCCACACGTGGTAGAGAGAAAGATGGAGGGGCTTTCAGAGGGTTGTTAAGGGCAATGATGAGTGCTTGTTATTTTTTATTTTAAAAAAGTACTGAGGACTATTTTTTCAGAATAATAAACATTTTTCAATATTTTAACATGATCTGTGTCTCTAAAAAAAACTGTGAAGAGTTGATAACAGCATTACCCCAAATTTTGTAAAGTCCTTCTTGACTCTCTTTGCTCTTATTTCCAATGCACTTTAGTGTTTCTAGTTTTTCTATCCAGGCCTGTTAGCATTTATCCCAACATGTTATAATTCTGTGTGTACTTATCTGAATTCCCAGCTGATGTTGAATGTCTTGAGGCAGAGACTTTCTGCCAGCATGGTACCTGGCACGTAATAGACAGTTGATCAAGGTTTATTGAATGAAAGCACTCCACAGTGAGCATATTCATGCATATAGCCTTTTCTGTCTTTTGGAACTATTTCCTTAGGATAAATTCCCAGAATAGAGATTTCTAGGCCAAAGTGACGTGCATATATTTATGAATCTTGATATATAATGCCAAGTAGCTTTTATGTCTGCTTGCGATTCCTTCCAAGTTTGTGACTCTCCTATTGCATGGTGTGTTATTGCTAGATTGGCAGTCTTGGTGTTCCACATTTTCCCTAGCAAAAGAAATGGAAGGAGGGTACAACATCGCCACATTTAAGTCTGGAGTGAACATTGCATATGCATAAGGATGAAAAGCTTCTAAAAGAATAAACGTCCCTGCTATGGGACTTGGAAAATGGAGGGAGGTGGGCAGTAGGGGCAAGGTATAGGGTAAAAAATAGATTAGAGGGACAAAGAACTCCTGGGTTCTTTTTAATTGCTTTGGCCTTGGACTATATTGTTATCATTATTCCAAGAAAGCATTTGGATATTTTTTATTTGCTTTATCCCCATCAACACATTTAATGTTCAAATATGAAATACTACTAAATGCAAATTGCTGTTAATGCACATTCCAAGGCGTGCTTTTATCAAGGTTTGAAACTTTTTGTCTAATAGGCATTTCCATCTTCATTTCATCTGATTTGTGTGTGAAATAAGATTGAGTCTTGTGCTGTGACATTGGGTACCCAGAGCTTTTTTTGAGTTTGATAATTTGCTCTCCCTCATCTAGTGTTTGCCTCATAAATTACCAATGATAAATAGTAGTATCTGCCTTTTGGTACAAGTATGCTATTAATGAACACATAGAATCACCTAAAAGCCACCTTGTAGATGGTATAAAGTTTGTGGGGGCTAAGCTGAATAGAGCAAAGACAGTGTTCAGTTAAAAATACCCTGTGTGGAAAATGAGGATTCTGGGGCGCCTGGGTGGCTCAGTCGTTAAGCGTCTGCCTTCGGCTCAGGTCATGATCCCAGGGTCCTGGGATCAAGTCCCACATCGGGCTCCTTGCTCAGCGGGGAGCCTGCTTCTCCCTCTCCCACTCCCCCTGCTTGTGTTCCCTCTCTCGTTGTGTCTCTCTCTGTCAAATATATAAATAAAATCTTTAAAAAAAAAAAAAAAGAAAATGAGGATTCTAATGAGTTGGATAGTTCAACAGATGTTCTAAAGAATTTATGCGTGTTCTGTTATATATTCCTTTATACACACATACATACACAGATATATATATGTGTAAATATGATTCACCTGGCTGAGAAGTAAACAGTGAAAAATGTGCTGGATTTTCATCCCTTATTTCACTGCGCTTGTTGCTAGTAAAGCCCAGGAGTATATTAAAACAAACAACAGGAACGTGAGAGTAGTCGAGGCACTTGTCACCCTGACCATTGCCTTTGGAAGGACCCAAAGGCCAGGACTTATGGGAATGTGGCTGTGTCCCCTGCTCCTTGTGTAGTAAGCTGTGACCTTACAGTATTGGAGCCTGTGTCCCTCAGCGTCTTGCCATCAGAGCATCATCATCTCTTTGTCATAACCACATGTGCTCCCCTAATTAACTATGGCCATGAACGTGCAGAAATCATGTGCTGCACCTGCCTACTTACCAGGCTTGAATTACATTGCCCAACTGGAAAGTAAGATCTTTGAAATAAAAAGAAATTAAGGAATAAAATTGACAAAGCCCTTCTCATTTGCTAGTCTTAAAGTCATTTTCTTTCCTAGAGTTTGTGTTTTGATGACGAAGATCTGAGTATCTTCTAAATAAGAGGGGTGGCAAGCAGAGTTTATCCTAATCCTTTCGGAGCATGGGGGCCATTGCTTCTCATTGCCTGCCTACCTACTTCAACTTGGCATTTTGGGGAGAAAAATTTTTTGGGGGGAGAGAGAGAACTATGAATGCTCTTAAATGTCATACCACTTGACTGTTAAGACATCATCTCATGATATTAGCTTCTGATGGGGAGAGAGATTCTTTTTGGCTTTGCAGTTGCCTTATAAATGCCTCCGTGTTAATCTGGATACAAACTTTTAGCCTAAAAGGCCTGTGAATAGAGCGAAGTGTTGAGATTTGATTTGTCCATCTGCTTGTGAAAGGTAATTCATGCGTCCATCAGAAGGCTTTGCAAACATAGAATCATTTTCAGGTTAAAAGATCCTCTACCAAATTAGATAGGAAGCTTGAAGCATAGGCCGTTAGCAGTTTTTCCTCCCTTAGTTGCTGCTATGGATCAATATCTTTTATTGACTCTTCTAGGGTTTGCATGCAGTTTTCTATCATGGTCGTTTATGCTAATCAGCATGAAACAGAATCATTGTAAATCGTAGCCCCTTAGGCACATTTTTCCCCTCCTGTAATACTTGAGACCACAGAATTCTGTTCAGAAAAGATGAAAAAAACAATCCATCATTTTTTAGTGACACAGGGAACTTTCCTAGATGTGGATGGCAAAGACCCTTCCCTCCTTATCTTTGGGCTTCACCTTATATTTGAATTCAGAATGCAAATGAAAATGAAGCACACCATGCTAAAAAACAAATCAGGTTTAAATTCGCCAGTTACCTTTATTTGTGAAAGTCCAAATATATCACGTTAAATATGGAAGGTAGAATAACTATAATATGTTCTATTTTAATGTTTTTACATACCATTATTAAAACTTATCTTCATCAGGAAGGAATGTTTATGTAATTATTGTAAATTATCAAAGTTATTACTTGAAATGTATAAGGATATTTATTATCTACATATTTAATGATACAATTCAGATAATTAGCGTAGAAGACAGCAGTTTTTTACTTTAATGTTGTACTAAGATAGATGGTTTGACTACTGTTCACATTTATTTGTAGCACAGAACTCATCAGAATATATAGTTATTACAAAAACAAAGGAAAATCTCTTTGTCTTGACTAGCAGCTCATGAATAAGTGTTTTATTCTCTTCAGAGTCCTAACTGTGCCATGGAAGCAAAGTCGAATCTGGCTGTATCCCATATCCCTGTACACATCCACAGGTGAATGTGAATGTGTTAGGCTCGTCTGTTTTAAGCACTTCAGAGAAAAAAACGTCCTTACTTCCTGGAAGCCACCCTGTAGGGGAGGATCTGTTGTTACGGCCACCTCTGAGTTTAAGAAGATCTGCCTAAAGCAGGGGAGATGTCATTTGGGAGATGAGGCGTGGGATGTGGAGTTGCGTGCGGTCTGCCCTCCATCCTCTGCATCTGTTTGTTTGTGAATTCAGTAAACATTAGCCGAACACCTTCCTTATGTAGGGCATTGCGCTGGGGAGGGAGTGGTAAAGGAGACAGATGGTTCCTGCCCTTTTGAAAGCTTGCAGTTTCATGGGAATTGTGATAGGGGTGGGTCCGGGGGGGGGGGGGGCGGCAGGGAAGATGCACAGATTCACAGGAGCTTGCAACATTGTGTGCGATTGTATATGTGCGCTTGCCTCTCTTAGCCATGGCATGGAGGGTCACGAAGGAATAGAAATGGTTTTGAGAGTCTCCCAGGGCCACGTAACAGAAAGCGGGTTATCAGGGAATTAAACCAGGTTGGTAGCTGAGAGAGGAGGCAGTATATGGTGGAGGAGAATATTCCAGGCACAGAGCCCTTGGAGTGAGACTTAAAGAGATTGTATTAGAGTGCTAGAGGCCTGGAATTGACTCTCCTGGCAGGAGGGGCCAATGAAGGGTTTTACCTAGGGCAATGAGTAATAAGATCCCATTTGCCCTTTGGAAAGATTCCTGGCATGGAGGAGGAATTGGAATGGGGCAAGGAGGAGGCCAGGCTTCCAGGCCAGAGATGGTGGTGATAAGACGGTCACGGATTTGGTGGCCATAAGCATGAAAGGAGGTGGAATCGACAGGACTGGTAGACCGGTTGGATGATTCAAGTGAGGCAGGATGGGACTGGGAAGCAGGACAGGTTGAACAAAGGTGATAATTTTGGTTAGCTCCTGAACATACCCAAGTAGAGATACACAGCTGACTATTGGATGCAAGGGTCTGAAACGTAGGAAAGAGTTCCAGGATGAGGATAGAGACTCATCCACATAAAGATGAATGAAGAGCATCAGAGTTGATGACGGTCAAATATTTCTCTTCCAGGAGTCTTCAGTGGTTGAGGCTGCCTAGACCCAGGGACAGAATCTAATCTTTCGTGCCCTCTGTGTTCCCGAGGGAAATGGAGGTGAGGGTGGGAGATGATTTGCACATGATCTAAGTAATGAACCATATACTTAACCTTTTCCATTGGTATGTGTGTTTTCTTTTACTTGGGGGTAATGTTGAGGATTTAACCATCGTTGGTTATAGAATCCTACAGCTACTGAAGTTTCTTGCTACTGCTGGTGTTTTCCTTATAGTTAAAAATATATGGGGGAACCTTACTGTCATGTATATTCCATCTCTAAGGAAAAAGAAATCAGGAGAGAAAGAGATGATAGGAGTGGAGTAAGAAACTGGAGTTGCAAAAGTCTGTGGTATAGTCATAGTGGGTTTTGATTGTTGGGTTTTGTTTGTTTTGCTTTTTTACCCTCTTTGTCTTGAACAGAAAGCGTTTTCTATTTAGAAGTCCTCTCTTGGCAGCATGATTTCTGGGTCCACAAAGAGGAAAAATGTGGTGGACAGAATGGTAGTTATAGAAGGAAAGCACGTTTGCTTATATGGGGAAAAGGGTAGGAGGAAGCTAAACAGAAGTTCATTCTTGCTGACTTTATAATCTGATGTTAATCACGTCATTGAAACAGCTGTTTGTGCTAGGTGTATGGGTCCATATAATGTTGATCCTAATTTTAATGAAGACTTAGACATTTTTATACATTTTTAACTTCTCTGATTTACATACTGCAGAATTTCACATAATGAAATTTGTTTAAATTTAAAAATGTAGACCTGTTACAAAGTTGAAATTCCCTATGATTTCACAATTAAATGTGAAATGGTACGAATATTTAGGAACATGTAGAGAATTATAAATCCAAATTCCAAATTAAGTACATATTTTTTATTACCTAAATGTTTCATATACATGTGAATAAATATCACTCTTCCACATTTTTTTAAAGATTTTATTTATTTGAGAGAGAGAGCACGAGAGCAGGGAAAGGGGCAGAGGGAGAAGCAGACTCCCTGCTGAGCAGGGAGCCTGATGCGGAGCTTGATCCCGGGGATCCGGGATCATGACCTGAGCTGAAGGTAGACGCTTAACCAACTGAGCCACCCAGGCGCCCACCCTTTTACATTTTTATAGGTCTTCACTAAACAAATAATTTTTCAGGGCAATATGATATAAAAGCTCCATAATTAATTTAGTAATTCCATGATATGATACCTCTATTCCGTATCTCATTTGTTTTATGGTCTCAGGCATTATTTGGTGGTTTAAGGTTGTTGTCCTTGTAAACTTTGGCTTGAACCAGGTTAGTACTGAGTGAAAGCTCTGAGTTGACTATCGGATGGTTATTGGGTAGCTGTTGTAAAATGACATATTCATCAGTTTGGTTCTTGGCGAGGTACCCATAACCCTGGTGGCAGAAATAGATCATCTGAGTGACATTTTAAGTCAGGAAAAAAAAAGAGCTCTTCATTTCCGTCAACCATCATTCCATAGCACTCCTGAGGCAAATCATTAAAAGTCCTAGAGGTGATATTTGGAAGAAGACCTGTTTTGTGTACAGTAATGAGATTGTGGTTTTAAACCCCTCCATTCTGTTTTGTAGTTTCAAATGGCTTTAGTTTGAAACATTAAAACCACATAAGCTTTATATATTTGGAGTGCCTAATGTTTTGTAAATGTTCTTTGCCTCAGCACTTTCCTATCTTTAGTGCTCCTGTCACTTTCTTGCAGTGTTTCATTTTATAGAGCCTTGGGTGTCTCAGTCGCTCTATTTTTATTTGGTATCTTGGTTCAGTAGAGCATTGTGCTAAAGAGGCCAAGGTTATGAGTGTTGATCCCATGCCAGTCAACTTTTAAAATGAAAATTATTTTTCCTATAGTTGCATCTGGTGCTTCAGAACTGGCTGAAAATATTTGACTACTTTTGTTCAAATGTGGATGAGGCTGCCATACTCATTAACTATCTTGGAAAAAATAAAACCGATGTCCATTGGGTGGAATCTTTCCCAGTGGGGACAGTATTTTTTCCTGTGTGAGGGAACACATTTACTTTTATCTGTGGGTAATCCCCCACTAGAGTAAAATACATGCATTTCAACAGACTCATTTTAATGTAAGTTCCAGGAGAATGGAGACCATCAGTCTTCATAGTACAACCCCATCCTGGTGTGCTCTGCACAGACAGAAATGATCAGCTCTCATCGGCTGCCGCAGCAGAAAGCACTGGGCATTTCCCGGAGTAGATGGCAGAGGGGGGTCATCTCTTGCCACCTTTTTAACCTGATTTATTGCCTTTGAATTTTTTAATAAGGACATATTTTAAGTTCTGTCTAGGGACTGAGAGCTCTGATCATTCATGCAGTGAACTTTGAATAAGTTGGTAAGATTGGCCGGACCCTATTACCATAATGGATGATGACTGACATTTACAGTGGTATGCTCCATTTGCACTAAAATAAATGAATTTGTATTTAAAAATAATTTACCAGGTTTTTTTTCCTGCCAGACCTAAAATAGAGGTTATTTGCATTCAAAGCTGAAAACTGAAAAACTGCATGCAGACTTAGTGAAATTTGTTGAATATATGTTAATTAGTGTGGCCCATTTAAACCAGATTGCATCGATCTGTTAGCTGGAGAAAGGGCAGGAATCACCTTTCTCTCCTGTCCCTAAACTCTTCAGTTACCAGATTTTCTGAATACATAAGGACTTTTGTTAAGTGCCTATCATTTGTCAAGGCCTCTTGACCTACTGCCTACTGAACTGTTTATAGGTTAGGATGGTGGTTCTCCATGCCACGTCAATTTTAATTGCAGTTTCTTTCATTTGTGAATGACTTTGTATAGCTCTTCCTGGTGGAGCATTAGATCACTGATATCCTTTGCTGCCCATGATACATGTGGAAATGAGTCAGTGGAAAATTCACTTACTCATCGTGACCTACTTCTGTCACTTGCGTTGAAGGTGTGCTTATTTGTCAAAAGCCATCTGTCCCCCTTCCAGAAACTCTTGCTCAATTGCTACTTTAACCCCTTAGCCTAAGGTTCTTTTAGAATTTTTGTGGTTACCTGAATCTGTCCATCAGTTCTTGTGTGGTACATGTAATCCATTTTAGATCGACCCTTGGAGACCAGGCATAGTCTGACCTTGTATGGTTCCCAGCAGATCCTGCCGCCCCACCACCACCAATCACTGCTTTCTATTGAAGATTGGAGGAGAAACTGTAAAATGGTAACTTGGACTAATTTTAAAAAAGGAAGATTTATTAGGCCACAGTTTACTATGAGCACATTCTCCCCTGCCCCATTTTCAGTAGAACTTTGCTTTTCTCACTTTTATTAGCTTATTCTTAGGTTCATGTATCCAGCGAGGTTAAGTCCAGGATGACTTTGTGCCAGGTCAGTAGGCGCACAAGAAGAGTAAGATCTATGCTGGCCCACATGGAGTTGACAGTCTCCCATAGGAGAACTGAGAAGAGGCATTTTAGAGTGAGACCACTTTTAAATTCCATTTTAAATAAAGGTTCACCTGTTTAACACAGTCATATATGTCACGGTCTGAAATGGTGTACCATAGACATTTATGCAAATATGAGAGGACTTATGGAGAATGACAGAATTCTGAACTCCAGAAAAGGAAAGTGATGTGTATTATTTTATATATTAATTACAAATAAATATACATATATGTGGCAACTATAAACCTATAAACATAGGGTAGCTCAGATTTATTGCTCTTTCTTTCATATCCAATATTGTACCTCAAGGTATTAGAAGTTATATGCCATATTTATACAGTAAACAAGATAAACCTCAATTCAGCATTATTTAAGATAACTATTTCATCTTAGAATAATATAAAAACACTTTTTGCCCTAGTCTAACCCTATTTACAGACTCACAGGTTAGGAATGAATGATCATACTTAATGTATAGAGGAAGTAAATGGAAGCCAGCATTTGATGATAGAATAGTATTCTTTTTGAAATCCATCTCATTCTTGGCTGTTAATTACTTCTTCCTGTGAACAACTCACCCTTAAAAAAAAACAAAAACTCTTGCTGACTTGATAGCACTTTTTAAAAAGTGGCACCTATTTACATTAAAATACCCAAGTGGAATTTTGTTCCCTGCTAACTGATGAAGTTGTGAGCATTTATTTATTTGGATCTTAATCTCGTTATGCTTTTTTCAGGTTGTTACTGATAACTTCGATACTTGGAGGAGACCTTGTAGAGAAAAAGTTTAGGATCTGACTGAGCTCATTTGTTGAGATTCATTACAATATAGGCATGGTTTATATTGCTGAAAACGTTCTGTGCTTTCAGACTAAGAATCAGAAGCTTCTGCTCAAAGTCATACGTGGAACAACCAATTCTAAAGTAACTGAGAGCTAGTTAAGCAGAATTACAGTGTGGAAGCAATGATGTGTGGTGCCCTATGAATCTTGTCACATTAGGATGATCTAGGTTTTGCAATATATAACTGATTAACTTTGATTCTAATGTGGGAGACAGTCTGCTTGTGTTCATTTACTCATTACAGTTGTAACCTTTATCTTTGCTTTTGTAACCATTGTCTGTGATGAGCAAAATAAGTTCAAGTTTCAGCAGAAGGAATCAGTTTGTCAAATACTGTGGCATTGTGTATCTACATCTCCATACACCGTCCATCTGGAGATCATATAAACAATGAAGTCTATGAACAGGCTTTTTTGTGGGGGGGGGGGCTTCTTTTTTTTATTATTTTATTTTATTATGCTATGTTAGTCACCATACATTACATCATTAGTTTTTGATGTAGTTATGAACAGGTTTTTATACTGTATTACATTTCATTATAGGTATGACCCTGTTTATCTGTTTGGTTCTCAATGAAAGAGGCCCTTCATGGCAGCTTACTCTTCATACCAGACCACATTTCAAACAAGAGATTAGAGCATAAGCCAGTTGGCCAGTGACTTAAGTATAAAATGTCTTACCTGGCTTTGTACAGTCTCTTCCTTTAAAACTACCTGCCTAAAAGGCTTATTTCTTTTGTTGTGGTGTCATCTCAGGAGAATTTGGAATTGTTCCTTAGTCCCTATTCAGATGTTTTCTGCTAAGCTGTCTTTAAGTAATGTATTGAGAAGCAACAGATCCTTTCTGAGCTCTGACCTCCTATGTGATTGAAATGCTCTCTGTCACCATGAAAGCATGGTATTTCTGCAACCTTCGGAAAAGGCTACGAAGGAAAATGGATGAGTTCCCTGCCAAGTGATACTTGTGGGCATTTGAGTGGGGTGTGGGGCAGAGTCGTAACAGGGAGCTATGTAACAGTGATTCCAAAACCACAGGGTCTCCCTGTTCTCCCTGTGGTGCTGGATTCCTAATTTAGGCTTTTCCCCCCATCTGTTCCATAGCCACACGTTCCATAGAGAGGACCAGGGGCTATGTGATAACAGATGATTCATTCCATAGAACTAACCCCAACACTGGGAGCTTTTTTAACATGTGACACTATGATTCTCCTTAGCTTCTGCATCGTAGCTTCAACTCTGTAAGTGTTCTGCACATTGAATGCGAGACCCTTGCTATTCCAATGCAATATGGTAATTACCACCTGAGTATACTTTTAGTAATTAAAGCTCCAAAAGGAGTGACAATATTTAACACTAAATGCTGGGGAAAGTTGATGTATGTAGAGCTGTTTATTGTTTTAGAATAGCTGGTTTTGTCTACCACTCTGCAAAAGTGTGTTCTATGTAGATATTCTAAGAGGATAGGCTTCACTTACAGAGGTATTTGTGTAATTGAGGGGGTTAATTGATAAGCAAAAAGGTTCCCTTGAAGGCCTGAGGGACTGCTAGTTGAGAGGCAACCAGTGAGATTACCTGCTTTTGCTTTCAAATCTCTGCAACCCCAGGGTTGTATGTGGTGTTTTCAGTCAAGGAGACCTTTTTCCTTTTGGCTTTGCTATTTGTCGAGTTGGCCAAGCCTGCCAAGGTCTGGCTGCATCTCCCGCACATCATTAATAACTATTAGAATTGTCCTGCCCTGGCTTTGATTAGCACCACTGTGTTTCCACAACCAGAAGCAATTTGATTGTAATTAAAGGAGTGCCAACGATTCCTTCCATTAGCAAACTCTGTGGTCACCATTCTGTGCTCGGTTTCTGTTTTCATGTTTTAAATCAGATTCTGAGGAAAGATGAGCTTTTGCTAAAATAGTAAAATAACATTTATTGATGATTTCCTGAAAAAGACACTTCCCTGGTATGCTGGGTTGCTGTGAGTGAGTTAATGTTGGCTGGTACTTCACAACCAAGGTGATCTGGGGTGTCATTTTTTTTTTCTACTATAGATACTTTCTTTTTTAAAAATTGCTTTATTGAGGTATGGTTGATCTAGAAAAAGTTGTACATATTTAATGTGTACAACTTGATGAGTTCAAAGGTAAGTGTATATTCGTGCAATCATCAGCACGGTCTTTGCCATACTATAGCTGCTTGGTGTAGCCTTTCCAATCTGGTCAAGTGGTGTGGAAACCCATAGCTGCTTCCTGCTCATCTGAGTTGTTTTCAGTCAGAGCCTACGTGGGATGATGAGGCGTGTTCTCAGCTGGGGTGTGGTATTCCTGGATGCCTGCAGTGGGCATAAACATCTGTAGCTGGCACTTGCTGAGCAAGCATGGCTCCTGTTCTTAATTCTGTCCTGTCCCCTTTATACTCCCCCACCCCCCAGCCACATGCATGCCCCCCACAGGCCTGTCATCTTGTACCTCTTGGAGCCCTGGATTAGAAAGGAGGAGACACAGGTCCCGGCCACTCACAAGTCAGATGCACAAGCAGGCACCTCTGCCTTCTCCCCATCTCAGGAACT